>NC_134404.1:155273075-155591825 GCF_038048845.1 Mixophyes fleayi | reverse complement strand
GCTGTGCTGTGCTCAGTCCAGTGGTGCTGTGTCCTGTGCTCTGTCCTTCTGAGGTCAGTGGTGATGCTGGGTCCTGTGCTGTGTCCTGTTCAGTCCAGTGGTGCTGTGTCCTGTGCTCTGTGCTTCTAAGGGCATAGTTATTTCCCCAATATTCCCCTGTGTTTAAAAAAATAAAAAAAAGTTATTTAAAAAAATACCAAAAACTAATTTAATTTTTTTTTAATTACCACAAAATTTGCACAACCAATCCTGCAGTATAAGCCCATTGGTACTGCAATATTACCAAGTTCACACATTCAACAGTAAAAGTCCAGTGGTACTGCAATATTACAAAGTTCACACATTCTGCAGTATCAGTCCAGTGGTGCTGTGTCCTGTGCTCTGTCCTGCTGAGTTCAGTAGTGCTGCTGGGTCCTGTGCTGTGTCCTGTTCAGTCCAGTGGTGCTGTGTCCTGTGCTCTGTGCTTCTAAGGGCATAGTTATTTCCCAATTATTCCCAAGTTTTTAAAAAATAAAAAAAAAGTTATAAAAAAAATTAAAATAAATTTTTTTAAAAAAAAGTAATTATAACCAAATTTGCAAAACCAATCCAGCAGTATAAGTCCATTGGTACTGCAATATTACCAAGTTCACACATTCTGCAGTATCTTGTGCTACATATAATGGAGACCAAAAATTTGGAGGATAATGTAGGGAAAGATCAAGACCCACTTCCTCCTAATGCTGAAGCTGCTGCCACTAGTCATGACATAGACGATGAAATGCCATCAACGTCGTCTTCCAAGCCCGATGCCCAATCTCGTAGTACCGGGCATGTAAAATCCAAAAAGCCCAAGTTAAGAAAAAGTAGCAAAAAGAGAAACTTAAAATCATCTGAGGTTCAGCTTCACCCACGGATCTTAGTCCTCCTCCTCCTCCCCCCCCCTACAAAAAATTGAAGAGAGTTATGCTGTCAGCAACAAAACAGCAAACAACTCTGCCTTCTAAAGAGAAATTATCACAAATCCCCAAGGCGAGTCCAAGGGTGTTGGTGGTTGTCAAGCCTGACCTTCCCATCACTGTACGGGAAGAGGTGGCTCGGGAGGAGGCTATTGATGATGTAGCTGGCGCTGTGGAGGAACTTGATGATGAGGATGGTGATGTGGTTATTGTAAATGAGGCACCAGGGGGGGAAACAGCTGATGTCCATGGGATGAAAAAGCCCATCGTCATGCCTGGTCAGAAGACCAAAAAATGCACCTCTTCGGTCTGGAGTTATTTTTATCCGAATCCAGACAACCAATGTATGGCCATATGTAGCTTATGTAAAGCTCAAATAAGCAGGGGTAAGGATCTTGCCCACCTAGGAACATCCTCCCTTATACGTCACCTGAATAACCTTCATAGTGCAGTGATTAGTTCAGGAACTGGGGCTAGGACCCTCATCGGTACAGGGACACCTAAATCCCGTGGTCCAGTTGGATACACACCAGCAACACCCTCCTCGTCAACTTCCTCCACAATCTCCATCAGATTGAGTCCTGCAGCCCAAGTCAGCAGCCAGACTGAGTCCTCCTCAATACAGGATTCATCCGAGGAATCCTGCAGCGGTACGCCTACTACTGCCACTGCTGCTGTTGCTGCTGTTAGTCGGTCATCTTCCCAGAGGGGAAGTCGTAAGACCGCTAAGTCTTTCACAAAACAATTGACCGTCCAACAGTCGTTTGCCATGACCACAAAATACGATAGTAGTCACCCTATTGCAAAGCATATAACTGCGGCTGTAACTGCAATGTTGGTGTTAGACGTGCGCCCGGTGTCCGCCATTTGTGGAGTGGGATTTAGAGGGTTGATGGAGATATTGTGTCCCCAGTACCAAATCCCGTCGAGATTCCACTTCACTAGGCAGGCGATACCAAAAATGTACAGAGAAGTACGATCAAGTGTCCTCAGTGCTCTAAAAAATGCGGTTGTACCCACTGTCTACTTAACCACGGACATGTGGACAAGTGGTTCTGGGCAAACGAAGGACTATATGACTGTGACAGCCCACTGGGTAGATGCATCCCCTTCCGCAGCAACAGCAACAGCTGCATCAGTAGCAGCATCTACAAAATGGCTGCTCGTGCAAAGGCAGGCAACATTGTGTATTACAGGCTTTAATAAGAGGCACAACGCTGACAACATATTAGAGAAACTGAGGGAAATTATCTCCCAGTGGCTTACCCCACTTAGACTCTCATAGGGATTTGTGGTGTCAGACAATGCCAGTAACATTGTGTGGGCATTAAATATGGGCAATTTCCAGCACGTCCCATGTTTTGCCCACACCATTAATTTGGTGGTGCAGCATTAACTCAAGAGTGACAGGGGTGTGCAGGAGATGCTTGCGGTGGCGCGCAAAATTGCTGGACAATTTCGGCATTCAGCCAGTGCCTACCGCAGACTAGAGGCACATCAAAAAAGCATGAACCTGCCCTGCCATCACCTCAAACAAGAGGTTGTGACGCGCTGGAACTCCACCCTCTATATGCTGCAGAGGATGGAGGAGCAGCAAAAGGCCATTCAGGCCTACACAGCCACCTATGACATAGGCAAAGGAGTGGGGATGCGCCTCAGTCAAGCGCAGTGGAGACTGATTTCCGTGTTGTGCAAGGTTCTGCAGCCATTTGAACTTGCCACACGAGAAGTCAGTTCCGACACTGCCAGCTTGAGTCAGGTCATTCCCCTGATCAGGCTGTTGCAGAAGCAGCTGGAGAAAGTGAGGGAGGAGCTGGTAAGCCATTGCGATTGCACCAAGCATGTAGCTCTTGTGGATGTGTCAGGCGCCGTCCGCACGGCCGCCTGACTGCCTGACCGCGCGTCTGGTTGCTATGCAACCAGACGCATCACTTCCGGATTCCCCCTGCCTGACCCCTTGCTGTATGACGCGCCCCGTTGCTAGGCAACGGGACGCTATGTAGGATTCCGGCGGCAGGTATGACAGCGCTGCAGCGCTGATGCTGATTGGACCTCCACACTATTTAAACCTCTTCCTGCCCTCTAATCAGTGCCAGAGTATCAGGTCTTCCTGTCTCCAGCGTTTGTGTGTTCCAGTTGCTGTATTTGTCCCTGACATTCCTCGTGCTGCTTGTGACCCTTTTGACCCGGACCGTTTGACCACCCCTATCTGGATTCTGCCTTTGTACTGCACTCCCTGAACGTTACCGACCCGGCTTGCCTCACCATTTTTCTGGATTTCCCTTTGTACCTCCTCTACCTGAACGTTGCTGAACCGGCCTGTCTGACAACCCCTTGTATTTCGCTGTGGACTCTAGGAAGGACCGCGACCTGCGTGTCCCTGCAGCGGAGTCCATACTTCCTTGCGGGGGTTCCTGGTGAATACCAGGGGCACGTTAGACTCCGCGCCTTCCTCGGAGTTGCGCCAACAACAGCAGGTACTTTCTACCAGTCATACACCCACTATCAGTCGTGACAGTATACTCTGGCCATGACAACGGAGGGGTCTGTTGAACCGTCTGCTCGTGACCTACTCCTGCATTTGGCTCAACGAGTGGAGCGACAAGAAGCAGCCCAAGCGCATCTTCTACAATGTGTCCAAGGGATTGCTTCCCGCTTCGATACATTTCAGAATGCTGCACCCGCTACACCAGCCATAACCTCTGCGGCATCCACAGCATCCACTGTGGTTACGGTCTCTACAGCGGCCTCCGGTGTACGCATCCCGACACCCGAAAAGTTTGACGGTGATCCCAAGAAGTGCAGGGGCTTTTTGAACCAATGTGCCATTCAATTTGAGTGCAACCCAGGGGCCTTTTCTTCAGAACGCACCAAAGTAGCCTTTCTCATCTCCCTCCTCAGTGGTCAAGCCCTTGCCTGGGCCTCACCTTTATGGGAACAAGGGGGTCCACTTCTTAATAACTCCAACTCTTTCATTGAAGCCTTCAGGAAAGTCTTCGATGATCCCGGAAGAGTTGCTTCTGCAGCTACCAGCTTGTTAAACCTCCGCCAAGGTGACCTGTCCGTGGGGCAATACGCAGTTCAATTTCGAACCCTGGCTTCCGAGTTAAAATGGAATAACGAAGCACTGGTGGCAACCTTTTGGCAAGGTCTGGTGGACCGGATTAAGGATGAGCTAATTTCCAGAGAACTCCCGGCTGAGTTAGATTCTCTCATCTCCATGTGCATCAAGGTGGATTTGCGCTACCAAGAGCGCACGCAAGAACGCTCTCCCGGCAAACGGTTCATACCACGGCTGGCACCCCAGTTCCAAAATCCCATCCTGCCAGTGGACGAGCCAATGCAAGTAGGCCGCTCTAAATTATCCCTTGAAGAGAGGGAGAGACGCTTCAAACAACGCCTGTGTCTGTATTGCGGAGATCCGGGACACCTGCTAAGAGTTTGTCCCAAGAAACCGGGAAACTCTTCATCCTAAACGGTGGCGGGGAGGCCGTTTTAGGAGAATCCACAGTTGCTCCCTATTCTAAAGAAAATTCCCCAGAATTTCAGATGGCTGTCATCCTGAGCACCCCCAAGGGTACCTTTTCCACCACGGCCTTTGTGGACTCCGGCTCCTCCGGGAACTTCATTTCGGCAGATCTAGCTTCGCAGCTCCAAATACCTCTAAACCCATTGCCCCAACCGTTATCTCTGACGGCAGTCGACGGAAGTCGTGTCACTCACGGCTCCATCTCCTCCGTGACGTCTCCTGTTCGGTTGAGGGTAGGAGTACTTCATAGCGAAATGATCCAACTTTTGGTGTTGCCGAGGTCCATTAATCCCCTCATCTTGGGGCTACCGTGGCTGAGAAAACATTCTCCTCAGATGGATTGGGACCACGCTCAAGTCATGTCGTGGGGTTCAGGATGTCGCTTTGAATGTCTGTCTAGAGTCTTGCCTCCAAAATGTCAAGTAATGGCTCATTCCGAGTTAACCCACCTTCCTGAGGCCTATATAGAATTCCAAGATGTATTCAGTAAAGTGGAAGCGGAGATCTTGCCTCCTCATCGTCCCTGGGATTGTGCTATTGTTTTATCTCCTGACCAACCCATCCCCAAAGGAAGGACCTACCCTTTATCTCGTCCAGAGACGTCAGCCATGTCTCAATATATTTCTGAAAACCTGAGACGGGGATTTATCCGCAAATCCACTTCCCCAGCGGGTGCAGGGTTTTTTTTTGTTAAGAAGAAGGATGGGTCTCTTCGGCCTTGTATTGATTATCGTCCTCTCAACCGCATCACTGTCAAGAATCGATATCCACTACCCCTCATCTCCGACCTCTTTGACAAACTCAGTGGATCTCAAATCTTTTCCAAACTAGATCTCCGTGGGGCCTATAATTTGATTCGCATCAAAGAAGGAGACGAATGGAAAACGGCCTTTAACACCAGAGATGGACATTTCGAGTACCTGGTGATGCCCTTCGGCCTCTGCAACGCCCCAGCCATCTTCCAAACCTTTGTTAACGATATCTTCCATGACCTGTTGTACACTTCTGTGGTAGTGTATTTAGACGATATATTAATATTTTCTAAAGATCTGAAGACTCATCGGGAACAAGTAAAGGAGGTCTTACGTAGACTCCGGAAACATCACCTCTACTGCAAGCTGGAGAAATGTGTGTTTGAGATTAGCCAGGTACCTTTTCTTGGTTTCATTGTGTCGGGTCAAGGTCTTTGTATGGATCCCACCAAGGTGTCAGCTATTCTGGACTGGCCTCAGCCACAAGGCCTTAAAGCTATTCAAAGGTTCATCGGCTTTGCAAACTATTATCGCCAATTTATTCAGGGATTCTCCACCATTATAGCCCCCATTACAGCTTTAACCAGGAAGACTGCCAACCCCAGGGTTTGGTCCTCGGAAGCCATGTCTGCCTTCATAATGTTAAAGAAAGCATTTTCTTCAGCCCCAGTTCTGTCCCAGCCAGATCAAGAACAACCTTTCTTCTTAGAGGTAGATGCATCCTCGGTAGGCATTGGGGCGGTGCTTTTTCAAGAGTCTCCGGCTGGCTCACACAACCCGTGTGGGTTTTTCTCCAGACGATTTCTTCCTAGTGAATGTAATTATGGAATAGGGGACAAGGAGTTACTGGCCATCAAGGCGGCTCTGGAGGAATGGCGACATCTGTTGGAGGGGGCTATATTTCCTGTTACTGTGTTTACCGACCATCGGAACCTAGTGTTCATTCAAGAGGCTCGTTGCCTTAATCCTCGGCAAGCCCGCTGGGCATCCTTCTTCGCTCGATTTAACATGAAGCTCACATTCTGCCCGGGAGCCAAGAACGGACGTGCCGATGCATTATCTCGCTCATTTGACGATTCCGATCGTTTAAGACCGTTGGTTCCTCAGCATATTATTGATCCTGCTAATATCGTAGCCCTTACTAGGACCAAAACGTCCTCTCCTCCTCCAGGCCGGTCATTCGTGGAACCCCATCTCCGGCTCAAGACCCTGCGGTGGGCTCATTCATCCCGCATTGCCGGCCATGCTGGAATAAAGAAGACAACATCGCTGCTTTGCCGACGCTTCTGGTGGCCTAATGTACGTGCCGATATTGGTAAATTTATTGCTTCCTGCACTACTTGTGCTCAACACAAAACTTGTAGAAGAGTTCCGGCAGGCCTTCTTCGTCCACTCCCTATCCCCGATGCTCCTTGGGAAAGTGTGGCCATGGATTTTATCACGGACCTACCCCTCAGTGCAGGGTTTACCACTATCTGGGTGGTTATTGATCGATTTTCGAAGATGGCACATTTTATTCCTCTAACTGGACTGCCCACGGCCAGTCGTTTGGCAGATATCTTCATCAAAGAGATATTCAGATTACATGGTTGCCCGAAGGAGATCATTTCGGACCGTGGAGTCCAATTCACATCCCATTTCTGGAGAACCTTTTGTAAGAGATTGAACATAGAATTGAAATTCTCTTCGGGATATCATCCGCAAACCAACGGACAGACGGAGCGAATCAATCAAGATCTTGAGACATTCCTCCGCTGTTTTACCTCCGACAACCAGAATAAATGGTCTCAATTCCTTCCTTGGGCGGAGTTCTCCCATAATCAACACATTCATGAGTCTACCGGATTCTCCCCTTTCTTTATTGTACATGGAAGTCATCCTGTGTTTCCGGATCCTTTTCCAGTGTCCTCTTCACCGGTTCCAGCCGTAGATACTCTTTATCGGGAGTTTTCTCTCATTTGGGCTAAGACTAAGATGGCTTTACTCAAGGCTACTCAGCATCACAAAATCTTTGCAGATCGTCATCGGAGGGCCACTCCTCTCTTAAAGGTGGGAGACCAAGTATGGCTATCCACCCGGGACCTAAGACTAAAGGTTCCTTCTATGAAGATGGCTCCTCGATTTATTGGCCCGTACACCATCATGCAAGTCATTAATCCTGTATGCTTTAAATTGAAACTTCCTCCTTCTCTGAGATGTCATAATACTTTTCATGTCTCATTACTACGACCAGTGGTACTCAATAAATTCTATCGACCTCCCTGTCGTCCCCCACCAATACAAACCTCTTCTGGAACTGAATTCGAAGTCAATCGGATCTTGGCCTCTCGCATTCTTCGTGGCAAACAGCAATTTCTTGTCCATTGGAAAGGATTTGGCCCAGAGGAGAGATCATGGGTGGACAAGCAGGACCTTCACGCTCCTAGACTTCTCGAAAAGTTCCTTCAAACAGGAGGAAGAAGAGGAGGGTATACTGTCAGGCGCCGTCCGCACTGCCGCCTGACTGCCTGACCGCGCGTCTGGTTGCTATGCAACCAGACGCATCACTTCCGGATTCCCCCTGCCTGACCCCTTGCTGTATGACGCGCCCCGTTGCTAGGTCTTCCTGTCTCCAGCGTTTGTGTGTTCCAGTTGCTGTATTTGTCCCTGACATTCCTCGTGCTGCTTGTGACCCTTTTGACCCGGACCGTTTGACCACCCCTATCTGGATTCTGCCTTTGTACTGCACTCCCTGAACGTTACCGACCCGGCTTGCCTCACCATTTTTCTGGATTTCCCTTTGTACCTCCTCTACCTGAACGTTGCTGAACCGGCCTGTCTGACAACCCCTTGTATCTCGCTGTGGACTCTAGGAAGGACCGCGACCTGCGTGTCCCTGCAGCGGAGTCCATACTTCCTTGCGGGGGTTCCTGGTGAATACCAGGGGCACGTTAGACTCCGCGCCTTCCTCTGAGTTGCGCCAACAACAGCAGGTACTTTCTACCAGTCATACACCCACTATCAGTCGTGACAGGATGTAGCCCTTCGTACGCTTTGCCAGGATCCGAGGGTGGTCACTCTTTTAAAGTCAGAGGAATACATTCTGTCCACCGTGCTCGATCCTCGGTTTAAAGCGTATGTTGTGTCTCTGTTTACAGCTGACACAAGTCTACAGCGGTGCAAAGACCTGCTGGTCAGGAGATTGTCCTCTGAAGAGGACCGTGACATGCCAACAGCTCCACCCTCTTTTTCTTCCACATCTATGGCTGCGAGGAAAAAGCTCAGTTTTCCTAAAAGAGGCGCTGGCGGGGATGCTGATAACATCTGGTCCGGACTGAAGGACCTGTCAACCATTGCAGACATGTCTACTCTCGCTGCATTGGATGCTGTCACAATAGAAAAAATTGTGGATGATTACTTTGCTGACACCATCCAAGTAGACATGTCAGACAGTCCATATTGTTACTGGCAGGAAAAAAAGGCAGTTTGGAAGCCCCTGTACAAACTGGCTCTGTTTTACCTGAGTTGTCCCCCCTCCAGTGTGTACTCGGAAAGAGTTTTTAGTGCAGCGGGGAACCTGGTCAGTGAGCGGCGAAGGAGGTTGCTTCCTCAAAACGTTGAAAAAATGATGTTTATAAAAATTAATAATCAATTCCTCAATGAAGTACAGCACTGCCCTCCAGATAGTACAGAGGGACCTGTGGTTGTGGAGTCCAGCGGGGACGAATTGATAATGTGTGATGAGGAGGAAGTACACACTGAAGGGGGAGAGGAATCAGAGGTTGAGGATGAGGACGATATCTTGCCTCAGTAGAGCCTGTTTAGTCTGTACAGGGAGAGATGAATAGCTTTTTTGGTGTGGGGGCCCAAACAAACCAATCATTTCAGCCAAAGTTGTTTGGTAGGCCCTGTCGCTGAAATGATTGGTTTGTTAAAGTGTGCATGTCCTATTTTAACAACATAAGGGTGGGTGTGAGGGCCCAAGGACAATTCCATCTTGGAACTTTTTTTTTTGCATTATATGACCAATCAACAGTCGTTTGCCATGTTCAAAAAGTAAAACCAAATTTAAACAAATTCAAGAAATTAAACCAAAAGTAAAATGCCCTGTCATAATTTAAAACAAGAGGTATTGACGTGCTCTAAAACTACTGTATTGTTGTTTATATTTTATAAACACTACACTTGAAAGCTTGAGTCTTTCAATGAAAAAGTAACTCTCCATTGCACGAATATTTGCAACAGGGACAATTTTAGGGTTAAGAAAGTCAACTAATAACACTTAGACGCTGTCTGTCTTTATAAACACTACACTTGGAAGTTGGAGGAGGTATTGTGGCCCCGGCACCAAATTTACTACCGGGGCCACTCCACTGTGCAGTCCATATTTAGGTGTATCAGATATTAAACAACGGTGACAGTTGATGCCCAATTTTTTAATTATATTGTTGGCGCTGTAAAAAATTGTGTTCCGGGCACACCACACTACGCAGTCCATACCCTTTTTTGGTGGAATTCTGACCCGTGGAGGGTTTTTTAATTATATTGTGGCCTCGGTACCAAATTGTGTACCGGGGCCACCACACTACCCAGTCAAGAAAGATAGATGCGTATCATAGATAAAGTACATTCAGTGTACAAACAAGAGGTTTTCACACGCTGAAACTCCAACATGTATATGATGGAGAGGATGGAGGAGCAGCTATATGTGCAGTGTAATGCAGACCTGTTGAAGGTTTTTTATATATTTTATTGTGGTGCCCAGTGCCCACTACTCTACGCAGTCCAGATACTACTTTTGGGTGTAATTCAGACCTGTTGAAGGTTTTCTATATATTATATTGTGGTGGCCAGTGGCCAGTCCTGTACGCAGTCCAGATACTATTTTTGGGTGTAATGCAGACCTGTTGAAGGTTTTCTATATATTATATTGTGGTGGCCAGTGGCCAGTCCTCTACGCAGTCCAGATACTACTTTTGGGTGTAATGCAGACCTGTTGAAGGTTTTCTATATATTATATTGTGGTGCCTAGTGCCCACTACTCTACGCAGTCCAGATACTACTTTTGGGTGTAATTCAGACCTGTTGAAGGTTTTCTATATATTTTATTGTGGTGCCCAGTGCCCACTACTCTACGCAGTCCAGATACTATTTTTGGGTGTAATTCTGATCTGTTGAAGGTTTTCTATATATTATACTGTGGTGGCCAGTGGCCAGTCCTCTACGCAGTCCAGATACTATTTTTGGGTGTAATTCAGACCTGTTGAAGGTTTTCTATATATTTTTTATTGTGGTGCCCAGTGCCCACTACTCTACACATTCCAGATACTATTTTTGGGTGTAATGCAGACCTGTTGAAGGTTTTCTATATATTTTATTGTGGTGCCCAGTGCCCACTACTCTACGCAATCCAGATACTACTTTTGGGTGTAATTCAGACCTGTTGAAGGTTTTCTATATATTTTATTGTGGTGCCCAGTGCCCACTACTCTACGCAGTCCAGATACTATTTTTGGGTGTAATTCTGATCTGTTGAAGGTTTTCTATATATTATACTGTGGTGGCCAGTGGCCAGTCCTCTACGCAGTCCAGATACTATTTTTGGGTGTAATTCAGACCTGTTGAAGGTTTTCTATATATTTTTTATTGTGGTGCCCAGTGCCCACTACTCTACACATTCCAGATACTATTTTTGGGTGTAATGCAGACCTGTTGAAGGTTTTCTATATATTTTATTGTGGTGCCCAGTGCCCACTACTCTACGCAATCCAGATACTACTTTTGGGTGTAATTCAGACCTGTTGAAGGTTTTCTATATATTTTATTGTGGTGCCCAGTGCCCACTACTCTACGCAGTCCAGATACTATTTTTGGGTGTAATTCTGACCTGTTGAAGGTTTTCTATATATTATATTGTGGTGGCCAGTGCCCACTACTCTACACAGTCCAGATACTATTTTTGGGTGTAATGCAGACCTGTTGAAGGTTTTCTATATATTATATTGTGGTGGCCAGTGGCCAGTCCTCTTCGCAGTCCAGATACTATTTTTGGGTATAATTTAGACCTGTTGAAGGTTTTCTATATATTTTTTATAGTGGTGCCCAGTGCCCACTACTCTACGCAGTCCAGATACTACTTTTGGGTGTAATTCAGACCTGTTGAAGATTTTCTATATATTTTATTGTGGTGCCCAGTGCCCACTACTCTACGCAGTCCAGATACTATTTTTGGGTGTAATTCAGACCTGTTGAAGGTTTTCTATATATTATATTGTGGTGGCCAGGGGCCACTCCTCTACGCAGTCCAGATACTATTTTTGGGTGTAATGCAGACCTGTTGAAGGTTTTCTATATATTATATTGTGGTGGCCAGTGGCCAGTCCTCTACGCAGTCCAGATACTATTTTTGGGTGTAATTCAGACCTGTTGAAGGTTTTCTATATATTTTTTATTGTGGTGCCCAGTGCCCACTACTCTATGCAGTCCAGATACTATTTTTGGGTGTAATGCAGACCTGTTGAAGGTTTTCTATATATTATATTGTGGTGGCCAGTGGCCAGTCCTCTTCGCAGTCCAGATACTATTTTTGGGTATAATTTAGACCTGTTGAAGGTTTTCTATATATTTTTTATAGTGGTGCCCAGTGCCCACTACTCTACGCAGTCCAGATACTACTTTTGGGTGTAATTCAGACCTGTTGAAGGTTTTCTATATATTTTATTGTGGTGCCCAGTGCCCACTACTCTACGCAGTCCAGATACTATTTTTGGGTGTAATTCAGACCTGTTGAAGGTTTTCTATATATTATATTGTGGTGGCCAGGGGCCACTCCTCTACGCAGTCCAGATACTATTTTTGGGTGTAATGCAGACCTGTTGAAGGTTTTCTATATATTATATTGTGGTGGCCAGTGGCCAGTCCTCTACGCAGTCCAGATACTATTTTTGGGTGTAATTCAGACCTGTTGAAGGTTTTCTATATATTTTTTATTGTGGTGCCCAGTGCCCACTACTCTATGCAGTCCAGATACTATTTTTGGGTGTAATTCAGACCTGTTGAAGGTTTTCTATATATTTTTTATTGTGGTGCCCAGTGCCCACTACTCTACGCAGTCCAGATACTATTTTTGAGTGTAATTCAGACCTGTTGAAGGTTTTCTATATATTATATTGTGGTGGCCAGTGGCCAGTCCTCTACGCAGTCCAGATACTATTTTTGGGTGTAATTCAGACCTGTTGAAGGTTTTCTATATATTTTTTATTGTGGTGCCCAGTGCCCATTACTCTACGCAGTCCAGATACTATTTTTGGGTGTAATTCAGACCTGTTGAAGGTTTTCTATATATTATATTGTGGTGGCCAGTGGCCAGTCCTCTACGCAGTCCAGATACTATTTTTGGGTGTAATTCAGACCTGTTGAAGGTTTTCTATATATTATATTGTGGTGGCCAGTGGCCAGTCCTCTATGCAGTCTAGATACTATTTTAGGGTGTAATTCAGACCAGTTGATTGGTTTTTAATTATATTGTGGGGAATACTCCTCTACGCAGTCCAGAAAGATACCTCGTTGCAACGTTTTGTTCTAAAAAAAAAAAAATATTGTGAGGTGTTAGGTTTTCAGAATAGCCTTTAAATTAGTGGAAATTATTGTTATTGAATGTTATTGAGGTTAATAATAGCGTAGGAGTGAAAATAAGCCAAAAAACTTGATTTTTATACTTTTTAGTTTTTTTTCAAAAAAAATCCGAATCCAAAACCTTAAATCCGAACCAAAACCTTTCGGGAGGTGTTTTGCGAAACAAATCCGAACCCAAAACATCGAGAAAATCCGGATCCAAAACACAAAACACGAGACCTCAAAAGTCGCCGGTGCACATCCCTAATTAACAGTCACAAAAGATAACTGATAGATGCACAGAAATGTAATGGATGTTGGTAAACATCCCAGAAGACTGGAATATGATGCCAATGTTTTGGATATCAGCTGGTGTGTGCCAGGGATGGCTGCGTAGCAGCGATCCTGCTCTTATCCTCTGATCTTATGTGAGGTTACAATTACCTTATTAGAAAGGTGTGTGCGCTCGGTAGTGGATTCTGTGGTGCAGTCAGCTGCAGTCTAAACTCCGTGGTCTCCCTCTGTAGTCTCCCTCTGTATGACTGTGGCTGCTTGGAGCAGGTCATGGTGGAGACGGTAAGAGGTGTCCGAAGGCGGCTGTGTGAAGTCGGCGATGTGTGCTAGATATGCCGGGGGATATACGCTGCAACTTCAGTGACTTCCTCTTGATCGGGTGTGCAGCTAATTACCGTGCTTGCGTGGAGCTGGGTGCTCGGGTGAGGCCTCCAGATAAGCTCCGCCCATGTGTAAAAGGGGGTGTGGCCATAAGGTAGCCGGGCCTACTGGTTATTTTACCGGTAGCCTGCTGGGCCAGTCCGATGCTGAGTAAGCATTTCCCAAGAGTAAAGAGTATGTATCACGCCCCCCACCACCAATGTGTGTATGTATACCTATATATACATTATTATATATATATATATATATTTTTATATATATATATATATATATATATATATATATATATATATATATATACACACAAGATTGTAAAGTATTAACTGATAAAATACACTTCATTCTGCAAATATATTAAAATGTCATTACAGTAAAATTCTGCATTCAAACTTAGACAAATTGTGCCGTTCTCTCTTACCTTGTGGCATAGACTACCTGACATTCTCTCTTGCTTGTTCTTGGAGAATTGTTGTAAGTTGGCAGGCTTCTGGAAACTTGGAGTACTGTACTGAAAATGTGCATAAACTGTACTGTAATGCAAAATGTTAACAAACCCTGAATGATTCAAACACAAGCACAACACTCCTTTATGACAAAATAAAACAATCCCCTAGTACAGGCATATATAGACAATAAAATATATGAAAATGATTTATAATCATATACAAACATCTACCAGCCCTGTCTGTCTAGTATTTAGTATTCTAATGACTGCTGAGACAACAAAAAGCATCCACTTCACTGCCACACAATACAGAAATCATGCCCCACACAAGCTATTTTTTCATCTTCCTCCACCAGCCAATTCATCCCTGCAGCCATTTCTTTCATCCCTCACCAGACAGTTTATGACCTCCCATCCATTTTATCACCCACCCACCCCCAGCAAATTCATCACACCTACCTAGCCAATTCATCATACCTTTAACCAATTAATTAACCCTCCTAGCCAATTAACTAACCCCCCTAGCCAATTCATTAAACCACCCTCCCTAGCCAATTCATTACCCCTTCCCTAGCCAATTCATTGCCCCCCCAGACATCTTCTCCCCTCCATAGCTAATGTATCACCTCCTCCTCTTCCCTCTTGATTTTTAACAAACAGCACTTACCTTGCTGTCTTCTGGTCCTCTTCTTTCCAGGCTCTGGTATTTCTGCTAACAGCATCAGATTTGCTGTTAGCTACCTGCATCAGCCTCATCGGATACATTGACAGTCGGGCCTGCTCTCTTGAGACCAAGGGCGGCACGATAACGGAGGAAGAAGCTAGCATTTGCAAAAACAATAATAAAAAAAGTGCTTGTTAGTGTGCCAGCACTGCGCCCTCCAGAACCCAGCATCCCAGGCTGCAGCCTGATCAGCCTAATGGTTGATCATGCCCTGAGTACAGAGTCGCAAAACCAGTGGATTTTCTGGTTCGCATGCTGTAAATGCGGTCCAATGATTCCATTTTAAACACATGAAACTTGGTCAAGTAAAATTAAAAAATGCACCATAAGTAGCCTTTGAGTGTGCCAATGCTGAGGGCAAGTTTATCAGATATCACTAAGATTAGTTATATTGGCACTGATCAAGGGATGGGTGAACTCTATACAATAAGTTCAAAGCATAAAAAATCCTACTGCACTCAAACACTTACAAATATGAACATAAAATATTTTTTGCACCCATACACCAATAGCAAATACATGTATGTTACTTTAAATAAAAATAGACTTTTGGTTTACATTTTTGTAAAAAAAAATGGACAAAGTAGCAGGGGTGGATCTAGATTTTTTTTAGGGGGCTGATGTAGTAGAGCCCTGCCCCCTCTTTCAATTTTAACAGGGGCGCGCTGCCTGAGGCTGCACTCTATGAACATGTGAATGTCGCAGAGAGACAGGAAGAGGATGCTGCTTGGCACTCTGATGGTGTTTAAAACACCATTGGAGCGGCTGGGCAGGAATCTCTATCTGCCTCTCTGCTGCCAGTCTGCCCCTGCAAAGTGGCCACGTGTGCCAAGAAAAGTCTCTATAGGACCAGTCCTATACTAAATATACCATTTGCATTGTTTAGCTATATATATATATATATATATATATATATATACATACATATATACATATATATATATATGTATATATATATATATATATATATGGAACCTGATCTACTTTTCTCTTCATTTAGTGGACACTTTCCTAGATACTGAAAGCATTCATCATCATCACCATCAGGTATTTATATAGCGCCACTAATTCTGCAGCGTTGTACAGAGAAGCCACTCACATCAGTCCCTGCCCCATTGGAGCTTACAGTCTAAATTCCCTAACATACACACACACACACACACACACACACACACACACACACACACACACACACACACACAGGCTAGAGTCAATATTTGATAGCAGCCAATTAACCTACTAGTATGTTTTTGGAATGTGGGAGGAAACCGGAGCACCCGTAGGAAACCCACACAAACACGGGGAGAACATACAAACTCCACACAGATAAGGCCATGGTCGAGAATCAAACTCATAACCCCAGTGCTATGAGGTAGAGGTGCTAACCACTAAGCCACCGTGCTGCCCAAATATTTATTTAAAAAAAATCCAAGACCATCTTAGTGGATGTTGAACAATCACCAAATGAAGTGACCTACACCTTCCCAGACAAGACACTTATATAGAAAAATGTGTTGCTCAAGCCTATAACATTAATTTGATCAAAAATTGGGGTGCACTCTAGAATGAATATATTGGTCCTGAATCATCAATGAACACGTAACAAACGTATTGTGCGGTTGTTTTTTTAAAAACACTTATGTATTTGGCATATGCGCATCTGTATTCAACGAGGAGCGCTCTGCTCTGACATACATAAGTGGAATATAAAGTCACAAAAGAATGCACAGAAAAAATATTCAATCAATGTCACCTGTTAATAATATAGGGCCTGATTCATTACTATCTTATCTGCCATGTTTTGAGGATCTTAAGAAAATATTCTCTGAGCATGCCCAGAAAAGGGAGATAACCTCTGGATCCATCAGATAGTTAAGAAGAAATGCTGAGAGTTTTATCTTAACTTCTTGCTTAAACTTAAGGAAGCTCAGGGTCATGTTTAAGTCCAAAGCAGCTATAGCAGCAGTGCTGATTAACAACACCAAACTGTTCAAAATGCATTGTTTGTTTAAAACACTCACAAGTAGATATGCACAACATACATCTTAATACAGTTCACTCGAAAAAAAATAACAAAAATTGTATTTTATATTAATAGCAATCATTAAACAATGTACTCTTTAGAGATGCTCACTGACCCCCAATGTTTTGGTTTTGGATCTGGATTAACTTCGTGTTTTAGATTTGGTTTTGGCAAAACCGCCCTGGTGTGTTTTGGTTTTGGCTTTGGATCTGTATTTGTAACCTCTATAACACTCATTTCCAGTAATTTCCAGTCAATTTTGACTACCTCACAGGTCACAATATTATTTTCATACACTTTCGGACAAAGACTGCAGCGAGCACAAACACATGGCAGTTCACAGTACATCTAGGAAACATTGCCACACAGCAGTGGCCCAAAAAAAGAGAATGGTGCAAGATGAAATTGTCCTTAGGCCTAACCCTTATGTAAGATATTAAACAGTTTAACAAACCAAGCACTCCAGCGACAAGGAGTGCCACTTCTGTGGCTCAAGTGCTTGGTTTGTTCAGGCCCCCACAAAATAAGCTACCAATAGCTTAGCTGCCTTAAGACCAACCGAGACAGGATGATAAATGTGTCCAGTTTAAAGAACAGCTAAGACACCTGAGAAAACAAATGGGTGTGTCACAGGCCCCTGCAGACGAAGATTTAGAAGATGAAGACGAGGAGATCGCCGTCACCCAGAGCACATGGCCAGTACAGTGAAACTGAGAATGGCTCATTAAATCAGTTATGTTTCCTTTGATCGCTCCAACTATTACTTGGATAACTGAGGTAATTCTACAGCTAATACGTGGCGACGAGCGCTGACACCCCGGGATGTGTGTATTTATCAGACGAAGACCAATCCGGGGTGCTCCAGCGGGTTGGAGATGGTGAACCCAGTGAAAAAGGAAGTATGTGATCACACGTACAAGACAGAAGCAATTTAAAGGATGATTGAAAACAAACTTCATCCTAATACAATATTAATTCAACCCCGCAGGAAAACACCATTACAAAAGTCTTTGTAACATAAATGTCAAAACCAAAAATATTAAAAAAAGCTTTTACCTTTTTAAAGAAAAAAACACATCTTTAATAAAGGTGAAACTTTGCTGTAGGAAAACATAAAACTGCCAACATGTCATTTTACCCAAATATTAATAAGCATTCCAGCATCAGCTATCTTCCTTCTCTCAGCTATATCCCAGCACCTGCAATCTACATTTTCATCATCCTCACCCTCATCAGTGTGTACATCATCATCATCATCACTTAATACTAATTAACCCGGGCTGGAATCCACCATTACAGAAGTCTCTGTCTTTGATCTAAATGCCAGTAAAGACCTTCCTCGTGGAATTTGTAGTTCATTTTGTCACGATTTTTGGGCAATTCCTTTAGACCAGACCAAATAACAAAATGTTCTGCTGAATCATCTGCATCATCCTTGGGTCTCTTAGAAAAGCTTAGTTTTTTCCTAGCAGCAGTAGCCAGAGGAGACGCCGTCGTGTCAGGTACCACTTCAGCTGTCAACTTGCTCACGAGGAGCTCATTGCATCTCTTGTGATCTGGGACAGTGGGAAATAAAGGGAAGGCATAGCTCTTAAACCTAGGATCAAGCATAGTAGCTAAAATGTAGTGATACGATTTCCAGCAGTTGATATCTCTTCGATCCCAATGAAGCAATTAAAGTACTTCATCTACAAGTGCGACGTATTTAGTGTAATTTCTTTGTTTCATCTCCTCCTTCAATTTTTCAAGGTGCTTTTTCAAAAGTCTAATTAAAGGAATCACTTTGCTCAAGCTATCAGTGTCTGAACTCAGTTCACAGGTGACTTCCAAATTGTTTCAGCACCTTAAACAACACAAAAAGTATTCTTCACTGCGCTGGACTAAAATACATTCCCCCTCCTTTCCCAATGTCATGGTTTGTGGAGTAAGCGTGGATGGCTTTACGCTGTTCCTACATCCTCACAAGCACATAAAGTGTTTAATTCCACCATGTTACCACCTCTTCTTCAGTTGGTGGCAGGGCAAAATACATTTTTCTTGCAACTGCTGCAATTTCCTACATGCTGTTGCAGAATGCCGAAAATGTTCCTAAATTTTTCGGGCCACAGACAGCATCTCCTGCACATCCCTGTCATTTTTCAAAAACCTCTGTACCACCAAGTAGATTGTGTGAGTGTGTGAACAAAACAGGGAATGTGATAGATTTCACTCAGCTGTAATGCTCTCACAATATTGGTGTCGTTATCATAAATGACATATCCTCAGGAGAGTCCAAACGGGATAAGCCATGTTGCAATGACATCCCTTAGTTTTTCAAACAGGTTGTCATCTGTATGCCTCTTAGTGAAGCCGCTGATACACAGAGTAGCCTGCCTTTGAATAATGTGGCATATAATCTTTAGTTTGCCCAGTTCCGCTTGTCCACATATCTGTGGTTAAGTGTACAATGGTTAGAATGGCATTTTGCAGCCCAAAAATTACATTTTATGGAATTTCTGGTAGAGGTGAGGAATTGCTCTTCTAGTAAAATGGTGTTGTGATGGAATTTGGTAACGGGGACACAGGACCTCAATTAACTGTCTAAAACCAGCTGCATTAATTGTGGATATTGGACGCAGATCTAATACTAGCACAGTTGCCATGGCGTCTGTGATCTGCTTTGCTACTGGGTGACAGCTTTCAGACAAAACTAATGGATGTCATTGCAACATGACTTATCCCGCTTGGGCTCTCCTGAGGATATGTCATTTGTGATAACGCCACCAACATATGACAGCATTAGAGTGGGGAGAATTCCATCACATTCCCTGTTTTGCTCACACAATCAACTTGGTGGTACCCAGCTTTATAAAAAATAACAGTGACATGCAGGAGATGCTGTCTGTGTCCATAAATAATTTGGGTAATTTTCGGTATTCTCCAACAGTATGATGGAGATTGCAGCTGCTGCATGAAGAATCGAATTTGAGAGGGAATGCACTTTGGTCCAGCACCTGGAGAATACTTTCCGTGTTGTGCAAGGTGCTGAAACTACTCTAAGTAGTCATCTGTGAAGTGAGTTCAGACAGTGTTAGCTTGAGTCAAGTGTGTCCCCTAATTAGACTTGAAAAAGCATTTAGAGAAATTGAAGGTGGAGATGAAACTAAGCAATTCCGCTAAATATGTAGGACTTGTAGATCAAGTACTTTATTCACTTCACCTGGATTGAATAGTTATCAACATCTTGAAATCAGATCACTACACTACAGAGCAATGTCTTCTCTTTCTTTCCAGCTGACCCAGATCTCAAGAGATGCAATGAGCTCCTGGTGAGCAAGCTGACAGCTCAAGTGGTACATGACGACTCATCCTTGCTCAGTTTCTTTGGTACCTGCTGCTAGGAAAAATCTTAGCTTTCCCAAGACACCCAGTGGTAATGCAGATGAGTCAGCACAACATTTTGACATTTGGTCTGGTGTAAAAGAATTGCCCAAAAATTGTGACAGTTCTGTCGTAAAATGAACTACAAGTTACATGGGGAGGGCCATTTCCGGCAATTACATCAAGTACAGAGACTTCTGTAATGGTGGATTCCATCTAGGATGAATTACTATTATTTGAGGATGATGTACACATTGATGATGCCATTGTAGAATGCAGGTGCTGGGATCTAGTTGAGAATAGGGAGCTAGCTGATGCTGGTATGCTTGTTAATATTTTGGTTAGAATGGCATGTTGGCAATTTTATGTTTTTCGACAGTAAACTTTCACTTTTATTAGAGAGGTGTTTTTTTCTTTAAAAGGTACAAGCTTTTTTAAATTTTTGTTTCCCTGACATAAAACAACTGTGCACTTGAACATAGGCTTTAGCACATGATGTAGAGGGATTAGTATCATCATGACTGAAACTGGAGAGTGAGAAGAACAATGTGACTGAAGACAGGAGAGTGACAAGTATGAGTAATGGCACAGAGCAATGTGACTGGAGAGTGACAAGGACGTTGCCATCCATCCTGTTTCTGTATGAGCTTTGGCACAGTAGAATGTCACTGGTGACTTTTAATTACACTGCCAGCCCTATTATTAAATTTTTGCTTTCAGCACTAAACACTGCCACCTCTCCTGTTTCTAGGTGAACTATGGCACAGTAGAATGTCACGGGAGACTTTTAAAAACACTGCCAGCCCTATTATTACAACTTTGCTTTCAGCACTGAACACTGTCACCTCTCTTGTTTCTGGGTGAGCTATGGCACAGTAGAATGTCACTGGAGACTTTTAATTACACTGCCAGCCCTATAATTTGTCTTTCAGCACTGAAAACTGCCACATCTTCTGTTTCTGTATGAGCTCTGTCACAGTACAATGTCACTGGAGACTGCCAAGAGCACAGCCACCCCTCTTCTTTCATTAATGGCGCTGCCCACCCGCACTAGAGACTGCCAACAACTCTGCTACCCCTTCTTTGTCTCTCTGTGAAATGACGCTGGATCTCCTTAGAGGGTGGTAGTTATAGAATCCTAAACTCGTGAGATCTGATGACGCAACAATGACGTTTTTGCTTCATTTTCACTACCGAGAGTGCACAAAAGTACCGAGCCCTCGGATCAGCAAGGTTCGGGTGGGCTCGGTTCTTTGAGAACCAAGCCCGAGCATCTCTACCAAATACAAGCCACAGGCTCACAGCTCTCAGCATGTCATGTAAAGGCAGAAGGGGATGAGGAGGGCACACATTTTATATTACACAGAGCAGACAGAGCTTAAAGTGGCATTCCAAAACCTCACTGCTCACTACATCATCTATGGTTGCCATGGTTGTCTATAACACTCTGTAGAATTATTATTTATTAATAGCAGACTTAAGATACAAACCAAGGAAAATTGAAAATACCAACTATCTTCTTATAGCCTTTCAAAGTGATTTATGTTAAAAAAAAATATACATTTTTCATGAGATTGTGTACACATATGTAACACTAGGATGTACTTAGTGGAATGAAAAAGTATAATTAAATGTTTAGGACAATAGGGTGAGTCAACTGCTTGTTCACCTCACTGCTCTGGTATTCCACCACTGTCGTTCACTCAGATTAGTCTGGTTGCTTGTTAGCCACAGGTCATCTACCCCTCCTGCTACTCCCAAGAACGACAGAAACGAGGATGGACTCCATGGGAGTGAGAGGATTTTAAGTGCCCGCTGGTAGGTCCTCCTGCAGAATTCACATGAGCATTTCTGCTACTGGACTGCTTATATAAGCTGCTAAACAGGGTAAGGCTATAGAGTCACATACATGCAAAAGGAATTACCCAATGCACAATAGTCTGCAATACACTAATTTAAAATAAGCAACACATATCAATGAAGATTTGTGCATCTTTTACAGCTATACGGAGAACTCAGAGAGAGAGAGAGAGAGAGAGAGAGAGAGAGAGAGAGCCAACAGCCTCTTTTAGATACATTCTAGCAGCTGCAATATATTAATCAGGAGCAGCAGCTAAAACATGACCCTTAGTAATGCAGAATGTCATTATCATCCCTTCTAGACATTCCCCCATTAGACCTAAGACTGTGATTATTTCTTAAGGATACATTTCATAATACACAAACCATGCACTAACTATCTCTCTGGGGGTAACCCACATCATAGTGGAATCTGTGAGAAATATAGTCATCCTTTATAACCTTTCTTGTGGCTTTGCTATAGTAACATTTATACTGGTATTTTAGTTAGCTAAATAGAAATGTGTGCATATATCCGTAGACTTGTGGACATAGATTTCTTATCTTTACCTGTGCTAAATTAATTGATGTTTAAAAACACCTCTTTCATAAATTAATTCATGCAGTCCAGTTAACTGCAATGTTAAATGAATTAGAGGGTTGTAAATCAGAACATTTTTGCAATGGATGGAAGGGTCAGGTTGGTGGAATGAGACACATCTCCTATTCCTCCAAGTTCTTTTTTTTTTTTAAATGTAGTAACTTGGGCTTGAGTAATAAATTACATGAACGCGTACATAGGAAAATAATAAAAAGCAGAAGTAAAGTATTGTGTACTGAGTAACACAGGACACATTGAAGGGTATGGGTAGTGCCTATATAAGTGTGGGGAGTGCTAAAGGAGACAACGCCGCACAGACTACAATCCCCTTTCCGACACCCCAGTTACTCACCCGAACCCGAGTGAACACTATGGAGCACACTGTGCTGTCTGCGACCGATCGAACCTAAGGCCAACCTTATGTCCTCTCCCTCCGGTGCGTCCGCCTGGAGAAGTAACCAAATGTGAGGATCTGCTTGCACCAGGTGAAGCGATGTCCGAGGCCACGACAAGGGGCAGAGACACTCTCTCTACCCCGACTGCCGACACGTCATCTTAATCTAGGCCAAGACCCAGCACTACGAATACTTGGGACTAGGAACGGTCCCGTCCAAGTACTCTAATCACTAATAGGTGAGGGACGATCAGAAGTAGGGAATCCTAGCAGCTATACTGACAGTACAACTCCCCCTTCTGTCTCCTGCTCCCTTACGTTCCTCTGTCACCTGTAATGACAAACACAATAAACAGCCTCCTACCTACACTAACTGTGAGACTATAGTGTACCATCCAAAAGATGCTCCTAGCTAAACAACAGGCGCTGTGATCCTACAAAAACTAATGCACTGACATCGCAAACTGGCAAGTCCCTCACATATAAGCTGTTTCGTTTCACCCTAGTACACTGAGAGCACAAACCCTAAACTACTCAATTCCTAATTACATCTTAGTTTTGTGCTTTGCATATTCTTCTAGCATTACAAAATAACACTTAGTTCACTGCACCTTTAGCACATATTGAAACTGTTTGTATATCTTAAAATTATGTTACTCATGTTTAACTGTGAAACATTTACTATTACACACGTAGTTCATTTTTAATCACAATAAATGTAACATTTTTAAGGCTGAAGATTAATTGTGTATTGGAGATAACATATACCTTGCTATAGACTACAAGGATACAAGAAATCATTAAGGGTTTATGAAGAGCAAGCCTTACATGAGTCAGTGTAATCTACATAGGGACAACTGCATTTACTTGTATGGTCAGCAGATAGATATGTTAATGTCCTCACTCATCACAGTTGAGAAATGTGATTTTGCTAAGCTGACGCCATCTTGTTGCCTTATAGCCATTTTGTTCTGTTATAGCTTAAATACAATTAGATGCACCTGTTTTGAAGGAGTAATTCATTATTTGCAAGGCTATGCTTATAACCTTGGACATACCTGACAGGAGATAAGCCAGCCCCCCCTGTGGAGTTCTAGGGGTAAATGTATCAAGCTGAGAGTTTTTCGGCGGGTTTGAAAAACCAATCAGATTCTAGCTATCATTTATTTAGTACATTCTACAAAATGACAGCTAGAATCTGATTGGTTGCTATATGCAACATCTCCACTTTTCAAACCCGCCTGAAAACTCTCAGCTTGATACATTTACCCCCTAGTGTGGATAATGAGAGAATATACTAACATCTGTGTGAAGGGAACATGAGTGGTTAAAACCTTTTGGGGAGTAGTTTTCTGTAATACGTGATTTTTGCTATATAGATAGGAACTTGTAACTAATAAAGCAGAGTTTATTGTACACTCAAACCATGCAGTGTATTTAATTCTCTCCAGCTGATGAGCTCATAACTGATAGACTGACACTTACAGGTGAACAATCTGATTTAGATTCGACAGCATTGGAGGTACCACCGAGACTGCTGACCTGAGCCAAGGATAGACAGAACTGGAGGTCACCCTGGACACAGGACTCTGACTATAACCCGGGTGAGTAGTTTTCTACTCGTCAGGCTCCTCTGTTTAGAGCTATCTCATGTCCATCTAAGGTATCAGGCACACAGATCTGTAAGTCTCAGAATTATACAGTTACTAACAATTTGTGTATTGTAATTGTATTGGTAATTAGATTTCTGAAAGATGAGTGAATTTTGAGTGCATGTGTGATACACCATCCCCAGAACTTTGTCAAGAAGTTTAGAAAGAGTTTTCAGACCTTCATCCCAGATGCTGTCAGGCTATTCTGCACGGACACCCAGTGTAAAAAGTCCAAAAGGGACATCCAGTGTAAGGAGTCCAAAAGGGCATCCAGTGTATGGAGCCCAAAAGGGGAATCCAGTGTATGGAGCCCAAAAGGGGAATCTAGTGTACGGAGCCCACAGACCCGGACATTCACTGTTAGGATTCCACAGAACGGGACGTCCACTATTGGGACAACCCACAGAAACTAGACCAGAGTCTCTATTGGGACTCAAAAGTACTGTCAATATAGGGGAATATAGACAGTAAGCAGATAGATGACAGCAACCTCCCCATAGAAATGATGCGCAGATTTCTAGGATGTGTGGGGAGTAGAAGGTCTGCAAGTAATTTATCAAGAAAGCGGGGATAGCCAAAGAAGGAATTGATATGTGTTAATGGAGAAACAAGGGTGTTGCAAGTGTTAATGTGACAAGAACAAAGGGGTATTGAACCCAAACCCCAAGAGATAGTTTGAGGTGGCAAAGGAAAGTTAAGAGATCTGGAAAGTTGCAAAATATGTAGATAGGCTAAATGTATCACAAGCTAAATTATATAATGACTAAAACAATGAATCAAGTAGGTTGTGTACTAAAAATGTATGTTTGATGTTGCGCAGCTTAAAGAGTGAGATGTGCCCCTCCCTTATTCTGTGTAAAAGATTTCAGTGTGTTGAGATAAGAAGCACGCTGTTTTTTTTGTTATCTGACAATGTATGTAACATTGATAAAAAGGTTCTTCAAATATGCTTCAATATTTCAAGAGAAAAAATATGTCCAGAGTGCTGATTGATAGTAACATATTGAAGCTAATGTGTATTTAGTCTAATGCTGGGACTTGTAGTTCCACAGCAGTAGGCTGGAAGATAGCAGTTTATTTTTCTTTCTCTGTATGTGAGTTTTATCTCCATCTTACTGCGTGTGAGGGAGATCCGTGTTTGTCTGTCTTGACTGTTTTACAAGAGACATGTTTCAAGGTTGAAAAAGCTGTACAGTTGTAAATGTAATGCTTTTGAAGAGATGCAAAGAAGTTTTAAAATCTTTGGTCCGTCACAAGACTGTAAATAATGTACATTATCAATATTATTACTGGTGTCAGAACAAAGTTGGCTGGGGTCCAACAAGCCGTTTCTGCATTTGAACAAAGTAATTTTGTTTCTGAAGTTGAGAAAAATAGCTTTCTCTTTAATGAAGTTGAGAATTTAGTGAGCTTTACATGCAGAGATATTACAAGCTGTTTTTATCTGTGTAAAATGGCGCTGATAAATGTTCTCAGAAATCAGGAGGGTTGTCACGGGCACTAGGAGTCTTTACCCAGGGATCACCAGGTGATAGGCTTACCAGAGCAGTATAGGTGGTATTATGGTACTCTGGTAGCAGGGTGATCACGGAACAGGAAATAGCAGATGATGAGATGCTCAGGAAAGTCTATGACTAGCAGCACTGGCAATATGGAGGTAGTAATACACGAGGAACTGTATGGACAAAGGACACGTGAAGGTAGTCAGTGGTCTGCGGTAGCAAGTTGTACCACTGCTATAGTGAGGAGGAATGTCCAACAGAAACGAGGAGGTGATGAGAGTCAGCGGTCTGCGGATAGCAAGTTGTACCACTGCTATGTGAGAGGATACTGGAACGGGTGAAACTGTAAACAGGAGTCAGTGGTCTGCCACTAGCAAGTTGTACCACTGAATATATATGTGAGGAGGTGCACGGGGAGAGACTGCAACACAATATATACACGGACACCTTGACTTTGATCCACAGTAATATGCACAATATAAATGTATAAATGACTGAACAACACTGCCAATATAGAAAGTCTCTTGAAGTAATCCAGCATGAGATAACACAGTCAATGATGGCAATAGAGTCAGCAGATAGTACACTCCAGAGGAGAACCAACACAGTCCAGCAAGGTATGCAATACACAGCACAGTCAATGGGAAGTATGCATACCGTGGTTCAGGAGAAGCAGTCAGACAGGAGTGCAGCGATACCTGAAGGGCAGGAGGCCGGCAGGATCCAAAGTCCCTGGATGGGTGAAGCGGTGGTCTAGCAGGTGCAGAGCACAGGTAGGTAGACCAGCAGGGAACACAGGAAGGCGTGGAGAGCGGATCAGCAGTAGATGGATGAGTAGCGCTGAGAAGTAACAGCAGCGGGTCTCTGCGGGAACACGGAGGTAGCCAATAGCGACCAGCAGGTGCAGTAACGATGGGACACCGGAGCAGAGTTGAACTGGAACAGTTGGTCACGGAGAGTAGCGGGTAGCAATAGTGGCAGCAGACTCAAGGAAACACGGGAGAGTAGACAAGAGCTGAAGACTGAAGCGCACAGGGGCAGCGGATAGGAATCAGCCAAACAGTCACGATGAAACACAGACGGGTTGCAGGTTGAAGACTGTAGTGCACGGAGGCAGCGGATAGGAATCAGCTAGCAGTCACGACGATGAAACACAGACGGGTTGCAGGTTGAAGACTGTAGTGCACGGAGGCAGCGGATAGGAATCAGCCAAACAGTCACGATGATGAAACACAGACGAGTTGCAGGTTGAAGCCTGTAGTGCACGGAGGCAGCGGATAGGAATCAGCTGGCAGTCACAATCATGAACAGGTGAGTGGATGTGAATGAAAGACTGTAGTGCACGGAGGCAGCGGATAGGCATCAGCTAACAGTCCTAATGATGCATGGTAGAGTTGAAGTGATTAGAAGACTGTAGTGCACGGAGGCAGCGGATAGGAATCAGCTCACAGTCACGATGAAACAGTAGATGGTAGAAGTGGTATGGGAACCACAGTAGTAGAAGTGGTTTGGAAACCACAGAGGTAGAAGTGGTTTGGAAACCACAGGAATCAGCTGGGCTGAATAAACGAGGAAACACAGGAACACCTTCAGAGACTCATGGGGAATGAGACTCCAAGATCAGGCAATGTGGTGATGACCACAGGTGCTTAATATAGGGAGGTTGCCTGATCTGCCAATTAAGTTAAAGGAACATACACTGGAGGTATAGCAAGGGCTGCGCATGCGCAGTCCCTCAGGATGGAGGACGGCCACGGTTCCTAAATGTCCGGGAAGAAGCACTCACAGTCCGGTGAGTGACAGTACCCCCCCTTTTAAAGGTGGGCACAGAACGCCTGGAACCGGGCTTGTCCGGATTTTTAGAATAAAACTTCTTCAGAAGGGCAGGAGCATTAAGATCTTCAGCTTTGATCCATGAACGCTCTTCAGGACCAAAGCCCTTCCAATGAACGAGGAAACGGAGGACTCCTCGCGAAATTTTTGCATCCAATACCTCAGTAATCTCGAAATCCTCCTCCTGATGAACTTGAACTGGCTGCGGTGCTGAGGGAGGAGTCGAGAAACGGTTGATGATGAGAGGTTTGAGCAAGGACACATGGAAGGCATTGGAAATCCGAAGATTCTTAGGAAGAAGAAGTTTAACACATACTGGATTGATAACTTGAATGATCCTATATGGACCAATAAAACGAGGGGCGAATTTCATAGATGGAACCTTCAAACGAATATTTTTGGTAGATAACCAGACACGATCTCCAATTTTTAGTGGTGGAATAGCCCGCCTCTTCTTATCTGCGAAAGACTTATATTTATTAGATGTCTTCTTTAAACAGGTTTTGACCTGAGACCAGATATTTTTGAAGGTTTGACAAGCAGTCTCCACAGCAGGAACTTGGGTGGGCGGGAGGGCAGGAAATTCCGGAAAAGACGGATGGTGACCGTAGACCACAAAGAATGGAGTTTTGGATGATGACTCATGGTACATGTTGTTATGGGCGAATTCAGCCCAAGGGAGCAATTCTACCCAGTTGTCTTGGTTGGCTGAAGAGAACATCCTAATAAAAGTCTCAAGATCTTGATTGACTCGTTCCGTTTGTCCGTTAGATTGCGGATGGTAAGACGATGAGAGTGCTAATCGTATGCCCAAGGTTTTACAAAGGGCCCGCCAGAATCTGGAAACGAATTGTACTCCTCTATCCGACACAATCTCAGACGGACATCCATGGATGCGGAAGATTTCTTTAATGAAATGTTCAGCCAGAGTAGACGAGGAAGGTAAACCGGACAGAGGGACGAAATGGGCCATCTTCGAAAATCTGTCTACCACTACCCAAATAGTATTGTGATTCTTACTTGGTGGCAAATCAGTAACGAAATCCATACTAATATGGGTCCAAGGCTTGGACGGAATGGGTAGTGGTCGCAGCAACCCTGCTGGAGTTCTGCGGGAGGATTTGAACTGAGAACATAAATCACAGGAAGCAATAAACTCTTTGACGTCTCTCCTCATTGAAGGCCACCAGTAACTACGAGAGAGAATCTCAAAGGTCTTGTGTTCACCGGCGTGTCCAGAAAAACGAGAGGCATGGAACCACGAAAGGATTTTCCTCCTCAGAGTAGGAGGCACAAGGGTCTTCCCAAATGGTAGCATTTTGGTGGATGAAGCAGCCAGAGAAATACATTTGGGGTCTAGAATAGCATGGTTGGGAACCTCTTCTACATCAGAGGACGTCACAAAAGCTCGAGATAGAGCGTCAGCTTTCTTGTTCTTAGCGGCTGGTTTGAAGGTTATAATTAATTCAAAACGGGAAAAGAAAAGAGACCATCTTGCTTGACGAGGGTTCAAGCATTGAGCAGATTGCAAATATGACAAGTTCTTATGATCCGTGAAGATCGTCACCGGATGGCGAGCTCCTTCCAACAAGTATCTCCATTCCTCTAATGCAGCTTTGATGGCCAGCAACTCCTTGTCCCCGATAGTATAATTTTTCTCTGCGGGCAGAAGACCCCGAGAGTAGAAGGCACAAGGATGTAATTTTTGTTGCTCCGAGCGTTGGGAGAGAATAGCTCCTAAGCCCACATTAGAGGCATCTACTTCTAGGAAGAAGGGGAGTGTCACATCAGGCTGTCGCAGAATGGGAGCAGACGAGAAGGCCTCTTTGAGGATTTGAAAGGCTTGGAGAGCCTCAGATGACCATTGCTTAGTATTAGCCCCTTTCCGAGTTAGGGCCACAATGGGAGATGCAATGGATGAAAAGTCTTGAATGAAGCGTCTATAGTAATTGGCAAAACCTAAGAAACGCTGGATGGCACGAAGAGTAGTTGGCTGAGGCCAATGTAGTACAGCATTTACTTTGTCTGGATCCATCTTCAGGCCAACTCCGGAAACTATATACCCCAAGAATGGAATCTGGGGTAACTCGAATGAACATTTTTCCAATTTACAGAACAACGAGTTTTTCCGTAGTCTGGAGAGGACCTCTGCCACATGTTGGTGATGAGAAGGCAGGTCCTGTGAGAAGATCAATATGTCGTCTAGGTAGACAACGACACATACATATAATAAGTCCCGAAAGATCTCATTGATGAAACCCTGGAAAACAGCGGGGGCATTACACAGCCCGAAGGGCATTACTAAATATTCGTAATGCCCATCTCTGGTGTTAAACGCGGTCTTCCATTCGTCACCGGAACGGATTCTAATTAAATTGTAAGCACCACGAAGATCCAACTTAGTAAATATCCGAGCTCCCTTGATGCGATCAAATAGCTCAGTGATCAGCGGAATGGGATACCGATTCTTGATAGTAATGGCGTTGAGTCCACGAAAATCTATACAAGGGCGTAATGATCCATCCTTCTTTTTGACGAAGAAGAACCCAGCTCCAGCGGGAGAGGTGGAAGGTCGAATGAACCCACGCTGGAGATTCTCCTGTATGTACTCAGATGTGGCTTGAGTTTCAGGTAACGAGAGAGGATAGACCCGACCCCTGGGAGGAGTCTTGCCAGGTAGAAGGTCGATTGGACAATCCCAAGAACGATGAGGAGGAAGACGTTCAGACTGAGCTTTATCAAACACATCGGCAAATGAAGCATACTGAGGAGGGAGTCCCGGGGAGGAAGATGAGATGGAAGATCGCTGTACTTTAAGAGGAATAACTTGAGAGAGACAACGATGGTGACATTCAGACCCCCAAGACGTAACTTGAGGGGTGCGCCAGTCAATCTGGGGAGAGTGACACTGAAGCCATGGAAGGCCTAAGACAATCGGACTTGTCGTAACTGGAAGAATTAAAAACGAAATTTCTTCATGGTGTAGTACACCAATCTGAAGGGTTACTGGAGACGTACTCTGGGTGATGAGACCATTGATGAGGCGTGATCCATCTATAGCCGTCACAGTAATGGGTGTTTTTAAAGTGATCACTGGTAGGGACCATTGATTCACTAGTGATTTAGAAATGAAATTTCCTGCTGCTCCGGAATCAATCAATGCCTGTGACTCAAAGGATTTGGTAGCAAAGGAAATCGTAACATCAAAAGCGCAGACTTTAGATTTCATAGACAATGGAGAGGACTCCAGGGACCCTAACTTCACCTCTCCAGAACTAGTTAGGGCCTGGCATTTCCCGATCTCTTAGGGCAAGAGCTGAGCATATGCGTGGACTCAGCACAATAGATACAGAGTCTATTCTTTACTCTTCGTTTCCTTTCCTCTGAAGATAATTTGGAACGTCCTATCTCCATGGGAATCACAGAGGATGGAGCTGGACGAAATTGAGGGTTTAAACGAAGAGGTGCTTTGACAGCTGTTGTTTTCTCAGACTCTCTTTCACGAAATCTCATATCTACACGATGGCAAAGAGAGATCAAATCTTCTAGTGACGAAGGAAGCTCTTGGGTAGTCAGTGCATCTTTAATTTTATCGGAGAGCCCCTGCCAGAAGGCGGCAACTAATGCTTCAGTGTTCCACTGAAGTTCAGAGGCTAAGATCCTAAATTGAATGACATACTGTCCTACTGTATGGGAGCCTTGTCGCAAACGAAGAATGCTGGAAGCAGCGGAGGTCACACGACCTGGTTCATCGAACACACTTCGGAACGTGGAAATGAATTTGGCACTATCTTGTAGAATTGGATCGTTTCTTTCCCACAGGGGGGAGGCCCAAGCCAGGGCTTGTCCAGAAAACAATGAGATAAGATAGGCCACTCTGGAACGATGGGTAGAAAAATTTTGAGGTTGGAGTTCAAAATGGACTGAACATTGGTTAAGGAAACCTCTACAAGTTTTGGGGTCCCCGTCATATTTTGACGGAGTAGGCAGGTGAAGCGTAGGAGCTGTAGACACCTGGGATGGCACTGGGGAAACGGAGGAAAGCACAGGAGCTTCAATATTAGCTGTAACAGTCTGTCCAGATGTTCCTTGGGAGGTTAATGATTGGTAACATTGAAGTAACAGCTGTTGGCGAGCATCCTGTTGCTCCACACGGCTGACCAGATGCTGCAGCATCTCTTTAGCGGTAGGTTCCATATCTGGGTCTGTCATGGCCTGATCTTACTGTCACGGGCACTAGGAGTCTTTACCCAGGGATCACCAGGTGATAGGCTTACCAGAGCAGTATAGGTGGTATTATGGTACTCTGGTAGCAGGGTGATCACGGAACAGGAAATAGCAGATGATGAGATGCTCAGGAAAGTCTATGACTAGCAGCACTGGCAATATGGAGGTAGTAATACACGAGGAACTGTATGGACAAAGGACACGTGAAGGTAGTCAGTGGTCTGCGGTAGCAAGTTGTACCACTGCTATAGTGAGGAGGAATGTCCAACAGAAACGAGGAGGTGATGAGAGTCAGCGGTCTGCGGATAGCAAGTTGTACCACTGCTATGTGAGAGGATACTGGAACGGGTGAAACTGTAAACAGGAGTCAGTGGTCTGCCACTAGCAAGTTGTACCACTGAATATATATGTGAGGAGGTGCACGGGGAGAGACTGCAACACAATATATACACGGACACCTTGACTTTGATCCACAGTAATATGCACAATATAAATGTATAAATGACTGAACAACACTGCCAATATAGAAAGTCTCTTGAAGTAATCCAGCATGAGATAACACAGTCAATGATGGCAATAGAGTCAGCAGATAGTACACTCCAGAGGAGAACCAACACAGTCCAGCAAGGTATGCAATACACAGCACAGTCAATGGGAAGTATGCATACCGTGGTTCAGGAGAAGCAGTCAGACAGGAGTGCAGCGATACCTGAAGGGCAGGAGGCCGGCAGGATCCAAAGTCCCTGGATGGGTGAAGCGGTGGTCTAGCAGGTGCAGAGCACAGGTAGGTAGACCAGCAGGGAACACAGGAAGGCGTGGAGAGCGGATCAGCAGTAGATGGATGAGTAGCGCTGAGAAGTAACAGCAGCGGGTCTCTGCGGGAACACGGAGGTAGCCAATAGCGACCAGCAGGTGCAGTAACGATGGGACACCGGAGCAGAGTTGAACTGGAACAGTTGGTCACGGAGAGTAGCGGGTAGCAATAGTGGCAGCAGACTCAAGGAAACACGGGAGAGTAGACAAGAGCTGAAGACTGAAGCGCACAGGGGCAGCGGATAGGAATCAGCCAAACAGTCACGATGAAACACAGACGGGTTGCAGGTTGAAGACTGTAGTGCACGGAGGCAGCGGATAGGAATCAGCTAGCAGTCACGACGATGAAACACAGACGGGTTGCAGGTTGAAGACTGTAGTGCACGGAGGCAGCGGATAGGAATCAGCCAAACAGTCACGATGATGAAACACAGACGAGTTGCAGGTTGAAGCCTGTAGTGCACGGAGGCAGCGGATAGGAATCAGCTGGCAGTCACAATCATGAACAGGTGAGTGGATGTGAATGAAAGACTGTAGTGCACGGAGGCAGCGGATAGGCATCAGCTAACAGTCCTAATGATGCATGGTAGAGTTGAAGTGATTAGAAGACTGTAGTGCACGGAGGCAGCGGATAGGAATCAGCTCACAGTCACGATGAAACAGTAGATGGTAGAAGTGGTATGGGAACCACAGTAGTAGAAGTGGTTTGGAAACCACAGAGGTAGAAGTGGTTTGGAAACCACAGGAATCAGCTGGGCTGAATAAACGAGGAAACACAGGAACACCTTCAGAGACTCATGGGGAATGAGACTCCAAGATCAGGCAATGTGGTGATGACCACAGGTGCTTAATATAGGGAGGTTGCCTGATCTGCCAATTAAGTTAAAGGAACATACACTGGAGGTATAGCAAGGGCTGCGCATGCGCAGTCCCTCAGGATGGAGGACGGCCACGGTTCCTAAATGTCCGGGAAGAAGCACTCACAGTCCGGTGAGTGACAAGGGTTTGTTATGCCCATAAACAAATGTTATGAAATAAAATGTCGTCTGTGAGCGAGAATTGTGAATATATATTTGTACTTTAAACAAGTAATCTGAATGCCATTATCGAACCTGAAACTTTATCATCAGTGGGACCAACTATTCACACGCATGCTGTGTGTCCGGACCCGGATTTATGGTGCGCACCGAAGGAACTGCTGTTTTATCTGGACCCGCTCCTTGGTAAGGTGTTCTTACCTTTGCTATTGCTGACAGGCACTAGTCATCAGCTGATCCTAATTACGGAACTGATGCTATCGCCAGAGGTATGTGGTCATTTGATTTCATATAGCCGCTGAAGCGGTAAGAAGCTGCACCTCTGTTGGATGTTTTACATACATAGTATGGTTCTGCATACAGGATTGTAATTGTATTCCAGCCGCGGCTGCGGCAAGAGACTTTATCTCATCGATAACCCATACTATATAATTATCTTCATCTGTCTGTCTACTGGATACCATCTATATTTGATCCACAATTATGGAACTGTTGCTATTCCCGGAGGTATGTGGTATTTGATTTTTAATAGCCGCTGAAGCGCTAAGAAGCTGTGCCTCTGTTGGATGTTTTACACACACAGTGTGGTTCTATATACAGGATCATAATTGTATTCTAGCCGTGACTGCGGCAAGAGACTTCATTTTGTTGATTACCAATAATATCCAATTATCTTTATTTGTTTGTTTACTGGATATCATCTATATTTGATCCTTATAAGGACAGTTTTTGAAGATCAAAACTCCAAAAAGAAAAATTCCGCATGTACATGTAATAGTTTATTTTTATTTTTTATTTAACCATCTGAAGAGAGAATTTCTCTGCTTTCTTCATATCCTGCAGGATCTAAAAGTTTGGATAACTCAATTATATTTACCAGCTGGTGATAGATAGGTACATTGGGTTACATCACAATATATGTATGCATATACATGTTTATGAGGTCATGTGATTTGTTTTTAATTGAGATTTACCGGAATCTTTATTTTATTTTAGAAGACCTAGTGTATACACAGTTTATGCGATACCACAATTATGTGGCTTTTTGTATGTTATACATGTATCTTGTACAGTTTTCTGAGATTTTATTATTAAATTCCTATTAGGTACTTCTGCGCGACTCTCTGTTTTCCTTTTTGTTAAACATGGAAATCACAGAATCTGGAAATATGTGTGAATATTTGGTCACGGGAGATTTTGTTGAGAAAATGATGAGTGATTTACAGACACAATGGGTGGTGTCTAACGAGAGTACTCTGATTTATGAGACAATATTGCTTTTAAAATGGCTGAATGCTTATAAAGTTTTCCGGGGGCTGCTGGAGTTGAATGATTGTTTCTTCCTGAATTTTAATGGAGTCATTCAAGGAGGCTGTACTAAGTGAAGAAAGGAGTGGCTTTGAACACTCGCCCAGGTCTCGTTACTTTGACATTTCCTGTTTGTGAAATTAGGGACTGCCCCTTTGAGGAAATCAGTTTTTCATTGCATGGAAAGCATAGCGTCACAGTAAAGCTACAAAGAGAAACTTTTAAACAAGTGTCGTATTAGCAGCTGTTCAATGTGAATTAATAACAGTTACTGTAATTCCTAGTGAATAAATGTTAATCTCTATGCAAAAAAATTTTCTTCACAGAAGCTCTCCAGCTACAAAGCACCCTTTCAATCCAGATTGCATTGATCCAACTTCCAATGAATAGAAGTTTGCAATATGTTTTGGTCAAAAGCCACAACAAACATAAGTATAAACTAATAAAGGATTTAAAGAACGTAGATTCTGCTGAGTAATGATTACCTTGTTTTGGAAAGAGATATTAGAGTTTATGGGCTATTCGCATAGCAAATGCATGAACTAGGTGGTTTTTCTGTATGTTGAAGAAGGTGAGAAGATGTTTTTAAAGAGAAAAGGAGAAATGGACTAACATAGTTGAATATGAAATAGTGTTTAGGTTTATTTTTGGGTTTTTTTTAACCAAATTTTATATCAGATGGTTTGAAAGAAAGTAATGCAATGTAATGTCAAATTATGGTAGATAACAAAGGTTTTTATTCTTTTATCCTCATAATAGTTTTGAGTCAATTAGTGTTGTAAAGACATTCACAGCCCTTATTTACTGTGCTATAATCATCATATACTGTAAATACCTCTTTGTATCGTGGGTATGGTAATGCATTGATGGGAATTCAATGTTTGTACATAAATGAAAAAGCCTTAAGACTTTATGAGCTATTATCTGTGCGCCTGCAATAGCACTTCTGGATGATAGCAAGCCATTTATACTCTCCTCTGAGCAGAGCCAAATGTTTAACCAATTTTAAGTTGAAGTAACTTCAGCGCCAGCACTGACTTTGCCAGATTATGACAAGACTTTTACATTATTTTGTTATAAAGTAAGTGCACATGCACAAGGAGTACTGACACAGATACATGGTCGCAAGCTAAGGTCACTTGCATACTACTCTGCACAATTAGACCCAGTCATATGAGCAATGGCTGCAGCGGCCATGGTGTTTGGAAAAAGTACAGATATTGTGCTAGGGCACCCAGTAACCCTAATGGTGCCACATGCAGTAACAGAAATTTTAAATCAAGCACAAACAAAACACTTCTCAGCAGCCAGACTAAGTAGCACTGCTAACTCCCTGTAACGTTACACTTAAGTGGTGCACAATGTTGAAACCTGCTGCCTTATTGCAGCAAGTTTCAAAAGATGGGAGAAGTACCTGTATATATATCGGGGTTCCCCTAGGGATTTGGGGGATTCCCATCCCAGCTTGAACAGGAAGAAAAAATGCAAACACAATATTTTTCTGAATATGATTGTGTAGAACTAATGAGACAAGGATCTTTGGTTTTATCTGACATAGATACACCCCTATTGTAGAAGAAGAAAAAGAAAGTTATATTATAGGTGCACTAATATTTGCAGATGATTATGTTTAATATTAAGATATAACTTTTATTCAGTGTTAGTTAAAATTTAGCGAAATATAGATTAAAAGGAATAAAAATACTCGCTATCTGGTTGAGTATTCTCTATTAATAATAGGACTTATGCTGATAAAGGTAATAATCGTAGCAGTGTACAGCTAATTACAGCAAATGTGCTTATTGTTTGTAGCCACTCCTTGCTAACATTCTCCTGATGTAAAATTAGGCTGTGGTATTGCTTATCAATGACATGTTGTATACCAAGCAATAGTAGCAATAGTAGTAGCGTAGCGGTAATAATTTTAATCAATGTATTTATTATTCATAACCGTTTTTTGCTAACTTTCTCCTGGTTTGTAGTAAGGTTATAATATTGCTTGGTCAATGCCAAATTGATTCCTAAGTAAATGAGATCTACTAGTCTTTATGGAGATATGTGATAGAGGGAGTGAATTGCTAGCTACCTACAGATACCACCGAACTAACTCTGGGTATATCGGGGTATGCTTTCAGCTGCCAATATAAGAGATATCAGCTTCACAGACAGCGAGGACGCCGACGCTACACCCCTACCAAATGCAGACATCTTACGCTACCACATAGATGGTGTTTCTTATACAGGGTGTGCTGTAACCACACACACAGAAAGAGTGATTCAACAGAATCTACAGAGTCACATGTCAGCACAAGAAGCTGAACTAAAGGCCCTGACACTTGCATGCATATATGCAAAAGGACAAAGAGTAAATATTTACACTGATTCAAGTTATGTGTTTGTAATTGCGCATGATTATGGCCAATATAGCACACGAGAAAGTGCATCTGGGGAAAGATTCTATGGTTGTACTCACTAACAGGTTATGGATAGCAGCAGGGTTTGTCCAAGCAGCACCGGTGTTAGTAGCAGGATGCTTAATCTGTGCATAGAATAACCCGGGTAAGTCTGTCCTATGGAAAACCACACCCCAGACATAATATCCCTATAAGAGGATACAGATAGACTTTATACAACTTCCCAAATGCTCGGGCTTTGAGAATGTGCTAGTCTGTGTCGACTTCTTTAGTCACTGGCTGGAGACATGGCTGTATAGAAAAGCAAATGCTAAAGCAGTAGCCATGAAATTTACGAGTGAGGTAATCTGCAGATATGGGGTACCAGAGGTCATTGAAAGTGACAGAGGGACACACTTTATGGGGCAAGGATTCAAGGAACTGTTAAAAGACTTGGGAATCATATCTGCCCTTCACACCCCTCACAGACCCCAAAGTTCGGGATGTGTGGAGCGCCTTAATGGTACTCTGCAATTGAAAATGCAGAAAATAATGTCTGAAACAGGTCTGCCATGGATCTCATGTTTACCTGCACTGAGTAAGAAACACTCCTAGGAAAGACACTGGTTTAGCACCAAATCAGATACTGTTTGGCACAGCACACAGAACAGGCTGTTACTTTCCATAGCAACTACAGCATGTACATGGTGATTTGTTGAACTATGTTGCTTTATTATAGAAACAACTAACTGAAATACATGGTCAAGTGATTTCTTCCATTCCAGGTCCTAATTTTGATGCAGGTACCCATAAACTGCAACCAGGGGACTGGGTGGTCGTGAAAAAGCACGTCAGGAAGACTTTTGAACCCAGATATCAGAGTCCTTTCCAGGTCTTATTGACGACTCCCATGGTAGTGGAAGTACAGGGAAATGACACCTGAATACATGCATCCCACTGTAAGATCTTCAGACAAGGGGAGTCTGAGTAAAATGTATTTTACAAGTTTTTTAAAGGTCCAAGGGAGAATAGAGAGTGGTGTTCATTGATATTAGCAGGAGGAATATTGATTGCACATTATGTTCCTTTGCTGTAGGCTGTAGATGTGTACTAGTCTAGAAAGGAAAGTTAGGCCTGGAAGAACCAGACTCATGCCAATAATAATAATAATAGTAATGTAGAGATCATTATACATAATGAGAAAAATTCTAATATGAAAGTTTAACCCAACCAAATAAGAAAAGAGCAACCCATGACTGTAGTGGTTTACACCCAATACAGAAATGTATTTGTGAGTATTGTGGCCCAACACATTATTACATTTACACAAGACAATAGGTTAATATTGGACTACCTGACATTTTAGGCTGGAGGGTACTGCCTAACCCTAAATATGTAAATTGAAGCCCAGGGTTGCACCTTTTTAACTAGTGACGCAGATGATGCAGAGAAAATGTTTGATGAACACTGGATGTACACTGGAGATGCTTATCTAGAAGGATAGTTTTCGTGGCTGTACCTGGCCGATTGGTTTAAAGGTATAGGAGGATGGTTATCAGGTTTTATACATGTTGTACTTCAAGGACTGTTACTAATCCTTATTATAATATATATACTAATAAAACTGATGTGGCTTATTAGCAAGTGTATTAAAGCTAAGTGTTTCTCTTCCAGAAAAATTAAAGTTACCACATCTGTCTTAACTGCTGTACTGTACACCCCATCTAATGAGTGTGAACCTTGTGGAACTCTTAGTACTACTGCCAGTTGTGATCAGTGCAGAAACCAAGAACCTTTTTTCTTGGAATCCACATGCTCGTTACTGAAGTTTATTCTTATGAAGATATACAGCACAATGGACAATCCCTTCTATTGTGAAATAAGTGACATATAACACTTGTCGAGCGCATTGTGTATTTTCTCCCTCCCTTTCCTTTTTTCCTTCCCTAAAAAAAATCTATAGTTAAAAGACAAAAAGAAAGCACAAGAGGCCCCAGAGCCTCTCATGTTCACTGATATATGGACATGTGTTGGGTACAAGACGGTTGTTGACTCATTGACCATCTATCAGCAAGAAGAGGGATCATGGACTTGCTATTGGTGGGGGATGGGTTGTTCTATGTATCCAGTTTTAGGCAATCCTATTCATATGTTCTGTTAGAAGGGTGTATGCGTATAAGTACCCATTAAAAGCGACAGCAAGAATGTGATCTCTGATAGGTAGTGTTAGGGCAAATAATGAATAAAAGATGGGAAATGAGAAATGTGATTTTGCTAAGCTGACGCCATCTTGTTGCCTTATAGCCATTTTGTTCTGTTATAGCTTAAATACAATTAGATGCACCTGTTTTGTAGGAGTAATTCATTATTTGCAAGGCTATGCTTATAACCTTGGACATACCAGACAGGAGATAAGCCAGCCCCCCTATGGAGTTCTAGTGTGGATAATGAGAGAATATACTAACATCTGTGTGAAGGGAACACGAGTGGTTAAAACCTTTTGGGGCGTAGTTTTTTTGGGGCGTAGTTTTCTGTAATACGTGATTTTTGCTATATAGATAGGAACTTATAACTAATAAAGCAGAGTTTATTGTGCACTCAAACAATGCAGTGTATTTAATTCTCTCCAGCTGATGAGCTCATAACTGATAGACTGACACTTACAGGTGAACAATCTGATTGTCACGGGCACTAGGAGTCTTTGCTCAGGATATCACCAGATGATGATCTTACCAGAGCAGTGTGGGTTACACAGTGTTCCTCTGGTAGCAGGGTGACTAGCGGAACATATGACTCAGCAGATGGTGAGAGGATGCAAATAGAAAAGTCAATGACTAGCAGCAATCTGGTTAATGATTAGGTAGATATGAACACGAGGATCTTGATGGACGTGAAGAAGTGCAGGAAGGTAACAGGGAAGTCAGTGGTCTGCGTACAGCAAGTTGTACCACTGCTTATGGTGAAGAGACTTGTCCAGGTGCAGGTAGGTAGCGGGGAAGTCAGTGGTCTGCGTATAGCAAGTTGTACCACTGCTTATGGTGAGAGGACTTGTCCAGGTGCAGGTAGGTAGCGGGGAAGTCAGTGGTCTGCGTATAGCAAGTTGTACCACTGCTTATGGCGAGAGGACTTGTTCAGGTGCAGGTAGGTAGCGGGGAAGTCAGTGGTCTGCGTATAGCAAGTTGTACCACTGCTTATGGTGAGAAGACTTGTCCAGGTGCAGGTAGGTAGCGGGGAAGTCAGTGGTCTGCGTATAGCAAGTTGAACCACTGCTTAATGGGTGAGGAGGTGTACAAGTGTTGATGAGTGGAAACATAGAATGTAGACACTGAGAGCACAAGGAACTTGATCCCAAACAATATGCACAAGTCTATGTTGGTGTGGCAGGCACTGCTTGACAGAGACAAATTCACTACTGTATTCCAGGCTAATAGTAGAAGGTCAATTAGCATATGTATCTCATGACTGAACAAGGAGATAAACTTCCCAGCAGATATGCGGAGTAATAACACAGTCTCAGGGAGATAGAGGATTCCGTGGGTAAGTGGAGAACAGTCCAAGCGGATATGCAGTAAACGAATATAGTCAATAGAAAGTAAGCATACCGCGGTTCAGTTGAGCAGGCTGTCCACGAGAGGATACAGGAACAGCTGAGCGGCTGCACAAAAGAACGAGTAAAGAAACTACAGGTGAGTGGTAGCGGTAATCAGGGTCCGGGTCAGCACATAGGCAGAGAACTTGACACGGGTAGAACAACGATGAGCAATGCAGGAATCACTGGAGATAGCGAACACGAGTAGAACACTGGAGGTAATAGCGGACTGGAAGCCGCAGATGATAGAGCAGGAATCAGCAGGGAACTGAAGACATAGTAGAACACGGGAGACTTGTAGCGGTCTGGAAACCGGCAGGAATCAGCAGGGAACTGAACACATAGTAGAACACAGGAGACTTGAAGCGGTCTGGAAACCGGCAATGAGTTGAGCAGGAATCAGCAGGAAGCTGAAGACACGGAGAAGTACACAGGAACATCTTCAGAGACTCACAGGAAATAAGACTCCAAGATCAGGCAACGAGGTAATGAACACAGGTGCTTAAAATAGGGAGCGTTGCCTGATCAACCAATTAACTAAAAGCAAAGGTCAGAAGAGTTCTTAGGAACTGCGCATGCGCAGACCATCAGGATGGCGGGCAGCCACGGTTCAGGATAAGTGCTGGCAGAAATACTGGAGAGCCACGCACCAGTGAAGAGGCACTCACGGTCCGGTGATTGACAGTAACCCCCCTTTTAAAGGTGGGCACAGAACACATGGAGCCGGGTTTGCTCGGATACTTAGAATAAAATTTTCTTAGAAGAGCTGGGGCGTTGAGATCTTCTGCCCGAATCCACGAACGTTCTTCGGGACCAAAGCCCTTCCAATGAACGAGGAAACGAAGAACTCCTAGCAAAATTTTTGCATCTAATATATGAGTGATCTCAAATTCCTCCTCTTGATGAACTTGAACTGACCGAGGTGCTGAAGGAGGAACAGAGAAATGATGATAAGAGGCTTGAGTAATGACACATGGAAGGCGTTGGAAATACGAAGGTTCTTAGGTAGTAGAAGTTTGAAACAAACTGGATTTATCACTTGAGTGATCCTATATGGACCAATAAAACGAGGAGCGAACTTCATAGATGGAACCTTCAAACGAATATTTTTGGTTGATAGCCATACACGATCTCCAATTTTAAGTGGTGGAATAGCCCGTCTCTTTTTATCTGCAAAGGACTTATATCTGGCAGATGTCTTCTTTAAACAGGTTTTAACCTGAGACCAAATATTTTTGAAGGTCTGACAAACAGACTCTACCGCAGGAACTTGGGTGGGAGGGAGGGCAGGAAATTCCGGAAAAAGACGGATGGTGACCGTAAACCACAAAGAATGGACTTCTTGAAGATGACTCATGATACATGTTGTTATGGGCAAATTCAGCCCATGGAAGCAAATCTACCCAGTTGTCTTGGTTGGCTGAGGAGAACATCCTTATGAAAGTCTCGAGATCTTGATTGACTCTCTCAGTCTGTCCGTTTGATTGAGGATGGTAGGAAGATGAGAGTGATAATCGAATACCCAAGGTCTTACAAAGGGCTCGCCAGAATCTGGAGACGAATTGCACTCCTCTATCTGAAACAATCTCAGAAGGACATCCATGAATTCGGAAAATCTCTTTGATGAAATGATCAGCCAGAGTAGATGAAGAAGGTAAACCGGTCAAAGGAACGAAATGTGCCATTTTCGAAAATCTATCCACCACTACCCAAATGGTATTACACTTTTTACTAGGAGGAAAATCTGTAATAAAGTCCATACTAATATGGGTCCAAGGCTTGGAAGGAATGGGTAGTGGTTGAAGTAAACCCGCTGGTGTTCTGCGGGAAGTTTTAAACTGGGAACATAACTCACAGGCAGCCACGAAGTCTTTGACATCTCTCCTCATAGAGGGCCACCAGTAGCTTTGAGAAAGGATTTCGAAAGTCTTGCGTTCACCAGAATGTCCAGAAAAATGTGAAGAATGAAACCAAGACAAAATTCTCTTCCTAAGAGATGGAGGCACGAGAGCTCTCCCAAATGGTAGCACCTTGGTGGATGAAGCAGCCAGAGAAACACATTTGGGATCTAATATAGAATGGTTAGAACCATCTTCAACGTCTGAGGACGTCACGAATGCCCGGGATAGGGCGTCTGCTTTTTTATTTTTGCAGCTGGTTTGAAGGTTATAATAAGTTCAAACCGAGAAAAGAAAAGAGACCATCTTGCTTGACGAGGATTCAAACATTGAGCTGACTGTAGATATGACAAATTTTTATGGTCTGTAAAAATTGTTACAGGATGACGAGCTCCCTCCAGCAAATATCTCCACTCCTCTAATGCTGCTTTTATGGCTAGCAACTCATTGTCCCCGATGGTATAATTCTTCTCCGCGGGTAGAAGACCCCGGGAATAAAAGGCACAAGGATGGAATTTTTGTTGCTCCGATCTTTGGGATAAAATGGCTCCTAAGCCAACATTAGAGGCGTCTACCTCTAGGAAGAAGGGAAGCGTCACATCAGGCTGTCGAAGAACAGGAGCGGAGGAGAAGGACTCTTTGAGACACTGGAAAGCTTGAAGGGCCTCGGAGGACCATTGTTTAGTGTTGGCCCCCTTGCGAGTTAGGGCCACTATAGGAGATGCAATAGACGAAAAATCTTGAATGAAGCGTCTGTAATAATTAGCAAAACCTAAAAAACGTTGGATTGCACGAAGAGTAGTTGGCTGGCGCCAATGTAATACAGCATTCACCTTTTCTGGATCCATCTGAAGGCCAACTCCGGAGACAATATATCCCAGAAATGGAATCTGGGGCAACTCGAATGAACATTTTTCTAATTTGCAAAATAAAGAATTTCTTCGGAGTCTGGAAAGGACCTCTGCCACGTGTTGATGATGAGAGGGCAGATCCTGAGAAAAAATTAATATGTCGTCCAGATAGACGACGACACAAACATATAACAGGTCCCGGAAGATCTTATTCACAAAACCCTGGAAGACAGCCGGAGCGTTACACAACCCGAAGGGCATAACGAAGTACTCATAATGCCCATCTCTGGTGTTGAAAGCTGCCTTCCATTCGTCTCCGGACCTGATCCGAATTAAATTATAGGCACCTTGAAGATCCAGCTTGGTAAAGATCCGGGCTCCCTTGATACGATCGAAGAGCTCAGTAATTAACGGAATGGGATACCGATTTTTTATGGTAATGGCATTGAGTCCACGAAAATCTATACAGGGACGTAATGACCCATCCTTCTTTTTCACAAAGAAGAATCCCGCTCCAGCGGGAGAGGAAGAAGGTCGAATAAATCCTCGCTGGAGGTTCTCCTTAATGTACTCAGATGTAGCTTGAGTCTCAGGTAAAGAAAGTGGATACACACGGCCCCTAGGAGGAGTCTTGCCTGGTTGTAGATCAATCGGACAGTCCCAAGAACGATGAGGAGGGAGGCGTTCAGACTGAAGCTTATCGAATACATCGGCAAAGGAAGCATACTGTGGAGGAAGATCCGGTGGACACGATGAAATGGAGGATTGCTGTATCTTGAGTGGAACAACTTGAAAAAGGCAACGATGATGACATTCAGACCCGCAGGACGTGACTTGAGGAGTGTTCCAGTCAATCTGAGGAGAATGAAGTTGAAGCCATGGAAGGCCTAGTACGATAGGACTGGTAGTAACAGGAAGAATTAGAAATGAAATTTTTTCCTGGTGTAAGGCTCCAATTTGAAGAGTCAATGGAGACGTACTCTGAGTAATGAGACCATTAATTATATGTGATCCATCGATAGCAGTAACGGTAATGGGTACCTTTAAAGAAATCACTGGTAGGGACCATTGATTCACTAGGGAACTAGAGATAAAATTTCCTGCAGCTCCAGAATCTATAAGTGCTTAAGTGTCAAAGGATTTGGTAGCAAAGGAAACGGTAACATCAAAAGAACAAACTTTTACTTTTGTGAAACATGGAGAGGACTCCAGGGACCCTAACTTTACCTCTCCGAACTGGTTAGGGCCTGGCATTTCCTGACTTCCTAGGACATGAGTTGAGCATGTAAGTAGAATCAGCACAATAGATACAGAGTCTATTTTTTACTCTTCGTTCCCTCTCCTCTGATGTTAATTTGGAGCGACCTATCTCCATAGATACTACTGGAGATGAAGCATGACGAACTTGAGGTACTGAGCGAAGAGGTGCTTTATAGGAAGTTACTTTCTCGGAATCTCTCTCACGAAATCTCATGTCTACACGATGACAAAGAGAAATCAACTCATCCAAGGAGGAGGGTAGTTCTTGTGAGGTCAGTGCGTCTTTAATCTTATCAGAAAGCCCCTGCCAGAAGGCGGCAATCAAGGCTTCAGTGTTCCACCGAAGTTCAGAGGCAAGTAGCGAAATTGAATGACATACTGAGCTACGGTGCGAAATCCTTGGCGTAGTCGGAGGATGCTGGAAGCTGCAGAGATAACACGACCAGGTTCGTCAAACACACTTCGAAACGTGGAAATAAATTTGGCACTATCTTGCAACAAAGGGTCATTTCTCTCCCACAGAGGGAAAGCCCATGCGAGAGCCTGTCCGGAAAACAAAGAGATGAGATAGGCCACTTTGGAACGATGAGTAGAGAAGTTATGAGGTTGAAGTTCAAAATGCATGGAGCATTGATTAAGAAAGCCCCTACAGGTTTTGGGATCTCCATGATATTTAGAAGGAGTAGGCAGGTGTAGCGTGGAAGCGATGGACACCTGGGATGGCACTGGGGAAGGAGATGGAGATACTGGAGGCTCAACGGTTGCTGCTACATTTTGCACAGGGTTTCCTTGGGAGGCTAAAGCCTGACAAAATTGCAACAACTGTTGTTGGCGAACATCTTGTTGTTCGATACGGGTGACCAGATACTGCAGCATCTCTTTAGCTGTTGGTTCCGATCCTGGGTCTGTCATGGCCTGATCTTACTGTCACGGGCACTAGGAGTCTTTGCTCAGGATATCACCAGATGATGATCTTACCAGAGTAGTGTGGGTTACACAGTGGTCCTCTGGTAGCAGGGTGACTAGCGGAACATATGACTCAGCAGATGGTGAGAGGATGCAAATAGAAAAGTCAATGACTAGCAGCAATCTGGTAATGATTAGGTAGATATGAACACGAGGATCTTGATGGACGTGAAGAAGTGCAGGAAGGTAACAGGGAAGTCAGTGGTCTGCGTACAGCAAGTTGTACCACTGCTTATGGTGAAGAGACTTGTCCAGGTGCAGGTAGGTAGCGGGGAAGTCAGTGGTCTGCGTACAGCAAGTTGTACCACTGCTTATGGTGAGAGGACTTGTCCAGGTGCAGGTAGGTAGCGGGGAAGTCAGTGTTCTGCGTATAGCAAGTTGTACCACTGCTTATGGTGAGAGGACTTGTCCAGGTGCAGGTAGGTAGCGGGGAAGTCAGTGGTCTGCGTATAGCAAGTTGTACCACTGCTTATGGTGAGAGGACTTGTCCAGGTGCAGGTAGGTAGCGGGGAAGTCAGTGGTCTGCGTATAGCAAGTTGTACCACTGCTTATGGTGAGAAGACTTGTCCAGGTGCAGGTAGGTAGCGGGGAAGTCAGTGGTCTGCGTATAGTAAGTTTTACCACTGCTTAATAGGTGAGGAGGTGTACAAGTGTTGATCAGTGGATACATAGAATGTAGACACTGAGAGCACAAGGAACTTGATCCCAAACAATATGCACAAGTCTATGTTGGTGTGGCAGGCACTACTTGACAGAGACAAATTCACTACTGGAATCCAGGCTAATAATAGAAGGTCAATTAGCATATGTATCTCACGACTGAACAAGGAGGTAAACTTCCCAGCAGATATGCAGAGTAATAACACAGTCTCAGGGAGATAGAGGATTCCGTGGGTAAGTGGAGAACAGTCCAAGCGGATATGCAGTAAATGAATATAGTCAATAGAAAGTAAGCATACCGCGGTTCAGTTGAGCAGGCTGTCCACGAGAGGATACAGGAACAGCTGAGCGGCTGTACGCCAGCACGAGTAAAGAAACCACAGGTGAGTGGTAGCGGTAATCAGGGTCCGGGTCAGCACACAGGCAGAGAACTTGACACGGGTAGAACAACGATGAGCAATGCAGAATTCACTGGAGATAGCGAACACGAGTAGAACACTGGAGGTAATAGCGGACTGGAAGCCGCAGATGATAGAGCAGGAATCAGCAGGGAACTGAAGACATAGTAGAACACGGGAGACTTGTAGCGGTCTGGAAACCGGCAGGAATCAGCAGGGAACTGAAGACATAGTAGAACACAGGAGACTTGAAGCGGTCTGGAAACCGGCAATGAGTTGAGCAGGAATCAGCAGGAAGCTGAAGACACGGAGAAGTACACAGGAACACCTTCAGAGACTCACAGGAAATAAGACTCCAAGATCAGGCAACGAGGTAAAGAACACAGGTGCTTAAAATAGGGAGCGTTGCCTGATCAACAAATTAACTAAAAGCAGAGGTCAGAAGAGTTCTTAGGAACTGCGCATGCGCAGACCATCAGGATGGCGGGCGGCCACGGTTCAGGATAGGTGCTGGCAGGAATACTGGAGAGCCACGCACCAGTGAAGAGGCACTCACGGTCCGGTGAGTGACACTGATTTAGATTCGACACAGTTATAGCCCATTTGGGGTCAGATGTACTCAACCATAGTGGTTCCAAAGTTAGGGCTTCAAAGTGCATGTTTTGTAGAAAAGAAAACAACACAACAACGCACTACCTACATCATACTATGTTTTCTCCCATAATTAATTTCACAGTCTTACATTTTACTGCCTCTGGATACTACATAATGAAGTGTTAGTATTCATTGCTGAAAAGCCAGAGGCTCTCACAAAGAACAGAGTGCGGAGCTATGGTTGTAATGCAGGAGTCTACACAATAACATCCAGTTTGAGTTTACATTTTGCATCCCATGGCCTCAAATGTAGCTTGAACTGCATTTTTAAGCCATGTTTAAAGGTTTAAGCTGTGAAATAAAAGTTATATTTGAGCAGGTTACAGGTAGATGTATTTTAGAGATACATTTTTAGAACTATTTTTGTTGTATTTTTGTGTGCATTTGACTGTGCTATTGTGCACAGTTCTGTGGTGAAATTTGCCCAATATGTTCTGGGTCACTCTATAATATCTATTCCACCCCAACTGTTCCCTTAATGATCCTGTTAAAAGTCATGATGTGCCAACATGATATGGAACACACTAAAGAGGCTTAGTCACACTAAGGCTAGGCACACATTACAGATATTTTCTCCCGATGTGTTAGCTATAACGATTTTACCGAGGTCTGATAAAAAAACAGACCCGATCAGTATGCTGATTCATGTGTACACACTACACACGTTTTACAAGATTTACCTTCAGATCCGTGCTCTTCATCTGTCCTAACCATCAGCTGAAAAGATCATGATTCTGTAAACTCTATGGAGATTCTGACCGTGAGTGCATGCACACTGCAGAATTGGAAGGACAACATTGACAAAGTACTCCTTGCACATTGTCCATGCCTGCAGAGTTACATTACCCCCTTCACAGCACCGATGACAGCGTTGCCGTTATCGGTGACGTTATGAGCTGCCGCCGGCTTCTTCATTGATCGCGATGACTTCCACTCGGTTTACACAGCATTCATCCTGGAGCCCTTCAGTCTGAACACGTCGCGGTAAGTATTGTCGGGGTAGTCAGCATCGTTATGCTGACTACCACCGGTTTCATGAGGTTTCTCCCGATGACATCTGAAGCCTTTTTTGGAAGAATAAATGCAGTACATGTACCACTGCAATCCTCACTATCATGATTATCTCAGAATGGCGGTAGTGGAGGATACCAGGGGTGAAATATAGAAGATATCATAGCACAAAAAAATGCTTTATTATTTTAATAAAGTATTTTTTTCTATTTTGCAATTATTTATTATTATTTTTTAAAATTATTTTTAATCTATTTTTTTTTAAACATTTTTGAATAGTTTTAAATATAAAGTGGACCTGAAAACCCATGGTAGGGCTTCTAATTCCAGTGCGCATGTGTAAATTGGTAATACCCGGTCACGTATTTGCAGAGGCAAAAAGATTGGTTGGAGAAGTGGTAAGAGTACTCATACCGCAGCCAGCCAGTATCGCCAGGGAGCTGGCTGACAAGTCTATTATAAAACATTAAGATGTGAAAATCCTAAAGTGGTTAATACTTTTTATAGGTATCATGCAGATTGTTTTAAGACTATTCCTTGTAGCTACAGCATAACGTTTCCTCTGTTAATCTCCTCCCATCCTTCTTATCCCTAACATAGTAACATAGTTGATGAGGTTGAAAAAAGACACCAGTCCATCAAGTTCAACCTATTTTGGATCTCCAGTGATCCCTCTCTTATATTTGACTTTGATTCAGATGAAGCAACTTCCAATCTGTTTCAATCAGGTAAAATTCCTTCTGACCCAATATTGCAGTCCTATTTCTCCCTGGATCCACTACTGTCCTTCATTATAATTAACGGTCGTAACCCTGGAAACCCTTTTATCCTAAAAAAATGATCTAACCCTTTCTTAAACATATCAATTGAAACTGTTATCACAACCTTCCCTGGCAGTGAATTCCATATCAAAGTTTTATGATCACTATTACTTTACTTGACTGACTAGTACCCATAATAACCGTGTGTAATACAATGACCAGTTCATCATTGTCCTCATCACTGCTGGCACTGGCAGGCAATGGAAACGGCATTAATAATGGCATCATTATCTTCATCAGCACCATTATCATCACACCAAGCATAACTGTATTGGGGGTGATACAGAAGCAATGTATGCTAGAGGAACATGTCAGCCCTGGCTATAACGACTTATTATCTTCACCACTCATGCTTTCAACATTTTATTTAAATTTTTATCTAGATGTAAGCAAACTCCAACTGGAGGCTTGAGGATGTAGGGCTGTTTATGACACACATTGAACCTTCCAAATAAAATTTCAGATAGCAATGGTTGGAGAACAATACCTGCTTTTTAAATTTTGTTTTAGCTGTTTTTATATATAGATGTGTACTTTGCTTTCACAGGCAAATCTCTGCATTTTAAAATACTAATCAAATGAAGTATGTCCACCATGTACTAGGTCTTGTGCTTACTGTTTCAGCTGTCAGGTTAGTGTCTAACTCTTCAGCAATTTCAGTATAGTACATTATTATATACTGACTTTCCACCAACTATGCATATTATGTTGCCCTACACTACACAATTTGATATAAAACTAGAATTTATAGATTTTGCCTGTTAAAATTAATTGCAGAGCAACTTTGATCTCTAAGTTACATATCTGTAAAATAGTGTATTATGCAGAGCAAGCTAATTCACCAGACAGAAAGTAAGAAATAAACTTGCACCCCCTAGTGGTGCATGCTGTTTATTCAGATGTGAAATAACAGAACAATTTACAATATTACCAGCATTCCTCGGATTTTGTATATTGATAGAACCTAGCTTAGGAAAAAGAACATTTTGTATTAATTTGCTTCACTGAGGTTTTCTTATGCACAGTATTTTGGCTCTAGGAGTAAATGATAAAATTGATGTTTGTAACTAATTACTTGCTGCAAGTCTTTAAAGTACAATTTATTATCCTGAAACATATTTCAACTGTGAGATAATGGTCTGTGCCTGCGTTTCCCATTAACATTTTTAACATAATTTATGTAATTTATTCTATGTTATTGCAATTGGAAATATTGGAAAAAGGTTGATCAGACCATTATGTCACAGTTGAAATGGGTCATTTTGGCCACGGCTCCTTTTTGTTGACTGTATTTAAAGTCAGAATCAGGAGAATCAATATTAAGAGTTAGACAAATGGGAAAAGTATTGACTCAACAGGATGTCCTGTAAATGACAGTTCCCAGAACTCAATGTCATCAATACAATATTTTCCAACTGCAATAGCTTTTGCTCAATATGTACAATTGGTCACTCCACAACTTATAATTCCGATGGATAAATAAAGTAGGTATGGTGGTGTCAGGATGAGAGCATAAATCTGATATGCTGAAATAGAATATTGGATGTCAGGATCCAAAATAAATCTTTGCATGAATACCTAAATTAACCTGATTGTCAACTCAGATAAATGTGTGACCAAATGAGCCCAGGAGGAGGTAATTGAGTTAGGCAAACTCTGTGTGCAGAGACCAGCTTTAGATATGCAGATCACAGACATCCATTGTATTTGATCATGTATTTCCCTAGCTAATTGGCTTCCTTTCAATAGGGTTATAAACACAAACTAACCCCTGGGTGTAAATTGGAGAACCATATGCCTAGGAGAGATCCTTGTAGACAAAGATAGCGTTTGAAGACTGCCTATACTGGTATACAGAAATATGACCTTCAAAGGAAAATGTTGTCATAGTTCATATTTTTGGGAAATCTGGATGCTACTCCGTACTGAGGGGCAAAAAACACACAAGGGTCTTAAAACATAGATACCAACTACACCGGGAACAACCATAGTCACATGTATTCCAGGATGAGATTGGATATTGTTGTAATCTCATCATATTTGGTATTTAAACGTGCGGGAGATTATGAACGGTTTATTGAGGGGGGTGTTATTTCTCTGAGATATATCTGTGAAGAATTACCAACAGGTCAAAACTTAGGAATAGTTTGACCAAACCTGAGGTAACACCCAGGGGACATTTCCGCCCCCACATTAGCATTCACATTGCCCCTGTGAATGCCGTCCCATTTGAGTTTGCTTAAAAATCTGTGTTCTGAGGGGAAAAACTGTCAGACTTTTGGGGAAATCAAGTTACATTGATAAGCTGTCCATCTTCTTAGCCAAATCCCCGTGGCCAGAATGCAATTCATGTAAGTGCAAATCTGAATGTAATCCTTTTTATTATAAACTCTTTTTGCTTGTTATGTCAAATTTATTAATTGTTATTCATTATTTTTGTTATCTGTATGCCCTGTACTTTTTGTATATTAAATCTATAATTTAATAAGTTGCGTCCTTGATACTCTAAAGAATCCATAGCCTGTTTAGAAGAGATTGCTCGACCAGGGTAACCCTTGGAATGCCAGTGTGTGATTTGTTGATACATTTGATTAACAAGCTGTGTGTGCTTGTATTTACATTTGTGTAACAGTCTGGAGGTGTGAAGAGTTAACCCTGTGTGTGCTGGTGTGGGTCTTGTTAGTTTGTGGATAACTAGAAGCCTGTGTGGGGCTGTGAGAGCGCTGTGTTTGGGGGCGATTCCGTAGGTCTATAACCTGTGTGATAGGTGAGAGAAACTGTGGGCTGAAATCGTGTGTGATCTCATACAGCGAACACCCCAAAGTCACGGCAGCTGGGAGCGTGTTCATGACAGATGGGTGGGTGTATAAATAATGTATTACAGGGAGAGACTTACAGGTCATTGACTAAGTGAGGCTGCAAATAACATAGTATAGTCATTTTAATTGATGATAATATAGTTTGCTCTTCACCTTGCTACCTATCACAAATGAGCTTGACCCCCTTATTTAGTCTACATTGTCTGTGTGTCTGGCCAATTGTAGCATGTGGTCTACAGGATATGTATAACTCCCAATGCAGAGCAGTGCTTGTTGAGCACAGCTTTTCACAAAATAAATACTATCTCATGTGCATATAAAACAATTGAAAAAATATATCCACATCTTCCTTTTAGCCATCACAGATGTTTAAAAACACAAGACGTTATAACAGAAGTGTGACATTGTAAATTGTTCATTAAATGAGTTGTTCCTGTTTCTTGAAGTACTGAGCTGTAGCCACACATATTGCAAAGACCATGGCTGCTATAATGGAAATATCATTAAATGTGATTACCAATGTCTGTCATAGGTGGTCATCTTGTGTGTCACACAGATGTGGAACTATAGCCCAATAGCTTTCACCAATCGGGTACGATGGATATGTGCCCAGAGGAGAGGAGGCCCAGGGATGCCAGTCCAATTGCTAAACTGCTTCCCACTCAGCTCTTCTGAACATGCGCTGGGGCTTTTCAGAATTTAAAGTCCAAATGGGGCTTAATTGCACATGCACCGGCCTCCGCAAAAGTTGGATACGCATTGCCCATTGATTTTGTTGTATGCCCCTTTTGTTTCATTAACTTAAATGTTTTCCTTTACTTTGATTAGCTGACCAATTAGCACAGCTGTAGTGTTTTCCTAAACTAGCCTGACTACATCTCAGCTTCAGTCTATGGAGTGACGTATGTGGAGTGAGATGTATGTGTGTGTTTTCTACATTAAGTGAGTTTTCTCACAATTTGTAAGAAAATGCACAGTTAGACAACACAGTTGGACAAACATTGGACTACATTTGACTTGATTTTAATTCCAGGAATAAGCTTCATCTGCCACAGCCTATTTCTACATTACTTGTCTATCTATACGGAACGCTGCAAATAGGTAATTCTTTAAAATCCCCTAACACCCTTTATCATAATGTTTAACAAATTGCTTTTCTTGGTCTCTTTTCATGGCATTATCTTTAGGACTGTCTCATCTTTCAGCCCTCCTCCAACACAAATATTTGTCCACATTGCACCTGCATTAATCCACTCACCTCTAGTTAACACCCATGAACGGTTGTCCTATTTATTATCTCAAGTACAGCAACAAACAACAAGTACAGCCTCCACCTGTCGCCAGAAAATAAAAGGTCACACATCTTATAATCCCCTTACCTATCTTTCTCTCTCTCTGCTTCTATTAGCCGGTGATATATCACCTAATCCAGGTCCCCCACACTCCTTACACACACATACATCAGAGCACTACCGCTCTATTGCAAACCTCAAACACATCACCTGTCTCCCCTCTCTTCCAAAGTCCTTTAAATGTGCCCTTTGGAATGCATGCTCTGTTTGTAACAAACTTACCTCCATTCATGATATCTTCCTCTCAAAAAACTTTTGGCAATAACAGAAACATGGCTCATGCAATCAGACACTACCTCACCTGCAACACTTTCACACTCACTTCTTATCTTCAGACATCCCCACCATCATCATGGGTGACTTCAACATCCCCATTGATAACCCACCTTCCAAAGCTGCTCCCAAACTACTCTCTCTAACCTCCTCACTAGACCTCTCCCAGTGGATTGAATCTACTCATCAAGATGGCCACTGCCTTGATCTTGTTTTCTCTAGACTGTGCTCAGTTTCTAATTTTCTTAACAGACCCTTCCCCCTCTCGGATCATCACCTTATCAGCTACACAATCACCCCCACTGCTCTAACCTCTCTACTGTCTAACTCTACCAAGCCTCCTCATACCCGCAGAAATCTTAATTCTATTAATCTTCAACAAATTTTCACCTCTCTCCAACACCTTCTCTCCCCTATATCTACATTCTTATCCCCTGAGATGGCAGTACCTCATTTTCACCAAACATTAGCAACAGCCCTTGATCAAGTGGCTCCAGTGACACTACATACTACGCGTCGACTTCAAAGTCAACTGTGGCACATTAAAGCAACACGAAATCTTCAAAAACTTTCCCGTAAAGCAGAATGTCACTGGCGTAAATCTCGCACCTCTAATGACTTCTTCACATATACTTCTGTCTACCGCTCCTATTGAAATGCTCTGGACACTGCAAACCAAACATACTTCCAATCTCGTATCTATTCTCAGGCTTCTAACCCCAAAAGCCTTTTCAATACATTTAAATCTCTTCTCAATCCTCCCATCCCGAACCCTTCATCTACTATCAATGCCCAGGATCTTGCTTCCTACTTCAAGGACAAGATTGATAAGATCAGACTAGAAATGGTATCCTCTTCTTCGACAAACAGTCAGCTCAAATTCTTCCCACTACCCTCTGACACCCTCTCTTCATTTGACCCCACAAATGAAGAGGACATTTCTACTCTCTTCTTATCTTCCTACTCTACCTCCTGTCCTCTTGATCCTATTCCCTCGCAAATTGGTAGATCCCTATCTCCTGTGCTCATTTCACCTCTAACTAAAATCTGTAATCTCTCACTCTCTACTGGTATCTTTCCATCACTATACAAGCATGCAGTGATTACTCCTATTCTAAAAATACAAGATTCTGACCAAAACTCTCTCTCAAATTACCATCCCATCTCTCAGCTCCCGTGCCCTTCCAAGCTTCTAGAGAGACTTGCCTACACTCGCCTCACACGCTTTCTTTCTGCAAACAACTTGTTGGATCCTCTTCAGTCTGGCTTTCGTTCTCAACACTCCACAGAGACTGCATTGACTAAGGTTGTCAATGATCTGATCACTGCTAAAACTAAACGCCATTACTTTCTCCTAATTCTCCTGGATCTTTCGGCTGCATTTGACACTGTTGACCACTCTCTTCTCATACAAACACTGCAATCCCTAGGGCTTCAAGACACTGTTCTATCCTGGTTCTCATCCTACCTTTCTAATCGCTCTTTCACTGTTAATTTCTCTGGGGCCACCTCTGCTCCACTTCCTTTATCAGTTGGAGTACCGCAAGGCTCAGGGCTAAGTCCTCTGCTGTTCTCTATCTATACCGCTTCTCTTGGAAATCTAATAAGTTCCTTTGGATTTCAGTATCATCTCTATACGGATGATACCCGAATTTATCTATGCTGTCCTGATCTCTCGACATCTGTGTTGTCCCGTGTAACCGACTGTCTTTCTGCGATATCATCTTGGATGTCCTCTCGCCAACTCAAACTTAATCTTTCTAAAACAGAGTTAATAATATTCCCACACACCAACAAGAGCATACCTGACATTTCTATCTCTGTTGATAACATGATGATAAATCCCACCCCACAAGCTCGCTGCCTAGGTGTAATCCTTGACTCACACCTATCCTTTGTTCCCCACATTGACTCTATATCTAAATCATGTTATATACATCTAAAGAACATTTCCAGAATTCGCACATATCTCACGCAAAGACACTGCAAAAACCTTATTTCATGCACTTATCATCTCCCGCATTGACTATTGCAAATCCCTCCTTACTGGTCTTCCCCAAAACAGACTCAAGCCCCTACAAGTTGTTATTTCTCTGTTGAATCACTCTGTATGTCTCTTCACTGGCTGCCTGTTTTCTACCGAATCCAATCTAAAATACTTTTACTAACCTACAAGGCCATCAACAAAGCTGCATCAACATACATCTCCTCTCTTGGTCTAAAATATCTCCCAACTCGGCAACTCCGTTCTGCACAAGATCTGCATCTCTCATCCACCCTCATTACATCCTCCCATTCCCGGTTACAGGACTTTTTCGGGCTGCACCAACTTTATGGAATTCTCTCCCTCTCACAATAAGGCTCTCCTCTTGTCTACAAACTTTCAAGCGTTCTCTGAAAACCTACCTCTTCAGACAATCTTATAATATTCCTCAACCACCCTCTTAACGTTACCCTATTACCACACGTTACACAATTGCACACAAGACAATTACCCCCTGACCAACATTGTTGTGTGACAGGATCATTTAACCTATGAGTCACTTTCACCGTTGCAGCCTGGCTGGGCCAAAATGCAAAATGTGGACTTAGCCTTAGCCTCATGTGTCAAACTCCCATTGTCCCATAGATTGTTAGCTTGCGAGCAGGGCTTTCTCACCTCTTTGGATAGATCAGGTATTCCCAGGCGCAAATGTATAAAAGATAGTGGCAATGTTAGTATGTTGTGAACAATCGGCTTGATGCCTGATTTAATAAACTCAGTTAAATGACCAGTATTAAGTGTGTTGGTACATGAAAAACAATGTAAAATGTGCAAGACACAGAGAGTCTGTGGCTAATACAAAACTTTGTATCTAATGCACAAGAGGATAAAACAAAAACAAAAACAAATACAAATAGAGAGATAGCTGAATAGCTGTTACAGATATTGAGGTGCACTCCAGAGCCTTGTGCCAATGAGTCCAATAGTCCTTAAGACTGTATGTGGATTAATTCAATACACAAAGGTTGCACTGGGATTTCATTGGTATAGACAGTAAGTGTGATCATGTGCAGTGAGTTCATACACTTATTGTAGGACGGTAGTGTTGAGTAGCCACTAGCCTAGATTCGGAGATTTCGCCCAGAACAGTCCTGGTCCGGATTCTGGGTGTCAGCGTGCAGCTGGACCGCTTTCCCAGGTCTTCCAGTGGAGCGTTGTGAAGTCTTGGCCGACCGCCCCTCCTCTCTGTGCAGCTGGATGTCCGCATCTCTGAGTTGCCACGAGTAATGCGCATGCGCAGAGGCGCGATTTCAGTGTAGTGTAGAATACAGAACGATGATGCTCATGAGCTTAGAAATCCATGTTGTGCATCACCCTACGCGTTTCGCCCACGTGGGGCTTCGTCAGGGAGATACACCTCAATATCTGTAACAGCTATTCAGCTATCTCTCTATTTGTTTTTGTTTTATCCTCTTGTGCATTAGATACAAAGTTTTGTATTAGCCACAGACTCTCTGTGTCTTACACATTTTACATTGTTTTTCATGTACCAACACACTTAATACTGGTCATTTAACTGTGTTTATTAAATCAGGCATCAAGCCGATTGTTCACAACATACTAACATTGCCACTATCTTTTATACATTTGTGCCTGGGAATTCCTGATCTATCCATTATAATTCTGGGGAGTAGGACTAGCCCCATTCACTTCCTTATGGCTGCTCATACATAGGTTTAGAAGCGCGGACCCATCTTTGCCATTATCCATTTCTCACCTCTTTGTCTGTTTTACCCAGTTTGTTTATTAGTTTACTATGTTTGTCCCTAATTGTAAAGCGCTACGGAATATGCTGGTGCTATATAAATAAATTATGATTATGATGATGATGATTAACTTAATGTATTCTGCATGTTCTCAAATAAATGGGTAGTGGAGAATATTTGCACGCCTTTACACAGATTTGTTGAGTTACTGATCTTGTTGTTCTTGGTGTTGCGTGGAGAGGTTCTCATAGCATGTCAATATTGCAGATTATGCAACTGTCATGATTAAGGCCTGAGAAGCAATAAAATAATATTTATGTGTTCCTGATCCTGCCCAAAGATATAAGTTATACTTTACACTTGAAATCACTGTGTGTAAATAAACTAAGGCTTAATGTTTGTTTCAGAAATCTCCTTTGTGTCACCCCCAGTGTTTATGTCTGGTGCTACAGACTGTGGTTTATTGCTCTGCTCCCAGAAAGTTCTTTGATTAGAAAAGAACAGTTGGGATCACTCCAAGGGCAAAATATACATATAGGAAACCAAAGCATTACCTTTCATAATTCATGTTTTAAAATACCTCTGTACATCATCATCACCATTTATTTATATCGTGCCACCAATTCTGCAGCGCTGTACAGAGAATATTTGTCATTTACATCAGTCTCTGCCCCATTGGAACTTACAGTCTAAATTCCCTAACACACACATTAGGTCAATTTGTTAGCAGCCAATTAACTTACCAGGATGTTTTTGGTGTGTGGGAGGAAACCAGAGCACCCAGGGGAAACCCACGCAAAACACGGGGAGAACATACAAACTCCGCAAAGATAAGGCCGTGGTCAGTACATATATTTAACCAATGGAACTAGCCACACAAAATGTGTCATCCATATATACTACACTCATAAGTAAGGTAGGGTGATAATGTATTTCACCAAGGAGTCAAATATGATAAACATGCTTCCTATACACCTGCGTGGAGAATCATTCTCTGTTTATTGGAATTATTATTATATTTATGTTATGTTCCAGAGGAAAGATATACTAGTTATAGAATTAATCAATAGAAGTTTTGTTGAACAACAGGGGTCATAAAAAAAGTTGTAAAACAGATTAACATACTCATGTACTTCTGCAGTGAGGTCATAAGGAAATGAGGGTTTTTGGGTAAAAAGAAGATAGTTTAAAAAGTGCAATCATGATGTTAGAGCTGGTCAGTCTGCTATAGAGGCAGCAGATTACATGCTAGTTAAGTGAGTGTGAGATTTCTATTTTTCCTGTTTTATTTTAAGAAAACCGTTTTGCATTTATATTTCTGTGTGAGTAGTAAGGTTCTTGAGAAATATAGAACAACATGCTTTTAGATTAATTATAATGTTTCTGCTGAGTACTTTTACTTTACTTTTTAATGTTAAAAATGAGAAGGATTAGAGAGATTAGTACCTATATTTACATGGTAACTGCAATTTACTGGGCATTCAGAGTATGAGACAGGCAAATAGGGATACACGTTTTGTCAGTGGTTGAAGTGGTAGTTTAGAAGTGGCATTATGGAAAATGTAAGTGCATGGAATTTGATAGTTTTACATTGAAAGCAGTAGGGGAAGTGGTGGTATGGTATACAACCATATACAACCCCACTTCAACCGCTGTGTTCTGTTATCTCAACTTTGTGGAGAATGGGCAAAAGGTCTAGGGGACATTTTGACCCCTTCCACTTTTGTTATTACTGATGAGAGCTGGTTATGTAATGGTGCTAGCTCTTCCTTCAGATCTGCATTTTGTGGCTGTTTAATGAATATCACTGACCCTTACCAGTAGTACATAGCAGATTTCCTCACAAAGCTTTAAAAGAGTGTCGCTATCAATAAATATTGTCCAAAGCGATTAATGTGGTTCCAAAGCAAAAAAGAGATTTAATAGCAAAAAGCAGAACACAATAATAATACAAAGTACGACCAATACATACGCTGCACAGCCCCTGGATCCAGAAGCAGTTCGTCAATCCTGATGTTTGTTGGCAAAGAGTAAGGCTGTTCCTAAATCAGAGGATGATTTTAAGTTATTAAGCTTAGAATAAAACACTGATGATGCCACAATGTACACAAAGATAAACTTAGGTCTTTCTTCATTGGTTCAGGGGTCAAGTCAGTCCAATACAATGCAGATCATAGGTCAGTTCAAAGGATTCCTCTCCAATGGTCCAGTCAGCTTACTCCAACAGTTTAGCACATGTAGTGCCTGAGGGAACTGACTTAATCCAGTTTAAACCAACCTATAAACATGTGCTGCATATAGTATTAGAGAGTATCAATCTTATTTTATTCATAACTAGCGATCTCTTGGTGCGAAATGAGGAATGATATAAGACCAAACACCATACATTTTTTAGGACCTGAACCATAAATACCTTTATTATAATATTATCTTTGTATAAATAACTTAATTTATTAAATAATCGAGTGTGTATTGAAAGTTTTAGAAAAAGTGTACTATTTACATGTGTAAGTGTGAATATAAGTGTTGGTGTGTTATTAACCAATGTGATTGCATCATTACACATGGCGTACTGATCGCAATTGCACAGAAAACCAAATTTAATCAACTTCATCCAATTATTTGACTTCCACAAGAGGAAATTGGTGCATCCATGTTAATACTACAGGAGGACATGGCTGGCTGTGTGTTCACTATAGCCTCTGCATTTGTTGCCATAATTGCCTGGACCTAGAGATAAGCAAAGTTTGTAAAACTGTTTAGCTCAATATTAAACTCATTTTTTGTTTGAGTGATGAATGCCTGGAGGAATTTGAAACGTTAGTTTGTAACTTTATGAGAGTAGGGACCAATGCTTACTATAAAACATATCTTTGCACATAAAATACAGAATTTGGTTAACTAAGAAGAATAAGCCATTAGTCATATGTAATTATTGAAGGGGTGTTACATTTATAACAGTATCTGCCATAATGTTTGTTTGTCCAGATGTTAAACCAACACTCATTTTGAAAGTTCTTTTTACATGTATTGCTAAACATGTTTTTTCAAGAAACTGAAAGTTGGTTTTATCTAGAGATGGGCGGGTCCGGTTCCCCGAGAACTGAACCCACCTGAACTTTGAGTAGCTCGGTACTCTCCCGCCCTTTCCGAATCCAAATCGAGACCGAACGTCATCGTGATGTCTGTCGAAGTCGTATAATTGAATGAACGAAAGTATATTGGTTTAATATTGTTTTGCCGTGTGATTGCGATCCGTACGCCACGTAACACGTGGCGTGGTGCGATCGCACGGTAAAATACGCACACACACACTCGCATTACAACATTTAGTTATTTATATAATTCATATTCATATTGGTTCCGTTACACTGTAATTTATGAGCAGATAGTATTTGGTTTATTAGTAGTATATATATATATATATATATATATATATATATAATGATTATACGTACACTTTAGTGATATTCAAGGTTCAGGTTATAGGAAAGGTATCATGCCTAGTGTTATATTAAAGCCCTATTTATCAGCAGCTGTCCGGTGCAGTCGGCGAAGAGATCGCACATTGCATACTTTAGTTATTGATATTAGGGAATAAACCTTTGTATGATGTTGGCTATGAAATGCTAATTGATTTAGTTGTAACTGGAGCATTGGCGGGAAGAAAGGAGCAGATCCCCTGGAGAGATTACCATCCACCTTTGGATTCCTTAGATTGAATCAGCCTATGACCTGTTTACCCTGGACCCACCCAACGTCTGGACCTATAGAAACAATCTACGTCATCTCTATTGTTCTCTAAAATACTGACTGTGTATATATGATCATAGCTGTGCACCCAGCTCTCAGACTTCACTGATCACAGTATTCTAAGGTGAATCACTGTCCAGGGGTGCCCGTGGTTAGCGCAGAGTAGCACAAGCGGTATGTATTTATCTTTTGGTATTGGCTGTACTGTACTGTATCTTAATATAATAATGTATTGAATTGTTAACTGTTTACATCTGCTAAAATAAATCACTTTGTGCTTTGGAAACACATACAATTGATTGGGCAATGCTTATTTGAAAACGATAGAATTACTTTAATACGTCTTCGGATCTCAGGGCTCGGTTCTTGCGATACTTCAACATTATAAATACACGCCTCCACAGCAATCCATCGCCATTTGACAGAGGGAGAGAGCAGGGTGTAGTCACAGGCTGATTAGAGCAGGGGCAGAGAATCCAATATTCTTCTTGCAATTGCGCTAACAAAAATCGCTAGAGAAGAGAGGAGGATAGAGGTTTATTATTTTTTGTTAATATTTGGCACTCCCTAGTGCTTTTGGGGTGTCCCCCATAATTGTGCATAAATATTTCTGGCTGTCAAAAGTCATATCTGTCAGCAGTATCTACCAACTAATTGTTAGCACTCCTCAGTGCTTTTGGGGTGTCCTCCCTAATTGTGCATAAATATTTCTGCCTGTCAAAAGTCATATCTGTCAGCAATATCTACCAAATAATTTTTAGCACTCCACAGTGCTTTTGGGGTGTCCTCCCTAATTGTGCATAAATATTTCTGGCTGCCAAAAGTCATATCTGTCAGCAGTATCTACCAACTAATTTTTAGCACTCCCCAGTGCTTTTGGGGTGTCCTCCCTAATTGTGCATAAATATTTCTGTCTGTCAAAAGTCATATCTGTTAGCAGTATCTACCAAATAATTTTTAGCACTCCACAGTGCTTTTGGGGTGTCCTCCCTAATTGTGCATAAATATTTCTGGCTGCCAAAAGTCATATCTGTCAGCAGTATCTACCAACTAATTTTTAGCACTCCCCAGTGCTTTTGCGGTGTCCTCCCTAATTGTGCATAAATATTTCTGGCTGTCAAAAGTCATATCTGTCATCAGTATCTACCAAATAATTTTTAGCACTCCTCAGTGCTTTTGGGGTGTCCTCCCTAATTGTCCATAAATATTTCTGGCTGTCAAAAGTCATATCTGTCAGCAGTATCTATCAACTAATTTTTAGCACTCCTCAGTGCTTTTGGGGTGTCCTCCCTAATTGTGCATAAATATTTCTGGCTGTCAAAAGTCATATCTGTCAGCAGTATCTACCAAATAATTTTTAGCACTCCACAGTGCTTTTGGGGTGTCCTCCCTAATTGTGCATAAATATTTCTGGCTGTGAAAAGTCATATCTGTCAGCAGTATCTACAAACTAATTTTTAGCACTCCCCAGTGCTTTGCGCTCAGAATGGATTCAAAGCAGTCCACATATAATCAGAATGATCAACCAGGTTCTGTCACCAGTCCTGATGTTAGTGTTCCCAGTACGTCATCTGGTCAAGGTGATGTCAAACAACAGAGTGTTTTCAAATCGGTGCAAAAAACAAAACCCCAAAAAAGATTTACTGTATTGAAGCAAGAGGATGAGAGGGAGATTTGTGTAGGCGATGAGGGCGCTAATGAGGATGTTGATGAGTTTGAGGTTGTTTGTGTAAGTACTGCACCAGTGGCAGCAGTTCTGGCACGTGACAAGAAAAAGGCCATTGTTATGCCTGGGCATAAAACAAAAAAATCCACTTCTTATGTGTGGAATTATTTCTACCCAAATCCAGACAACAATTGTATAGCCATTTGTAGTGTATGTCAAGCCACAGTCAGTCGAGGGAGGGACCTTAACCATCTTGGAACCTCGTCTATGTTACGCCATTTAACGAGAGTTCATGGCAAAGTGTTGGGAAAAGCTGAAAGTTCTTCCCAAAAAAATACAAGCACTCCATCATCAGCTAAGACCCTCTGCTCACCGACATCCCGTCGGCTACAAAATACATGCACCACACCATCCTCATCAATATCCTCAGTAGCGCTCGGAGTTAGCCCGGCATCCCACTTAAGGCTGGATGACTCCTGCACTATTTTTGATTCCTCTGAAGAAAGCGTTAGTCCCACTGCTGCTGCTGTTGCTGGGGGTGAATCGTCATTCCAGAGGCAGGTCAAGAAAATGAGCAGTCCTACATTTCAGCAATTAACTGTGAAACAATCATTTGGGAGGGGAAGCAAATATGACAGCAGTCACCCAGTCACCAAACGAATCACAGACGCCATGGCTGCAATGTTAGTGTTAGATCTGCGTCCAATCTCCACAATAAACGCAGCTGGTTTTTCACAGTTAATTGAGGTTTTGTGTCCGCGTTACAGAATTCCATCGTGACACCATTTCTACCATAAAGCAATTCCACAACTATACCAAAAAGTGTGTAAAAATGTAGAGATTGCGCTGAAAAATGCCATTCTGCCCACTGTCCACTTAACCACAGATATGTGGACAAGTGGAAGTGGCCAAACCAAAGACTATATGACTGTGACAGCCCACTGGGTTGGTCATTCACCTTCACCAGCAGGAACAGCAACAGCATGTACACCACTACGTAACATTTGTCACAGGCAGGCCACTCTTTGTATCACCGGCTTCACTAACAGGCATATGGCTGACAATTTGTTACGCAAACTGAGAGATGTGATTGATGCATGGCTTATACCACTCGGACTCTCCCCAGGGTATGTCATTTCTGATAACGCCAACAATATAGTGCGAGCATTACAGCTGGGTGACTTCCAACATATTCCCTGTTTTGCTCACACCATCAACTTGGTGATGCAGAGCTTCCTATGAGGTGCAGGAGATGCTTTCGGTGGCCCGTAAAATTTCAGGCCATTTCAGGCATTCAGCCACAGTATGTAGGAGGTTACAGCAATTCCAAGAGCAGTTTAACTTGCCCTGCCACCAACTTAAGCAAGAGGTGGTAACTAGGTGGAATTCCACCCTGTACATGCTTCAGAGGATGGAGGTACAGCGCAAAGCCATCCAAGCATATTGCACAAGCCATGACATTGGGAAAGGAGGGGGGATGTATTTCACTCTTGCACAGTGGGGAATCCTTTCAGTCCTGTGCAAGGTGCTGAAACCATTTGAAGTTGTGACGTGTGAGGTGAGTGCAGACTCTACTAGTTTGAGCCAAGTCATTCCTTTAATTAGACTATTGGAAAAGCAGCTTGAGAAAATGAAGGAGGAGCGGAAAGCAAGCAATTCAGCAAAGTATGTTGGCCTTGTCGATCAAGTACTTAATTCGCTTCACAATGATCCTCGAGTTATTAAGATCTTGAACTCGGATCAGTACGTTTTGGCCACTGTGCTTGATCCAAGGTTTAAAACCTACATTGAGTCTTTACTTGTAAATGAGCGAGATGTGAACTTTTGCAAGGAGATATTGCTCAGCAAGTTGTCCGCTGAACTGGGCCTAGGCTTGACAACGTGTCCTCCTTCACTTTCTTAAGCTGCTGCTGCTCGTAAAAAATTAAATTTCCAAAAAAGAAGCAGGGAAGACGCAGGAGGCAGACCAGAGCAATTTAACATATGGGCTGGTTTGAAGGAATTTTCAAAAAAATGTGTAACTTTGCCCATAACTTCATCCAATACGAGTATAAACATGCAAAGGATGGTGGAGGATTACTTTCAAGAGGTAGTTGATATGGAAATGTCAGATAGTCCCTTTCCTTACTGGGAAGAAAAGCAGGCCATTTGGAAACCCATGTATAAACTTGCTTTGCAATACCTAAGCTGCCCACCCTCCAGTGTGTACTCTGAACGAGTGTTCAGCACAGCAGGGAACTTAGTCAGTGATCGCCATAGAAGGTTACTTCCCAAAAATGTTGGAGAAAATGATGTTTATAAAAATGAACTACATCTTCCACGAGGAAGGCCTTCACCATCCAAGACATCCAAGCACTGACTGTTCTCTAATGGCGGATTCAAGCTGCGATGAATTGATAGTCTGTGATGATGACGTACACACTGATGAGGGTGAGGATGAAGCTGAAGATGATGATGATAACATCTTTTTAAAACTTTCTATGTAAGTGTAGGGGGCAATCTACCCCCAAAGAGGAAAGGGACTTGTGGCATTTCCATATCACGTACCGTCTTGAAAGGCTGCTGTTTGGGCAATTTATCCTTAAGGGTAGGGTGTCATAGACAGAGTGACCCCAAAAGGCCTTTGTCCATTTCTCTTAATATTGTACAGTCTATAACGGCTGAATTTTTTTGTATTTTATACAAGTGGAGGGGGGCCTAGAGAGACAGAAACCAAACTGGCTTTCTCCATGTCAATTAATATTGTACAGTCTATAATGGCTGAATTTTTTTGTATTTTCGACAAGTGGAGGGGGGCCTATAGAGCCAGAAACCAAACTGGCTTTGTCCATTTCAATTAATATTGTACAGTCTATAACGGCTGAATTTTTTGTTTTTTTCAACAAGTGGAGGGGGCCTATAGAGACAGAAAGCAAACTGCCTTTTTCCATTTCTTTACATATTTAACTATAAGTGTAGGGTGTAATATACATCCAAAGACGATGGCTGCATTGCCAATATGCATAGATGGAGAGGAAGACAATCTGTTTTGTGTGTAGAATAAATGAAGGCCTACCAATGAACAATTAAACTGTTTTTTGGATGATTTATTACCTCTACAATTAGATTACTTATCTCTAAAACAGTTGGAGCACTAAATTGGGTTATTTTAGGCCCAAAAACATTGATTTTCCAACAAAATAGCAAAACAAAACCAAGCAAAACCAAAACCAAAACCAAAACACGCAATGGCGGTTTTGCAAAACCAAAACCAAAACACAACGGTAATCCAGATCCAAAACCAAATCCAAAACCAAAACACGGGGGTAAGTGACCATCTCTAGTTTTATCGCTATATCTCAGCTCCATACCAACAAGCCAATTCATAAAACTTTTCCACCTTTAGATGAGCTCAGATAGCTGCATACTCAACAAATTTGTCATTATTTTCTTTACCATATGCAGACAATGCAATATATTCCTGGCATTCTCTGGCATTGTATCTTTCAATAACCAGAGTGTGTGATCACAGACCTGAACATCGGTAGCCAAGAACAGACCTTTCGGCCCAAAATAAAACTGACCTAATGTTTTGATTTGCACACTAATTTATTGTTGAACATCTCTTAAAAAAATACTCTGATCTCAGGACAACAGCCTATTTAGTTCAATCTGTATTCATGTCCATAACTGCAGAAATGGCACAGATATTCAAGGAGTATAATCCCACCTCTGGTTTCTCTTAAACACATATCACATTTTCACATATATATTGCATACACAAACATACCACATGTAAACATCCATTACTTTTCCTTAAATTGTTCCACCCTAAGTCAGCAACATTGAATATTCTCTTTAGATATACTGACAGCATCTGGCTATATAATAGAAAATACAAGGGAAATCCTTTTATTTCTGCACCTATTATAGGACAATTCCAATTTTAGCCCAAACCTAGAAAACAGACACTTCCTTGATTGGAAACATAACATAATAGCCCCAATAAAAGATGTATTTGACCTCAGGGGAACAATTTACAGCCTCCATCAGATGAAAGATAGGTTTACTACAACCAACACACTATTTTATATTTATCTACAGATTTGTCATTTTGTACTGTTACTGTTAGTCCCAGATGGGTTGGAAAACTGCAATATCTGAAAAATAATAACTTTAGGTTCAGATATCTATATCAATATCTCATATGGGATGATACCCGAAAGTGTTGGGTGATAGCCTGAGCAACATGGCAAAACAATATATTCCTTATTTAGACAACCCAGATATATAAATGTATCATTCCAAAAAGATGCGGCAAGAGGTACATTTCAAAACAATTAACAGAGCTTACATCGTGCAAGCTAAAAGGAAGAGCACAGTGACTGGAGATACAGGAGTGGGAATGCAATGCAGGAGATAAAATGCCAACTTTTATCACAATTTATGGGGTTGCAGGGAAATCAGGAATTCCCTGGACAAAGTAATTATGTTTATGAGTAAAATATTTAGCTTTGGGATGGAAAGGAATACTATAAAACTGCTGTAACTTTGATGCCTGAAAGTCATGTTTTCCCTAGAAGGATATTAAACCAATGCTAACGGTGATATTATCTATAGCAAATAATTGGTCTTCACTCTTTATTTTGACAAGGGCCACACTTCTAGAAAGTGGTTTACCTAGATTTTATTTAAAGTGTGTGTATATAAATATATATATATATATATATATATATATATATATATATATATATATATATATATATATATATATACACACATATATATATATATATATATATATATATATATATATACATACATACATACACATACATACATACATACATACACACACACACGTACATACACTATATAGACAAAAGTATTTGGCCACACCGATTAATTTATTGAATATTGCACTACTGTTAGGTGCACACAGTTCTTCTTCACGAGCAGTACACGGTGAAGCGGGACATACCGCTCAACTGTCCTATGCGAAACAGTCACCCAAATTCGGGACTGTCCCACCAGATTCAGGACAGTTGGCAGACAGTCCTGTTCTCTACTACCTGTTCTTATCCCTTTCACCACTTGTGACTGCTGGTTACTTTAGCTCACTTGCTGGTTGTCTGGATCCTGGAATATTAGAAGCCCTATTTGGAAAAAATGGGTACATCATAGGCAGGAGGAGGGGGGAGGTTTTCTAGTGCCTGGAAACCCCCCTCTAAGCCTGGGGCACTGTATAATTGAGGTGGCTGGACACAGCCCCCGATTCACACGGCTCTGCTCGAAAAGAGAGAGCTGCATGCACCTAACAGTAGTGCATACAGCATTACCCATGTATATTATGGGGACAGGGAGAGTTGGAGAGAAGCCAAGCACTTTCTAAAATTATAGCCACGCCCCCATGCATGCTGGTCACGCCCACTGGCGGCGTGGTGTGGAAACCGCCCTCTGCAAATCCTGTGTTTGCCCCTGTACGTAAAATTTAGAATACTCCAAGTGTTAAATCAATAGCACCCATGTTTTATAATTAGGCCTCCCTAAAGGCCCAACATTAAAATAATAGTATTCACATTTAATATATAAACCTATGTCCCTCCCTCCAAACAGCCCCAACAATAAAGTAAATTGCATTTACGTTTAACAAATATAACCATTTTACACAACCATGCCCGGCTTTAAATAATTCATATTCACATTTAATAAATAGCCCTCCTCCCCAAAATCAGCCTAATATTCAATTAATATCACCAAACCACCACAGCATTAAATTAAAGGTCCCGTCACCTAACCTTAAATTAATAGGCCCCACTACTAACTTAAATAGCACCACCATCACCCCACAAATAATTAGTCCCCACCTGCACTTAAATAGCCTACCTCCCACACTATATTAACACACTGGCCCCCACTCTCACACACACACACACACATGCTATATTAACACACTGACCCCCACTCTCAGACACACATGCTATATTTGCAAACTGGCTCTCACACACATACTATATTAGCACACTAGCACACACACTATGTCTATCAGCACACACACTATGTCTATCAGCACACACACTATATCTATCAGCACACACACTATATTAACGTTTCCACCAAAACTTACCTTATTCCCTCCGTGCGCGCTGTCTTCAGCACTTCTCACATGGGACGGCACCTGTCATGTGGTGCACATCCCATGTGACAGATAGGCTCTCACAGATAGGTGGGAGGACAGACGGTTTAGGAGGATCCGCATCCAATATCAAAGGTGGCTGGACCCTGGGCCAGCCCGCCCCTGAATATGTGGAACTAACATTCCATATTTTAATATAGAAGAATAGTTATTCAGCATCAATTATGTGTTTGGAAAGTGCAGAGTATCCCTATTTTTTGTCTACACAATGTGGGCAACCCCCTCTTTTATTGTGTGTATAATTATATATATATATATATATATATATCACAGATTTGATACAGAAGGCGCTAAGATACTAACACCAGTATGTGAATATTATAGTCCAAAATCTTGTAATTGTTCCTTCTTATGTAACACTTCCCCCGTGCGGGCGGCTGCCAATCCTCCGTAGCAAGCGGTGTAGCAGGAAAAAATCTAAAAGTAAATGAGAGGAGGCGCACAATAGTGTAGTATGGCAAGTCAATGGAGCCAGGTGAACCAAACCAGAAAAGTAACTAAACCACCAGAAATGAGTGAGAGCTTCCCACCAAGTTGGTATCACCAATATCTAAGATGGATAAATAAAACTCATAGACTAGAGAGTCACACACGGCCAAATGGCATTCAGAAGGTAGAAAAACAGGTCACACCAATATAGATGTACTCGTACCAGAAGCCAATAGTTTAATGGCTTATCTGCAGGATGTCACGTAGGCTGTGAGGATGTATTCAATCTTCAGCCACCCTTGGCTATCCCATAGGTTACGGGTCTCTGGTGTCTGCAGTCGCCACACTGTCAGCTCGTGTATTCCGCTGGTTTGAATGTAAATATCCGCCCAGTCCAAGCACACCAATATTATATATATATGTGTATATGTCGAAGTCAGCTAATTGGATATGGTTATTTCAAATTATCATCTAACAATCCGATTGTCTATGTCTGAAGTTATGCGACTAGTATACTACGGCGTGGAGGAGCGTAATTAGCCACAAGACGTGCGAACACTTATACACACATTAACACGAACGCATACACATCTAATTGGCTCATATTAAAATCAGTTGCAAAACATAATTATTTATAATGAAATGTAGCAGAGTTTATGGTTATATACACGTTAGTGAGATCTAAGGTTCAGGTCACAAGAAACATATCATATGTGGTATCATTCTAATCCCCTATTTATCTGCAGATGTCCGGTTTAATTGCCGAAAGGATTGCACCTTGTGTATGGTAGATATGGATTATAGGGACTAAATAATCATGTATGGTATTGTGTGTGTAATGCTAATATACCAGTTTGAACTAGTTCTTGGCGGGAAGATTAGTATGCATCTTCTGGAGAGCTGACCCCCACCCTTGGATGGCATCGTTTGAACTGGCCAATGACCTGCTTTACACTGGACCTTCCTGAAGCCTGAACCTATGGAAACATGTCAAATCATCTGTATTGTTTCCCTGTATCACTGACAGTATATAAGCAGGGGCTCTGGGACCAGTATTCAGTCACTTTGACCACAGACTTCAGGACTGAATGAATGTATGCTGGATCCAGAGCGCCTGCAATAGCAATGGCTGTACTTATTTTATTTGAATTGTTACTCTGTTACTTTTTGCTTTTAAATAAAATTATGCTTTGGAACCACTCACTGGAAGTGGACAATCATTATTGGATAGCAACTAGATGTACATAACAATAAATATGTTATAAGGTTTGGGAGAACGGTATGGTCTCTCCACGAACAACTTAGAAATGCATCTTTGGGTAGGAGTTAGCCATTGCTATATGTATAATAAGCGTCTGGACCGGGCATGCTTGTCTGCTCTCTTGGCCTGATGGGAGGAAGTTGCCCCCCTGATCTCCAGCCTGCATAAAATAGGACACCCACCTACAGAAAGTGGCTGCACGAGAAATATGTCAGATATGAGGCTGCCCCTAAAGCAATGACGTGAAAAAATGTATATATTTTACTAGGTCTGACGAAATAGTGTCACACTAGGTTTAAAGATAGCAGTTATATGAAATATTGGCTTGACAATAAAGTACAATGTGAGGAATCAAGGAAACAAAACCAAGAAGAAAGTGGGAAGAAATGTTAAATAGTGTAGGCTATGAGTCCTGCACCATCAGTAGATTGTAGGTGTTGGCAAGGATGACTACTTGCTTTAAGTCTATGTGCATGTTGAGGAGGTGGTGGTTATTGCACAAATAAAAGATGGAGTACTTTAAAGTCTGCTAGTCCAGCATACTTATTCTGAAAAGATATGTTAAGTGTGTCTATGTGGTCTATTTAATAATTACCGGCTTTTTGCCCCATAAGGTATCTGTCACAATGACAGATGACCCTTCGGGGCAATTTTCTAATAAAATGATGGTGGGATATCACATCTGATAAGAGACTGTCCAACGCTTTTTGCTATTTAAGATTCTGGGTTGCCATTTGCGGAAAACAATGCAGGTGAGAGCTGCAAAGCTGCCATAGGGCGATCCAAAGATTCCTCTCCTGCGACGCTCTCCCCATAGGATTGAATGACTAACGCCATGTTCAGATGGCATTAGCAATTGGGAGGTAAGCTCAGAAAAGCCAAGCTTGATAAAATTGCCCAGACCGCAGTTCCCACTGAGTATTATGAGGGCTGCAGTTTAATGCAGTAATTTCCCTAATGCAGGAGACATCTCCTGCAGTAGGCTTTTATTAAGTGAACATTAAGTTCACTTATTAAACTGCATTTTCATCTTCAATGTTGAAAACAGAAATAAACAGATCAATACCCAACAAATGAGAAAGAAATAAAATCTAAACATAATGTATTAATAAATGCTTGGATTGCATTTAAATAAACTAGAGGAGAATGTTTTAATGTCAAGAAATGCTGAATTTATCATATGACAGAAAATAAAAAAAATAAAATAAAAGTAATAATCAATATTTTCTACACATTAAAATAGAAGTGACACTTATATAAATGTGCTTGTGAGGAGTGGATAAGCAGAAAGGGCAAGCAGAGAACTGGATTTCGCCTTTTAAAGTTAATCCCAGCATGCATTGAGTTCATGTATGGCTATGACTTGATTACTCACACATGTGGATGCACCACATACATAGGCGTGTGCATGATGATGTCATTGCACATGTGCTGACATGCACAAAACAATTGCACATATCACATGCAAATCTCAGGTGCTTGTGCAAATATCAAGCATGTATTGAGAATCGTTTTGTTGGTTAGTTTCCAATTGCTCCCTTACTAGTTACATGTCTGAATATAAATCTAGCCTGTATTTACATATTGTTTTATGTTTACTTTTTATTTATTCCTCATTGGTGTTGCAAGTGACATTTTTTATTAATTGTCATTAATAAATCTGTGTTATTTATTATTGTATTTATTTCTGTTTCCTACAATTGCTTACTTCTTGAATTATCCCTGTATTTTGTCACTGTTAGATTATAGAACGGTTAGTGATAGTACTGCGCAATCTACTTGTATTATATTTCTATCTACCCGTAGGTTATATATCATTCATATATCTGCTTGGATGAGGTATATGGAGAAGAAATGAGCCAGATATATGCCAAGATCTCCAACAATGTAGTCAGTAAAAACATGAAAGATCTATCATCTATTGTTAAGAGATCATCATATTTATCATTCCTTAAATTCAATGCAGGGATATCAGGCTGTGGTGGGAAACAGAACACACTCTTCACGATCATTTGTCTACTACTTCTATTAGTATAGTCTTGTTCAGTCTGCTTTTTCAGAATTTTACACAGTTGCCTACTCTCCCGGACTGTCCGGAAGATTTCCGAATTTCTGTGATTGCTCCCGGAGTCCCAGGAAAGCAGGCTAAGTTCCTGGTTCCTTACCACCGAAACAGTACAGTGGTGGGGGGGCAGGGCTTAGGAGGCAAATCGCACGCCATCGTAGCCCTGCCCCCTTCTACAATTGGTCCGAAAAGGCAATTGATGTTTAGAAGGCGAGGCCAAATTATGCAACTCGCCAGGCACTGCCCCCAACTTGCCCATCTTCCCCAATCTCCCAGAGCAAACCTTGCCAAAGTTGGCAAGTATGATTTTACATCATGAAGGTCTTTACATTTCTAAAATGCTGGATTTGCTTGCTGCATTTATTAAGTGACAGCGTGGAGCATGTGTATCTATCATCTTTGTGGCAACATATAAAAAGCTCACCAGTTACCTCCAACATCACAGATAAGATGCCAGGCAAGCTTACTCTCAGAAGATGTATAAGAGAGATCCTTGCCAATTATTGCAATAGTCACCTCTAGGGGTGATAGGGGAAATTATGTGTTTGATTCATTTACACAGGAAATGCAGATGAAATACAGAAGTAGAAAAAAAGGTTTGCAGAGTTATAAATAAACGTGGAAAAATTAAATATGTTAGAATACCTGTTTGGTTAACTTTGTACCATTATCTCCAGAGTGGTCAATATTAGGAATTCTCCCACAAGAATATAAGGCGCAAAAGTGAAATTGTTGCTCGTATTCTCAGATGCTGCTAGGAAGAACATAATCCAGGTCTGGGCCCAAAACACTCCTCCTCCATTTTCCCTCTTTAGAGACAAGCTTTACCATGTGTTTCGAATGTACTAGTTTAAAACTTCCTTACAGAAGGAGTCCTGGATAAAACATTTCTAAAACACACCTAGGAAAGTTTCATAGATTTCCTTTCTGACACTCTTAAAACACAACTGGGAGAGTTTGCAATATACAACATGGTATGAATTTCGGATGTGGGATGATGATCCCTCAATTGTATCATTGTTGATTATAATTGTTTTGACTCCTTAGGCTTAGGCCCCACATGTCTCCTTACATTATTATTATTAATTTTTATTTATAAGGCGCCACTAGGTATCTGCGGTGCCGTACAGGGACAAACGAAATAACAATACGAGGAGAGACGGCACAGAACAGTAAACAATAATCACAGTAACTCAGTGAGCTCAAGGCACAGCCAGAGGGGCGGGGAAAGGTCAGCCAACAATGGCACCAAGGAGGGAGGGCACGTATGAGAGGGAGACCCCCAGGGGAAGAGGAGGAAGCGAGAGGGGATGGGGGAAGAGGGTCCTCAAGGAGTAAGGCTAGGTAGCTAGCGAGCAAAGTTAAAAGTGGTGAAGACTGTTAGGAACCCCTCCAGCCGGCACAACACAACCCGGAATCTACTCTGCCAGTCAGGTGTTCACTGGAGCCCCTGATGGTGGGGACAGACTGGGCTGCAGACTGACAGAGGGTCGTGAAGTGTGTACTGGCTGGGGAGAACCCAAGCAAGCGGAGTGGAATCCAAGCAGAGGTCAGGGGCCGGCAGCAGACAACAGTACCAGTATACAAGCTGAGGTCAAAGGGTCACGAGCAGACAGGGAGGTCGATATTCAAGCCAGAGGTCAGGGTCACGAGATTCACAAGCAAAGTCCAAATCCAAGCCAAGGGTCATACACGGGTAAACAACAGCAGGTCCAATAGACAGGAACAGGGCAGTGAGCAGTTACAGCAGACTGGATACAGAAACTATAACCGGTAATGAGGCAGCAGACCTCATTGCCTTAAATACAAATACAGACCAATCAGGCGTAGGATACACTGCTGCAGACTAATTGCCCATACAGAGCAGGGCCAATCAGGGTTTGTCCCTGAAATACACAGATGCAGGCTAATGCCTGTAAATCAGACCTCAGATTAATCAGCCCACAGGCTGCCTGTCATGCGCATGCGCCCGCCTACCGCCGGGACGCAGCGCTATAGTAGAGGCGTCCGGCCGTTGCCATGGTGACGGCCGGGCAGGAATAGGAAATGATGTCCCGGTCGTCAAGGTGATGGCCGGGACGCCAGGGGGAGCCAGAAGCGAGCCGTGGCGGCTGTGAGTACCGCCGCGGCTCGTGACAAAGACAGGAGGAGAGAAGACCCTGCTCGAAGGAGCGTGCAATCTAAGGGGAGGGGAAGACTGACAGAGCGACACAAGAGAGAGAGGGAGAGAAGGAGGAACGGAGGATAAGGATAGGGGAAGGGGAATGAGGGGGAAGAGTCAGAAGAAAAGGTAGGAAGTTAAGTGGGAGACTGGAAAGCTTTAAGAAAAAGGTGAGTTTTTAAACACCGTTTGAAACTGGACAGATTAGGGGAAGTTCTGATGGAGCGGGGGAGCTGGTTCCAGTGGAGGGGGGCAGCGCGGGAGAAGTCTTGGATACGCGCGTGGGAGGAGGTGATCAGGGGGGAAGAGAGGCAACGGCCATTGGCCGATCGGAGAGGACGGGATGGAGCATGAATAGAGAGGAGGGAGGAGATGTAGGGTGCTGTGGAGTTGGCGAGTGCCTTGTATGTAAGAGTGAGGAGCTTGAACAGGATTCTGTAGGGTAAGGGGAGCCAGTGAAGGGATTGGTAGAGGGGGGAGACAGAGGAGGAGCGGCGAGAAAGGAAGATGAGCCTAGCGGCAACGTTAAGTACAGGTCAAAGGGGAGCGAGGTGAGAGTGGGGGAGGCCAGTAAGGAGGAGGTTACAGTAGTCTATGCAGGAGATGATCAGAGAGTGAATAAGACATTTAGTGGCATCTTGGGAAAGGAAGGGGCCAGGCCGCCCCTGAATATGTGGAACTAACATTCCATATTTTAATATAGAAGAATAGTTATTCAGCATCAATTATGTGTTTGGAAAGTGCAGAGTATCCCTATTTTTTGTCTACACAATGTGGGCAACCCCCTCTTTTATTGTGTGTATAATTATATATATATATATATATATATCACAGATTTGATACAGAAGGCGCTAAGATACTAACACCAGTATGTGAATATTATAGTCCAAAATCTTGTAATTGTTCCTTCTTATGTAACACTTCCCCCGTGCGGGCGGCTGCCAATCCTCCGTAGCAAGCGGTGTAGCAGGAAAAAATCTAAAAGTAAATGAGAGGAGGCGCACAATAGTGTAGTATGGCAAGTCAATGGAGCCAGGTGAACCAAACCAGAAAAGTAACTAAACCACCAGAAATGAGTGAGAGCTTCCCACCAAGTTGGTATCACCAATATCTAAGATGGATAAATAAAACTCATAGACTAGAGAGTCACACACGGCCAAATGGCATTCAGAAGGTAGAAAAACAGGTCACACCAATATAGATGTACTCGTACCAGAAGCCAATAGTTTAATGGCTTATCTGCAGGATGTCACGTAGGCTGTGAGGATGTATTCAATCTTCAGCCACCCTTGGCTATCCCATAGGTTACGGGTCTCTGGTGTCTGCAGTCGCCACACTGTCAGCTCGTGTATTCCGCTGGTTTGAATGTAAATATCCGCCCAGTCCAAGCACACCAATATTATATATATATGTGTATATGTCGAAGTCAGCTAATTGGATATGGTTATTTCAAATTATCATCTAACAATCCGATTGTCTATGTCTGAAGTTATGCGACTAGTATACTACGGCGTGGAGGAGCGTAATTAGCCACAAGACGTGCGAACACTTATACACACATTAACACGAACGCATACACATCTAATTGGCTCATATTAAAATCAGTTGCAAAACATAATTATTTATAATGAAATGTAGCAGAGTTTATGGTTATATACACGTTAGTGAGATCTAAGGTTCAGGTCACAAGAAACATATCATATGTGGTATCATTCTAATCCCCTATTTATCTGCAGATGTCCGGTTTAATTGCCGAAAGGATTGCACCTTGTGTATGGTAGATATGGATTATAGGGACTAAATAATCATGTATGGTATTGTGTGTGTAATGCTAATATACCAGTTTGAACTAGTTCTTGGCGGGAAGATTAGTATGCATCTTCTGGAGAGCTGACCCCCACCCTTGGATGGCATCGTTTGAACTGGCCAATGACCTGCTTTACACTGGACCTTCCTGAAGCCTGAACCTATGGAAACATGTCAAATCATCTGTATTGTTTCCCTGTATCACTGACAGTATATAAGCAGGGGCTCTGGGACCAGTATTCAGTCACTTTGACCACAGACTTCAGGACTGAATGAATGTATGCTGGATCCAGAGCGCCTGCAATAGCAATGGCTGTACTTATTTTATTTGAATTGTTACTCTGTTACTTTTTGCTTTTAAATAAAATTATGCTTTGGAACCACTCACTGGAAGTGGACAATCATTATTGGATAGCAACTAGATGTACATAACAATAAATATGTTATAAGGTTTGGGAGAACGGTATGGTCTCTCCACGAACAACTTAGAAATGCATCTTTGGGTAGGAGTTAGCCATTGCTATATGTATAATAAGCGTCTGGACCGGGCATGCTTGTCTGCTCTCTTGGCCTGATGGGAGGAAGTTGCCCCCCTGATCTCCAGCCTGCATAAAATAGGACACCCACCTACAGAAAGTGGCTGCACGAGAAATATGTCAGATATGAGGCTGCCCCTAAAGCAATGACGTGAAAAAATGTATATATTTTACTAGGTCTGACGAAATAGTGTCACACTAGGTTTAAAGATAGCAGTTATATGAAATATTGGCTTGACAATAAAGTACAATGTGAGGAATCAAGGAAACAAAACCAAGAAGAAAGTGGGAAGAAATGTTAAATAGTGTAGGCTATGAGTCCTGCACCATCAGTAGATTGTAGGTGTTGGCAAGGATGACTACTTGCTTTAAGTCTATGTGCATGTTGAGGAGGTGGTGGTTATTGCACAAATAAAAGATGGAGTACTTTAAAGTCTGCTAGTCCAGCATACTTATTCTGAAAAGATATGTTAAGTGTGTCTATGTGGTCTATTTAATAATTACCGGCTTTTTGCCCCATAAGGTATCTGTCACAATGACAGATGACCCTTCGGGGCAATTTTCTAATAAAATGATGGTGGGATATCACATCTGATAAGAGACTGTCCAACGCTTTTTGCTATTTAAGATTCTGGGTTGCCATTTGCGGAAAACAATGCAGGTGAGAGCTGCAAAGCTGCCATAGGGCGATCCAAAGATTCCTCTCCTGCGACGCTCTCCCCATAGGATTGAATGACTAACGCCATGTTCAGATGGCATTAGCAATTGGGAGGTAAGCTCAGAAAAGCCAAGCTTGATAAAATTGCCCAGACCGCAGTTCCCACTGAGTATTATGAGGGCTGCAGTTTAATGCAGTAATTTCCCTAATGCAGGAGACATCTCCTGCAGTAGGCTTTTATTAAGTGAACATTAAGTTCACTTATTAAACTGCATTTTCATCTTCAATGTTGAAAACAGAAATAAACAGATCAATACCCAACAAATGAGAAAGAAATAAAATCTAAACATAATGTATTAATAAATGCTTGGATTGCATTTAAATAAACTAGAGGAGAATGTTTTAATGTCAAGAAATGCTGAATTTATCATATGACAGAAAATAAAAAAAATAAAATAAAAGTAATAATCAATATTTTCTACACATTAAAATAGAAGTGACACTTATATAAATGTGCTTGTGAGGAGTGGATAAGCAGAAAGGGCAAGCAGAGAACTGGATTTCGCCTTTTAAAGTTAATCCCAGCATGCATTGAGTTCATGTATGGCTATGACTTGATTACTCACACATGTGGATGCACCACATACATAGGCGTGTGCATGATGATGTCATTGCACATGTGCTGACATGCACAAAACAATTGCACATATCACATGCAAATCTCAGGTGCTTGTGCAAATATCAAGCATGTATTGAGAATCGTTTTGTTGGTTAGTTTCCAATTGCTCCCTTACTAGTTACATGTCTGAATATAAATCTAGCCTGTATTTACATATTGTTTTATGTTTACTTTTTATTTATTCCTCATTGGTGTTGCAAGTGACATTTTTTATTAATTGTCATTAATAAATCTGTGTTATTTATTATTGTATTTATTTCTGTTTCCTACAATTGCTTACTTCTTGAATTATCCCTGTATTTTGTCACTGTTAGATTATAGAACGGTTAGTGATAGTACTGCGCAATCTACTTGTATTATATTTCTATCTACCCGTAGGTTATATATCATTCATATATCTGCTTGGATGAGGTATATGGAGAAGAAATGAGCCAGATATATGCCAAGATCTCCAACAATGTAGTCAGTAAAAACATGAAAGATCTATCATCTATTGTTAAGAGATCATCATATTTATCATTCCTTAAATTCAATGCAGGGATATCAGGCTGTGGTGGGAAACAGAACACACTCTTCACGATCATTTGTCTACTACTTCTATTAGTATAGTCTTGTTCAGTCTGCTTTTTCAGAATTTTACACAGTTGCCTACTCTCCCGGACTGTCCGGAAGATTTCCGAATTTCTGTGATTGCTCCCGGAGTCCCAGGAAAGCAGGCTAAGTTCCTGGTTCCTTACCACCGAAACAGTACAGTGGTGGGGGGGCAGGGCTTAGGAGGCAAATCGCACGCCATCGTAGCCCTGCCCCCTTCTACAATTGGTCCGAAAAGGCAATTGATGTTTAGAAGGCGAGGCCAAATTATGCAACTCGCCAGGCACTGCCCCCAACTTGCCCATCTTCCCCAATCTCCCAGAGCAAACCTTGCCAAAGTTGGCAAGTATGATTTTACATCATGAAGGTCTTTACATTTCTAAAATGCTGGATTTGCTTGCTGCATTTATTAAGTGACAGCGTGGAGCATGTGTATCTATCATCTTTGTGGCAACATATAAAAAGCTCACCAGTTACCTCCAACATCACAGATAAGATGCCAGGCAAGCTTACTCTCAGAAGATGTATAAGAGAGATCCTTGCCAATTATTGCAATAGTCACCTCTAGGGGTGATAGGGGAAATTATGTGTTTGATTCATTTACACAGGAAATGCAGATGAAATACAGAAGTAGAAAAAAAGGTTTGCAGAGTTATAAATAAACGTGGAAAAATTAAATATGTTAGAATACCTGTTTGGTTAACTTTGTACCATTATCTCCAGAGTGGTCAATATTAGGAATTCTCCCACAAGAATATAAGGCGCAAAAGTGAAATTGTTGCTCGTATTCTCAGATGCTGCTAGGAAGAACATAATCCAGGTCTGGGCCCAAAACACTCCTCCTCCATTTTCCCTCTTTAGAGACAAGCTTTACCATGTGTTTCGAATGTACTAGATCAAAACTTCCTTACAGAAGGAGTCCTGGATAAAACATTTCTAAAACACACCTAGGAAAGTTTCATAGATTTCCTTTCTGACACTCTTAAAACACAACTGGGAGAGTTTGCAATATACAACATGGTATGAATTTCGGATGTGGGATGATGATCCCTCAATTGTATCATTGTTGATTATAATTGTTTTGACTCCTTAGGCTTAGGCCCCACATGTCTCCTTACATTATTATTATTAATTTTTATTTATAAGGCGCCACTAGGTATCTGCGGTGCCGTACAGGGACAAACGAAATAACAATACGAGGAGAGACGGCACAGAACAGTAAACAATAATCACAGTAACTCAGTGAGCTCAAGGCACAGCCAGAGGGGCGGGGAAAGGTCAGCCAACAATGGCACCAAGGAGGGAGGGCACGTATGAGAGGGAGACCCCCAGGGGAAGAGGAGGAAGCGAGAGGGGATGGGGGAAGAGGGTCCTCAAGGAGTAAGGCTAGGTAGCTAGCGAGCAAAGTTAAAAGTGGTGAAGACTGTTAGGAACCCCTCCAGCCGGCACAACACAACCCGGAATCTACTCTGCCAGTCAGGTGTTCACTGGAGCCCCTGATGGTGGGGACAGACTGGGCTGCAGACTGACAGAGGGTCGTGAAGTGTGTACTGGCTGGGGAGAACCCAAGCAAGCGGAGTGGAATCCAAGCAGAGGTCAGGGGCCGGCAGCAGACAACAGTACCAGTATACAAGCTGAGGTCAAAGGGTCACGAGCAGACAGGGAGGTCGATATTCAAGCCAGAGGTCAGGGTCACGAGATTCACAAGCAAAGTCCAAATCCAAGCCAAGGGTCATACACAGGTAAACAACAGCAGGTCCAATAGACAGGAACAGGGCAGTGAGCAGTTACAGCAGACTGGATACAGAAACTATAACCGGTAATGAGGCAGCAGACCTCATTGCCTTAAATACAAATACAGACCAATCAGGCGTAGGATACACTGCTGCAGACTAATTGCCCATACAGAGCAGGGCCAATCAGGGTTTGTCCCTGAAATACACAGATGCAGGCTAATGCCTGTAAATCAGACCTCAGATTAATCAGCCCACAGGCTGCCTGTCATGCGCATGCGCCCGCCTACCGCCGGGACGCAGCGCTATAGTAGAGGCGTCCGGCCGTTGCCATGGTGACGGCCGGGCAGGAATAGGAAATGATGTCCCGGTCGTCAAGGTGACGGCCGGGACGCCAGGGGGAGCCAGAAGCGAGCCGTGGCGGCTGTGAGTACCGCCGCGGCTCGTGACAAAGACAGGAGGAGAGAAGACCCTGCTCGAAGGAGCGTGCAATCTAAGGGGAGGGGAAGACTGACAGAGCGACACAAGGGAGAGAGGGAGAGAAGGAGGAACGGAGGATAAGGATAGGGGAAGGGGAATGAGGGGGAAGAGTCAGAAGAAAAGGTAGGAAGTTAAGTGGGAGACTGGAAAGCTTTAAGAAAAAGGTGAGTTTTTAAACACCGTTTGAAACTGGACAGATTAGGGGAAGTTCTGATGGAGCGGGGGAGCTGGTTCCAGTGGAGGGGGGCAGCGCGGGAGAAGTCTTGGATACGCGCGTGGGAGGAGGTGATCAGGGGGGAAGAGAGGCAACGGCCATTGGCCGATCGGAGAGGACGGGATGGAGCATGAATAGAGAGGAGGGAGGAGATGTAGGGTGCTGTGGAGTTGGCGAGTGCCTTGTATGTAAGAGTGAGGAGCTTGAACAGGATTCTGTAGGGTAAGGGGAGCCAGTGAAGGGATTGGTAGAGGGGGGAGACAGAGGAGGAGCGGCGAGAAAGGAAGATGAGCCTAGCGGCAACGTTAAGTACAGGTCAAAGGGGAGCGAGGTGAGAGTGGGGGAGGCCAGTAAGGAGGAGGTTACAGTAGTCTATGCAGGAGATGATCAGAGAGTGAATAAGACATTTAGTGGCATCTTGGGAAAGGAAGGGCCGGATGCGTGCAAGAGAAAGAATGTGGGGGCCAAAGGAGAGAGAGGAGTCGAGGATGACCCCGAGGCAGTGAAGTTGGGGGACAGGGGAGATAGAGGTGTTGTCGACAGTGATAGAGAGGTCAGAAGGGGGCGAGGTGCGAGGGGGAGGGAAGACAATGAGTTCAGTTTTGGCGAGGTTAATATTGAGGAATCGAGAGAACATCCAGGAGGAGATGGCAGAGTGGCAGGTGGACACTCTAGAGAGGAGGAAGGGAGAGAGATCAGGAGAGGAGAGGTAAAGTTGAGTGTCGTCAGCGTAGAGATGATAGTTGAGGCCGAAGGAGCTGATGAGTTCACCTAGGGAAGAGGTGTATAGAGAGAAGAGTAAGGGTTCTAAAACAGAGCCCTGAGGGACCCCAACTGGAAGGGTGGACGGGGGGGAGAGAGACCCAGAGGTGGTGACGGAGAAGGAGCGGTCAGCAAGGTAAGAAGTGAACCAGGACAGGACTGGGCCGGAGAGGCCAAAGGACTGGAGGGTGTGGAGGAGAAGGGGGTGGTTGACGGTGTCGAAGGCTGCAGAGAGGTCAAGGAGGATGAGAAGGGAGAAGTGGCCCCTAGCTTTAGCCGAGAGGAGATCATTGGTTACTTTAGCCATGGCAGTTTCAGTGGAGTGTAGAGGACGGAAACCAGACTGGAGAGGATCGAGGAGAGAGTGTTCAGAAAGGTAGGAGGAGAGACTGCTACAGACGAGCCTCTCGAGGATTTTGGAGGCAAAGGGGAGAAGAGATATGGGCCGATAGTTAGAGGGAGAAGTGGGGTCAAGATTAGGTTTTTTAAGAATGGGGGAAACAAGAGCATGTTTGAAGGAGGAGGGGAAGATGCCGGAGGAGAGGGAGAGATTAAAGAGGTGAGCGAGGTGGGAACAGGTAGTGGGGGAAAGGGAGCGAAGAAGGTGGGAGGGGATGGGATCCAGGGGACAGGTAGAGAAGGGGGGAGAATGAAATGAGAGAGTGGACTTCCTCACCCAAGGTAGGGCGGAAGGAGTGGAGGGAAAGGTGGCTAGGGGGGGAGGACGGAAGAGTGGGGGGGGGTGGACGAGAGAGTGGAGGAGGACATTTCAAGTCGGATGGCCTCAATTTTAGAGGAGAAAAAGGAGGCGAAGTCGGAGGCAGTCAGGGAAGAGGGGGTGGGAGGAGGGGGCGGGGCCAGGTGAGTGCTGAAGGTGGCGAAGAGGCGGCGGGGGGTTAGAGGATTGGGAGAGGATAAGGGACTTGAAGAAAAATTGTTTAACGAGTGAGAGGGCAGAACTGTAGGATGAGAGGATGAATTTGAAGTGGAGGAAGTCAGCCAGGGAGCGGGATTTTCTCCAGTGGCGTTCAGCAGTACGGGAGCATTTTTGGAGGAGGCGGGTTAGTTTGGAGTGCCAGGGTTGGGGTTTGGAGCAGCGGGGGTGGACGGAGTGGGCATGATTGATGTTTTATCTGCCTTGCAAACTACGTTGTTGGTTTGTACTGACTTTTACTTAAATAAAAACAGAGCTTATATGGGCATCTTTATTTTCTCTACTTTTGAATGTTTTAACTAGGTCATTGATAAGTTGTGTTGCATTTTCTGCCTCATTAAAAAAGCTTTTATAAAAATCCCCAAAAACTGTATTTGTTAAGGTCTATAGAGATGCTCAGTTGTCCCTTTATGTAATGCTGGGGAAACTCTTGCCTCTCTGCTGTTGTGGGGGTCCTATTGAGTCTGGACAAAAGTCAATGCCTACAACAAGAATCAGAGAAAGAAGAGTCCACAGGTTCACGCTACTCAAAGGTACCAACCATCTTATCCTAAACACTTGTGCGCATACCATCACACTGGTAAAAAACAGGTAAATCAACTTCCTTGATCTTTGCCCACAGAAGCTGGAAATGGCTGTAAAGATAGGGAATGGGATTATGACACTTCTGTCCACATTGAATGCAAGAGGAGCACATTTCACACAATCCTTATCCTGACCTGATAGCTTCTTGTGAAAACATTTCCGTTGTGTTTTGGAAAATTAAGGGTTGGCAGAAGATTGGGAAAACTTTGGAACTGGGCCTTGCAGGCTAATGTCTAGGAAATTGCTAAGTGGGATCTACTCTGTAACTTATACATCTAAATCTGCAGTTAGCTCTATGTCCCCCTCCAATTAAAACATAATCAGTAAATGCCAAACACAACAGCAAGTGTACAATATATGAATCCCGACCTACACTATTTTACACATCACGATGTCCAGTAGATAGACAGTGGAAAATTGGAGGATTTTGTTAATATTAATGGTAAGTAATGGTATTACAGCTAATGCAGTATATTTGGCAGTTAGGATTTGCAGTGCCAACAACGCAGTCACTTGCACAATTGGCAAAAATCTATATTGCAAATAGTTCCCCCAGAGAATTTGAAGATATTTTTTAATGGCCATTGTTCAGTATGCTACTTTCAAGGCTGAAAAATATATAAGAGATCCACTATAGACAATAGGAATTTTTCATGTTAACAATTGTAATTATTGAAAGAGATGCATATTATAATGAAAAGTGTGTCCAGCTACAATTGTTTACTTGTTAATTAGCTGAGCAGGTCTATGACTTATTGTACAAGAACATCCGCATTACTTATAATAGAGGCATTGTATCACGTTAAGATTTGGCAGTTATTGTAATAATAAATCTATTTTGTTAACATGAATATGACAATTATCTTCTACAAAATAACATACCATAACTAAATAAATAATAGCTGCACTTTTAAAGAAGCAACTCAATGTGCTACTAGATCATTTAATATTTTTTGGTGTACAGAATTATCCCATATCACACCCAGCTTTTTATTGACACCCATAGCACTCTATACTTTCCAACAGAGCAGCATAGATGCCAAACCAACGATCAGTTGTTCTTGGCCAACCTTGCTGGAGTCCATTAACTCAGATTTTGATAGTAATGTCTGCTCTTCTGGGCTTACATTGCTCTCCTTTGATTTTAACAAATGTATATATTATATATATATATATATATATATATATATATATATATATATATATATATATATATATATATATATTCCACAGACAAAAAAAAACCTTATGGTTTAACATGTCCAATTAAGGTTTCTTAATCGGACATGTTAATCGGACATCCTGTGGTTAGCTGCAGATTCAGCACTATCATGGAGTGAGATTGCTGTCACCCACAAAATGGTGGAGCTGCTAATTCACAGATTTGTGTGTTCACTGGAATACACAGATTAATGTCCACACAGTCATCTCCCTCAGTCCTGATTTATAGATAGTAATTTATATAAGTCTGTATGCAAGTTTGGAGCTACATACTAGAGCCTGGTTTATGAATGTACCACGATTTGGCTGAACAGAACCCCATATTGAGGATTTAGTATTTACTAGTGCTTAACTCAAGTTTGAGCATCAGTACTCTCCCTTGTTAACTGAGGAATTAGTGAACCAGCTGGTTGCTTCTGCAATAAAACCTTATCCTATGGAGGACCTTTCATTTTTACCAGAGCCGTACTAATTTTGGTTCCTTAATATTCTCTGAGCATTTATAACATCTGTGTCTACCTGTATATGCGGATTTGAGCACTCACTGCACGTTTAACATACTTTGTATTATTGTTGGCAATCCATCTGCATGAAATTTTTACTTTATTAATAAATACATCTAATATGCTTTATTAGTATATTAAAATAAACTAGGTTTTATTTTACTTTTAATGTGGATACATATTATAATTTTATATATGTACCCTTTGCAGCTTAGGTCTAGCGCTCTCTGTGCGTTCACTTTACACTACTGAGCAGTTTACTGGGAAATATTTTATTAGTAAATTTTGTTAGCTTTATGTATCCTTGAATTGTTGTTAAAAGTCAACTTAGGCCTTATAAGGGAATGTAATGCAAACATTGCTCAATAAACAAAAATAATCAGAGGCATCAACACCAATTAAATGTATTTTAAAAATATTGTTATTTTGTAGTTCTACTTTTTAAAGACTTTGCTCTGTCTCTTTCTAATACACTGAGGCTCTAAACTATGATAAAGGCAAACTAAGAAAAATGTAATAGTACTGCATGTGTATATTCTATTGAACAGACAAATCTGTGAATTAGCAGCCCCACCATTTTGTGAGTGACAGCAATCTCACTCCATGATGGTGCTGAATCTGCAGCTAACCACAGGATGTGATGACATATCATGTCTGTATTACGCAAGGAACACGTACATTAAGGTTTCTGCCCTAATCGCCGTAATTTCATTGCTTTTTGAGTTTGAGTGGAAGAGTTTCAATCGTTTTCTTGCATTTTAGATGGAGTGTAAGCGTAAGAAACCTTAATCGGACATGTTAAACCATAAGGTTTTTTTACCTATGGAATTTCATAGCTTTTTTTAAGGTTAAAATACTTCTGAAATCAAATTCAGAAACGTGTAGGCAAAAATTTGACGGCAGATAAGAACCACTTGACTCATCTACTTTCCACTATTATTTTTAATCCATAATAAACAAGTGTGTTTAAGTTGCTCTATTATATTAACCTCTGCCATCTCTGTTGGATGCCTATACCACCTATCCACTACTGTTTCCTCTAAATCTAGTACCCTCCATTTCCAGCGCATGTCTTTTTCTCACACATACCCCACTGCCCACTAGCTCTGTGTTCACATGCAGACATGCCACTGCCAAGCGCAGCAGCTTTTCTCACGTCACTTCCTATGTTCCAGCCTCTCTTACATGACACCCCATTATCACTATTATTCTTTTGCATGTAACCTCCCTGTGCACCAGCTTTACTTTCAACTGTCACCACCTTTGCACTAAAGTTTCATTCAAATATCACACCATTCGCACCAGATTTTGTCACACGTCAACCCTTTTGCCCACCAACATTCTCAAACATTCTCACTCACATCAGTCCCTGCCCCATTGGAGCTTACAGTCTAAATTCCCTAACACACACACACACAGACAGAGACACAGACAGAGAGAGAGAGACTAGGGTCAATTTGATAGCAGCCAATTAACCTACCAGTATGTTTTTTCGGAGTGTGGGAGGAAACCGGAGCACCCGGAGGAAACCCACGCAAACACGGGAGAACATACAAACTCCTCACAGATAAGGCCATGGTTGGGAATTGAACTCATGACCCCAATGCTGTAAGTCAGAAGTGCTAACCACTACGCCACCGTACTTACATTTTCCCCGATATCTTGTGTCCCTTCAATAATGCATAATGTCTACTCTGTTTCTTCACTTCTCCCTCTGTCATCTATGTGTCTTTTCTCCTTTCTCTTATGTTTCCTTTGTCTGACCACTCTCCCTGTGTGCCTCTATCTTCATCTCAGGTAACCCCTTCTCTACCTATCCACCTGCTTTCCTCAGTCTGTTACTCACACCCTGCCCCTGGCTATACCAGTTCCAGCTCCTATTTTCATGGTGGACACATGCTACAAATAAATACAAGTTGCTGATTTAATTATATTTTATTATCTGTCATCACAATGCTGGCATTTGCAATAAAGATTACAAAAGTATAATGTTTAAAAAAATGACTTACACAGCATTTGAGACCTTAAAAGGCAATCTCCATGGATCTCTTATGTTTCACTGCCTGCAGTGTATTTCTCACTGAGCAGTGATTTTTGGGAGTGTTCTTAACATGGATCATTGCAGCCTATGATTGGTTAAAACACACATATTGACAGAGAACAAGCACCAATCAAAGTAATGTGGTGTGTGTGTTTTAACTAGGGATGTGCACCGGCGACTTTTGAGGTCTCGTGTTTTGTGTTTTGGATCCGGATTTTCGTTATTTTTGAGGTTCGGATTTGTCTCGCAAAACACTTGACGAAAGGTCTCGGTTCGGATTTAAGGTTTTGGATTCGGATTTTTTTTGAAAAAAACATAAAAAGTTTAAAAATCAAGTTTTTGGGCTTATTTTCACTCCTAGGCTATTATTAACCTCAATAACATTCAATAACAAGCATTTCCACTAATTTACAGTGTATTCTGAACACCTCACAATATAGTTATTAGTCCAAAACGTTGCAACAAGGTATCTTTCTGGACTGCGTAGAGGAGTGGGTCACCACAATATATATTAAAAACCCTGAACTTTTATGATTCGCACCAATAAATGTACCTGGACTGCGTAGAGGAGTGGGTCACCACAATATATATTAAAAACCCTGAACTTTTATGATTCACACCAATAAATGTACCTGGACTGCGTAGAGGAGTGGGTCACCACAATATATTAAAAACCCTGAACTTTTATGATTCGCACCAATAAATGTACCTGGACTGCGTAGAGGAGTGGGTCACCACAATATATATTAAAAACCCTGAACTTTTATGATTCGCACCAATAATTGTACCTGGACTGCGTAGAGGAGTGGGTCACCACAATATATTAAAAACCCTGAACTTTTATGAATCGCACCAATAAATGTACCTGGACTGCGTAGAGGAGTGGGTCACCACAATATATTAAAAACCCTGAACTTTTATGATTCGCACCAATAATTGTACCTGGACTGCGTAGAGGAGTGGGTCACCACAATATATTAAAAACCCTGAACTTTTATGATTCGCACCAATAAATGTACCTGGACTGTGTAGAGGAGTGGGTCACCACAATATCTTAAAAACCCTGAACTTTTATGATTCGCACCAATAAATGTACCTGGACTGCGTAGAGGAGTGGGTCACCACAATATATATTAAAAACCCTGAACTTTTATGATTCGCACCAATAATTGTACCTGGACTGCGTAGAGGAGTGGGTCACCACAATATATTAAAAACCCTGAACTTTTATGATTCGCACCAATAAATGTACCTGGACTGCGTAGAGGAGTGGGTCACCACAATATCTTAAAAACCCTGAACTTTTATGATTCGCACCAATAAATGTACCTGGACTGCGTAGAGGAGTGGGTCACCACAATATCTTAAAAACCCTGAACTTTTATGATTCGCACCAATAAATGTACCTGGACTGCGTAGAGGAGTGGGTCACCACAATATCTTAAAAACCCTGAACTTTTATGATTCGCACCAATAATTGTACCTGGACTGCGTAGAGGAGTGGGTCACCACAATATATTAAAAACCCTGAACTTTTATGATTCGCACCAATAAATGTACCTGGACTGCGTAGAGGAGTGGGTCACCACAATATCTTAAAAACCCTGAACTTTTATGATTCGCACCAATAAATGTACCTGGACTGCGTAGAGGAGTGGGTCACCACAATATATATTAAAAACCCTGAACTTTTATGATTCGCACCAATAAATGTACCTGGACTGCGTAGAGGAGTGGGTCACCACAATATATATTAAAAACCCTGAACTTTTATGATTCGCACCAATAAATGTACCTGGACTGCGTAGAGGAGTGGGTCACCACAATATATTAAAAACCCTGAACTTTTATGAATCGCACCAATAATTGTACCTGGACTGCGTAGAGGAGTGGGTCACCACAATATATTAAAAACCCTGAACTTTTATGATTCGCACCAATAATTGTACCTGGACTGCGTAGAGGAGTGGGTCACCACAATATATATTAAAAACCCTGAACTTTTATGATTCGCACCAATAAATGTACCTGGACTGCGTAGAGGAGTGGGTCACCACAATATATATTAAAAACCCTGAACTTTTATGATTCGCACCAATAAATGTACCTGGACTGCGTAGAGGAGTGGGTCACCACAATATATTAAAAACCCTGAACTTTTATGAATCGCACCAATAAATGTACCTGGACTGCGTAGAGGAGTGGGTCACCACAATATATTAAAAATCCTGAACTTTTATGATTCGCACCAATAATTGTACCTGGACTGCGTAGAGGAGTGGGTCACCACAATATATTAAAAACCCTGAACTTTTATGATTCGCACCAATAAATGTACCTGGACTGCGTAGAGGAGTGGGTCACCACAATATATTAAAAACCCTGAACTTTTATGAATCGCACCAATAAATGTACCTGGACTGCGTAGAGGAGTGGGTCACCACAATATATTAAAAACCCTGAACTTTTATGATTCGCACCAATAATTGTACCTGGACTGCGTAGAGGAGTGGGTCACCACAATATATTAAAAACCCTGAACTTTTATGATTCGCACCAATAATTGTACCTGGACTGCGTAGAGGAGTGGGTCACCACAATATATTAAAAACCCTGAACTTTTATGATTCGCACCAATAAATGTACCTGGACTGCGTAGAGGAGTGGGCACTGGGCACCACAATAAAATATATAAAAAACCTTCAACAGATCTGCATTACACTACACATACGGCTGCTCCTCCATCCTCTCCATCATATACATGTTGGAGTTTTAGCGTGTGACAACCTCTTGTTTTTGATAATGTCAGTGCATTTTGAATATTTTTCAATTTGCCCCACACCACTGAATGTACTTTATCTATGATACGCATCTATCTATCTTAACTGCGTAGTGTGGTGGCCCCGGTACACAATTTGGTACCGAGGCCACAATATAATTAAAAAACCCTCCACGTGTCAGAATTCCACCAAACAAGTATCTGGACTGCATAGTGGGGTGGCCCCGGTACCCAATTTGATACCGGGGCCACAATACCTCCTCCAAACATGGTACAGACAATTCGTCATTGAGATCCCAGACAGACAGGGTCAAAGTGTTATTGTTTGACTTTGTAAACCCAAAAAACTGTCCCTGTTGCACATAGTCGTGCAATGAAGACTGACTTTTTCATTTAAAGGCACGATCTTTCAAGTGTAGTGTTTGTAAGTCTAAGTCATATTATACTTTTGGTAAAATTGGTTTATTTTGTTCCTCTTTATGGTAATTAGTAATAGAATTAAAGTATGAAATAGAATTAAAGTATGAAATAGAATTAAAGTATGAAATAGAATTAAAGTATGAAATAGAGTGGTATATAGAGTTGTAGTGTGGTATAGATAGAGTGGTCCACACAATATAATAATAATAAAACCCTCCACGTGTCAGAATTCCACCAAACAAGTATCTGGACTGCGTAGTGTGGTGGCCCCGGTACACAATTTGGTACCGAGGCCACAATATAATTAAAAAATTGGGCATCAACTGTCACCGTTGTTTAATATCTGATACACCTAAATATGGACTGCACAGTGGAGTGGCCCCGGTAGTAAATTTGGTGCCGGGGCCACAATACCTCCTCCAACTTCCAAGTGTAGTGTTTATAAAGACAGACAGCGTCGAAGTGTTATTAGTTGACTTTCTTAACTCTAAAATTGTCCCTGTTGCAAATATTCGTGCAATGGACAGTTACTTTTTTATTGAAAGACTCAAGCTGTCAAGTGTAGTGTTTATAAAATATAAACAACAATACAGTAGTTTTAGAGCACGTCAATACCTCTTGTTTTAAATTATGACACGGCATTTTACTTTTGGTTTAATTTCTTGAATTTGTTTAAATTTGGTTTTACTTTTTGAACATGGCAAACGACTGTTGATTGGTCATATAATGCAAAAAAAAGGTCCAAGATGGAATTGTCCTTGGGCCCTCACACCCACCCTTATGTTGTTTAAATAGGACATGCACACTTTAACAAACCAATCATTTCAGCGACAGGGCCTACCAAACAACTTTGGCTGAAATGATTGGTTTGTTTGGGCCCCCACACCAAAAAAGCTATTCATCTCTCCCTGTACAGACTAAACAGGCTCTACTGAGGCAAGATGTCGTCCTCATCCTCAACCTCTGATTCCTCTCCCCCTACAGTGTGTACTTCCTCCTCATCACACATTATCAATTCGTCCCCGCTGGACTCCACAACCACAGGTCCCTCTGTAGTATCTGGAGGGCAGTGCTGTACTTCATTGAGGAATTGATTATTCATTTTTATAAACATCATTTTTTCAACGTTATGAGGAAGCAACCTCCTTCGCCGCTCACTGACCAGGTTCCCCGCTGCACTAAAAACTCTTTCCGAGTACACACTGGAGGGGGGACAACTCAGGTAAAATAGAGCCAGTTTGTACAGGGGCTTCCAAACTGCCTTTTTTTCCTGCCAGTAACAATATGGACTGTCTGACATGTCTACTTGGATGGTGTCAGCAAAGTAATCATCCACAATTTTTTCTATTGTGACAGCATCCAATGCAGCGAGAGTAGACATGTCTGCAATGGTTGGCAGGTCCTTCAGTCCGGACCAGATGTTATCAGCATCCCCGCCAGTGCCTCTTTTGGGAAAACTGAGCTTTTTCCTCGCAGCCATAGATGTGGAAGAAAATGAGGGTGGAGCTGTTGGCATGTCACGGTCCTCTTCAGAGGACAATCTCCTGACCAGCAGGTCTTTGCACCGCTGTAGACTTGTGTCCGCCGGAAACAGAGACACAACATACGCTTTAAACCGAGGATCGAGCACGGTGGCCAGAATGTATTCCTCTGACTTTAAAAGAGTGACCACCCTCGGATCCTGGCAAAGCGTACGAAGGGCTACATCCACAAGAGCTACATGCTTGGTGTAATCGCAATGGCTTACCAGCTCCTCCCTCACTTTCTCCAGCTGCTTCTGCAACAGCCTGATCAGGGGAATGACCTGACTCAAGCTGGCAGTGTCGGAACTGACTTCTCGTGTGGCAAGTTCAAATGGCTGCAGAACCTTGCACAACACGGAAATCAGTCTCCACTGCGCTTGACTGAGGCGCATCCCCACTCCTTTGCCTATGTCGTAGGTGGCTGTGTAGGCCTGAATGGCCTTTTGCTGCTCCTCCATCCTCTGCAGCATATAGAGGGTGGAGTTCCAGCGCGTCACAACCTCTTGTTTGAGGTGATGGCAGGGCAGGTTCATGCTTTTTTGATGTGCCTCTAGTCTGCGGTAGGCACTGGCTGAATGCCGAAAGTGTCCAGCAATTTTGCGCGCCACCGCAAGCATCTCCTGCACACCCCTGTCACTCTTGAGGTAATGCTGCACCACCAAATTAATGGTGTGGGCAAAACATGGGACGTGCTGGAAATTGCCCATATTTAATGCCCGCACAATGTTACTGGCATTGTCTGACACCACAAATCCCCATGAGAGTCTAAGTGGGGTAAGCCACTGGGAGATAATTTCCCTCATTTTCTCTAATATGTTGTCAGCGTTGTGCCTCTTATTAAAGCCTGTAATGCACAATGTTGCCTGCCTTTGCATGAGCAGCCATTTTGTAGATGCTGCTACTGATGCAGCTGTTGCTGTTGCTGCGGAAGGGGATGCATCTACCCAGTGGGCTGTCACAGTCATATAGTCCTTCGTTTGCCCAGAACCACTTGTCCACATGTCCGTGGTTAAGTGGACAGTGGGTACAACCGCATTTTTAAGAGCACTGAGGACACTTGATCGTACTTCTCTGTACATTTTTGGTATCGCCTGCCTAGTGAAGTGGAATCTCGAGGGGATTTGGTACCGGGGACACAATACCTCCATCAACCCTCTAAATCCCACTCCACTGATGGCGGACACCGGGCGCACGTCTAACACCAACATTGCAGTTACAGCCGCAGTTATACGCTTTGCAATAGGGTGACTACTATCGTATTTTGTGGTCATGGCAAACGACTGTTGGACGGTCAATTGTTTTGTGAAAGACTTAGCGGTCTTACGACTTCCCCTCTGGGAAGATGACCGACTAACAGCAGCAACAGCAGCAGTGGCAGTAGTAGGCGTACCGCTGCAGGATTCCTCGGATGAATCCCGTATTGAGGAGGACTCAGTCTGGCTGCTGACTTGGGCTGCAGGACTGAATCTGATGGAGATTGTGGAGGAAGTTGACGAGGAGGGTGTTGCTGGTGTGTATCCAACTGGACCACGGGATTTAGGTGTCCCTGTACCGATGAGGGTCCTAGCCCCAGTTCCTGAACTAACCACTGAACTATGAAGGTTATTCAGGTGACGTATAAGGGAGGATGTTCCTAGGTGGGCAAGATCCTTACCCCTGCTTATTTGAGCTTTACATAAGCTACATATGGCCATACATTGGTTGTCTGGATTTGGATAAAAATAACTCCAGACCGAAGAGGTGCATTTTTTGGTCTTCTGACCAGGCATGACGATGGGCTTTTTCATCCCATGGACATCAGCTTTTTCCCCCCCTGGTGCCTCATTTACAATAACCACATCACCATCCTCATCATCAAGTTCCTCCACAGCGCCAGCTACATCATCAATAGCCTCCTCCCGAGCCACCTCTTCCCGTACAGTGATGGGAAGGTCAGGCTTGACAACCACCAACACCCTTGGACTCGCCTTGGGGATTTGTGATAATTTCTCTTTAGAAGGCAGAGTTGTTTGCTGTTTTGTTGCTGACAGCATAACTCTCTTCAATTTTTTGTAGTGGGGGGGAGGAGGAGGAGGGCTAAGATCCGTGGGTGAAGCTGAACCACTAGTCATGAACACGGGCCAGGGCCTAAGCCGTTCCTTGCCACTCCGTGTCGTAAATGCCATATTGGCAACTTTACGTTTCTCCTCAGATGATTTAAAGTTTCTCTTTTTGCTACTTTTTCTTAACTTGGGCTTTTTGGATTTTACATGCCCGGTACTACGAGATTGGGCATCGGGCTTGGAAGACGACGTTGATGGCATTTCATCGTCTATGTCATGACTAGTGGCAGCAGCTTCAGCATTAGGAGGAAGTGGGTCTTGATCTTTCCCTACTTTATCCTCCAAATTTTTGGTCTCCATTATATGTAGCACAAGATACTGCAGAATGTGTGAACTTGGTAATATTGCAGTACCAATGGACTTATACTGCTGGATTGGTTTTGCAAATTTGGTTATAATTATTATATATTTTTTTTTTTTTTTAAATTTTTTATTTTTTTTTACTTTTTTTTAATTTTTAAAAAACTTGGGAATAGTGGGGAAAAAACTATGCCCTTAGAAGCACAGAGCACAGGACACAGCACCACTGGACTGAACAGGACACGGCACAGGACCCAGCAGCACTACGGAACTCAGCAGGACAGAGCACAGGACACAGCACCACTGGACTGATACTGCAGAATGTGTGAACTTGGTAATATTGCAGTACCAATGGACTTATACTGCTGGATTGGTTTTGCACATTTGGTTATAATTATATATATTTTTTTTAATTGCTAATTTTTTATTTTTTTTTACTTTTTTTTTATTTTTTAAAAACTTGGGAATAATGGGGAAATAACTATGCCCTTAGAAGCACAGAGCACAGGACACAGCACCACTGGACTGAACAGGACACAGCACAGGACCCAGCAGCACCACTGACCTCAGAAGGACAGAGCACAGCACACAGCACCACTGGACTGATACTGCAGAACACAGCACAGCACAGCACTGCACAGCACAGCACAGCACAGCACAGCACAGCACAGCACAGCACTAAACAGCACAGAACTAAACAGCACAGAACTAAACAGCACAGAACTAAACAGCACAGAACTAAACAGCACAGAGGACCACCTAACACACCCTCCCTCTACCCTGATCAATGCCCGAGTGAAGATGGCGGCGACTAGCGGGGAATTTATAGGATCCGAGTATCGCGAGATCCGACAACGGGATTATGAGTCAGAGCCTCAGTTTCACTTTTGAATTTGGCGCCAATACCCGGATCTGTCTCGGATCCGCCTCGGATCCGCAACGTTCGGGTGGGCTCGGATTTCATAAATCCGAGTGCGCTCATCCCTAGTTTTAACCAATGAGAGGCTGCAAAAAAACGATCAATGGACAACACTGCAATCATAAAGATTATTTCCCCTCTTCTAACTCATTGAATCATCAAGTTAGCCCGAGAGTATGTCAGTAGCCTCAGTTCTGTGTCAGTGCCACTACAGGGACCAGTTAGACTCTGCCCTCTGCCAAAGGGACAGTCTCCGTGCAGCATCCAGGAGGATAAGTCTTCTAGCTACAGATTCTATCACGCAATCCTGCTCTATACAGATTATATATATTTATTTGGATTGTTGTGAACATTTTGCCCAGTGTGTAGTGAGTACAGTTCTATATCTTGCCTGTGCTCTGTCTACAGCGACCCTAAGCTCAGTAAAGCAGATACAGGCATGTAGCTTGCAATTAGTTATTAATGCACATCTGTGCCCTTTCCGCAGCCTCCTGCACTGACAAGTTATAAAAGGTGGAAAAGGTTTTGTCTGCAGATACATTAGCTACTAAATCCCTATCTTTCGTTCCTCCTCTCATCCGCTCCCCCTCTTCTCCTCCCATCCGCTCCCCCTCTTCTCCTCCCATCCGCTCCCCCTCTTCTCCTCCCATCCGCTCCCCCTCTCCTCCTGTCATCCGCTCCCCCTCTCCTCCTGTCATCCGCTCCCCCTCTCCTCCTGTCATCCGCTCCACCTCTCCTCCTGTCATCCGCTCCACCTCTCCTCCTGTCATCCGCTCCACCTCTCCTCCTGTCATCCGCTCCACCTCTTCTCAAAACATTGTGTACTCCCCAAATACAGATTCCAAGCCAGAGAGGAGGGAGGTGTCTGGGCTGCTATAAGGAGAGCTGTTATGTTACTCGCTCTTATTCACTGCATACCTCGTTGGCTTTGGGCACAGAACACAGACAATAGGTAGGTGATCACTACAGAACTACAGAGCACTTTTAAATCTGCCGCCCCCAGCTCAGTGCAGTGAATAAATTAACTGACATCACTGAGGGGCGGGAAGTTTAAGCGGGCTCTGTTACTGCCGCCTTTGACACTGCACGGACCCATTAAACTTTAAAAGGAGAGCTGTGCCAGGGCTAAAATTTCTAGTGTGTGTCCCCCGCAGCCCCAAAACCATAACCATCTTTACCCCAGTATCTGGCAAATATGGTCAATATCTACTGCTAACAAAAGGAAAATTCTTAGTGAGAGAGAGTTCAGTCATATTTGTACTCTCAGGTGATGCCACTCTGAGTACACCCAGCACACACCTCTATTTGACATGCGCAACATTTTGAATATTCTATGAAATCCCCTATCTTTAAAATGGGGCATATTTTTCCAAATTGTAAAAAACTGTAACTTTGTCAAACTTGTGAACCCTCAAAGGCACTCCTCAGCCCTAATAGCTTTCTAACAAAACAGACCTCAAGTCTTAAAACCTCATTTACACCGAGTTACGCTCTCCCAAAAAACAGAAAAAAACAGTTACTTTTTGCGAAACAGGAAGTGGAATAAAACAGCAAGATTTTCTTCTTTAGATTATTCCTAATTTGTAATTTTTTTTTTCTTTTTTACTGAAATTTGGCATGCGGAACCAATGGACGGTTTCTCATTCAATGCCATATTTCAGCTTAATAGCTTTAATGTAGCCCCTCAAACACCATGCCCTCCTCTCACAGAGTTAAACATTGTGGAATGCCATTTATTAGATGCGACTGTGCCCTTATATTAAGGAAGAAGAATTAACGCCTGGCCAACAGATCCCTAAAGGTCGGGTTTATCCGCTCTCTCGTCTTGAGACTCAAGCTATAACTCAGAACATTGTGGAAAATTTAAAACGTGGGTTCATTCGCAAATATTCCTCCCCGGCTGGAGCTGGGTTTTTCTTTGTTAAAAAGAAAGAAGGTTCTTTACGCCCCTGTTCAGTTTACTTCTTGCTTCTGGCGAGCATTTTGTAAGAACCTTGGTACAGATCTAAAATTCTCATCTGCTTACCACCCCCAAACCAATGGCCAGACCGAGCGGATAACTCAAGATCTGTAGACCTTCCTTTGGTGCTTTTCTTCTGAAAATCAGAACAAATAGTCTCAGCTCCTTCCTAGGGCCAAATTCTCCCATAACCAACATGTTCATGAATCTACAGGATTTTCTCCGTTCTTCATCGCGTTTGGAATTCATCCTGTTTTCCCGGATCCTTTTGTGCCCTCAGCCACCACTGTTCCCGCTGCTGACACTCTCCTTTGAGAGTTCTCGCTTATTTGGTCTAGGGCCCAAGCAGCAATACTTAAGGCTACTCAACATCATAACATTTTTTCGAATCGCCGCCGGAGACCTATGCCACTCCTTTCAGTAGGAGACCAAGTCTGGTTATCCACCAGAGATTTGAGGCTCAAAGTACCATCTATGAAACTAGCTCCCTGGTTTATTGGACCTTACACCATTTTACAGGTTATTAATCCTGTTTGTTACAAACTGAAATTACCTCCTTCTCTCAAATGCCACAAGTCCTTCCATGTTTTCTTATTACGACCCTCAACGAGTTCTTTCTGCCTCTATCTCAACCTGCTGTCATGGAACCCAAGGATATTTAGTGGATCCCTTGTATCTGTCAGATGATATTGCTTATTCAGGGGTGCGGAGTCTAACGGGTAGGTGGTGTTCGCCAGGGACCCTCGCAAGAGGGTATGGACTTAGCTGCTTTTTTCCCGCAGGTTGCGGTCCCATGGATGAGTGCTGGGCAAAGTGGTAGGCGGAGCCAGATGCGGAGGACAGGTGACGGCAGCTCAAGAGGAGCAATGGAGATGCAGAACTAAGGCTAAGCCGATGATGGTAACTCAGAACAGCAGCAGGAGAGTCACTGGAACAGCGGCAGTTCAATAGAAGCAATGGAGGTGTAGTACTATAGCTGACCAGATGATAGTAACTCAGAGCAGCAGCAGGAAAGTCACTGGAACAACGGCACGAACAGGAGTGATCGTGAGAGGTAGTGGCCACACTGGAGAGACCGGAGGTACAGGTAGACCGAAGGGAGCCAGGTCCTTATAGCAAGTGAATGAACTCGAAGAACAGGCAACGGACAGGAGGAAGTAGGAGGTTTACATAGTGCTCCAAAATGCCAGGGCCAATGAGGAATGAGTAGAGGTCAGAAGGGAGTTGGGTTTGCACATGCGCAGAGCAAGCAGCCAGATGGTGGACGTTATTCAAGGGTGTCATCAGGATACCGGAATCACCGCTTACAGGAGGAAGGTAACAACGCCGGTGCCCGTCCATGGGGCTGGCGTGTGTCACCTGCACCCGTTCAGTCCTCTTCTGGTGTAGAATATGAGATCAGTCGGATACTGGATTCTCGCACTCTGCATGGTTGCCAACAATTCCTGGTTCACTGGAAGGAGTTTGGTCCTGAGGAGAGGTCCTGGGTGGGCAATCAAGACTTACATGCTCCTCGTTTACTCAAAGAGTTTTATAAACAACAGGATGAAAGGAGAGGAGGGTGTACTGTCATGCGCCGTCCCTCTGCTCCTTCGGGACAGTCGTCAGTTACTTCCTCCATTGTGTCTGGTTGCCAGGCAACAAGTCACAATACTTCAGGCCAGACCGTCGGTTCTACTATGCATGCGCGCCCCGCTGCCAGGCAACGGGATGCTACTCGAATCTCCAGCGTCGTCCGATGACATCGCCGCCGTTGCCTCTCATTGGTTAGCAGTATTTAAGACAGCCTCAGACACCATGTTAGTGCTAGAGTATTAGGTCTATACTGCTCCAACATTCCTGTGTACCTTTGGCTTGTCCTGACTATTCTCCTGCTCTCTAGTGTCCTGATTGACCCGGCTTGTTTGACTACTCTATTTGGATTTCCCCTGTGCATTACCTCTCCTGGAAGTTACCGACTTGGCTTGTTTGACCTTTCTTCTGGATTCCTCTCTGTGTACATCATTGCTAGCACGTCACTGCACTGGCTTACCTGCATACTCTCATTCTGTACCTCGCTATATGACTCAGTGAGGGACCGCGATCTGCGTGTCTTCTGCAGCAAAGCCCATATTATCTTGCGGGTGTTTTTGGTGAAAATCAGGGGGCACGTTAGATTACACCTTCCACTCAAGCTGCGCCAACGTTAGCAGGTACCCCTAGCACTAGTTGTGACACTATGTCTTTACCTTTTTATATTTTTTTTACATAATTCACATTTGATATATATTGATGTAAATTGATGAGAGATTTTATGTTCCCGGAAGTAACCTGTTGTATGATTACTTTTGTAATCTTATTTAACCCTTGTATACATTTTTGTATGAATTATCTGTTAACATCATCTGTATAAATTATATGCTTTTGGAATATGCTTTTTATGTTATTATATATGATAAGATGTATGGGGATGTTATACTTTATCGGAATATTAGTCTCTATATATGTCTGAATAGGGGTCTTTCAGATTTCTGGAAGTCCGTGATACTCTGTAGTGTTATATGAATGTATTATGAAAACATCCGAATAGGGGTCTTTCAGTATACCGGAAGCTATATTCCGAAAGTATTTCACCGGATGTGACCCATGGATATATGAGATGTAATGCCAGCATCTATGTGATATGACTTTCGAACTCAGACTATTTAAACTCTGTTTGTCACAGTGTGGTTAAACCCTGTGAGAAAGTCGTGAATGACGAAACGCATCAGAGATTGGCATACTGTATCTTCCATCTTGTAGACTGTGCTGGGTCGACTCTTCATCTGGCCAGGAGGTATTTATCTTGAGAGGAATGTTGCTATTGGTGGACTACAGATAAGCCTTCTTATATGATCCTAATGAACTGGCATTTGCTTGTCTTTTATGCTTCATATATTTTTGGATTATAAATTACTTCTTTTGATCAAACTGAGACCTATGTTTTGGAACGTATTACACTATCCTTTTATCCCTGGAAGCTTTTTGGTACGAGTCACGTTGGCACATTTTGCACCTATTTATGTGTTTTTAAAGATTAACAGTATGTGTTGGCGCTCTCTCTTTATTTTCTGATTATATATATATATATATATATATATATATATATATATATATGAAAAATGGCAAGCAGTAGGAATAAAAGGGCGCCTGATAGTGTAGTATGTTCCTGAACAGTGAAACCAAAAGGACCATGGTGGGATATATATGCGTACCAGATATAAGAAGTGTAAAGGCACATCAATCACAGTATGCTGGATGTGTCAATGCCATATAGGACTTCCATCATCTCCAGCCATATGTAAACATAAAAGCAGAAGGTAAAAAGCAAAAAATAGTGTAGTATGGTTATAACACCAGTGAATATTGTATTAAACCACTATATAGCAGCGTACCAGAGGGAATGCGTAAAACAGCTTATCTGTATCAAATCATCTGTAGGCTCAGCATCTATTCATCCTGGTCACTTCAGCACTCATTTCAGGAACCAAGGAATAAAAGAGGGAAATTCCCATATAGTGTAGTATTTTATGAAAACAGCAGTTTATTACCATTAAAATGCACACTCACATGTCATAAAAAATATAGGCTTATCTGTATCTCATAATGTTGAACTCCAATGGTAGTCTGTGCAGAATTGCCACTTCAATTGGTCAAAAATTACAGGTACACCAAATGCTGAGTAAGTGCCTCTTACTCAGCATTTGGTGTACCTGTGCTTTTTAACAGTAGAGCAGTTTAAATATTCTTGGGATAGACATAAGTATATCCTTAGAAAGAATAAAGGATCAAATAGGGTTTGAGATTACCATAGAATAAAATTTGGTCAGACTAGATGGGCCAAGTGTTTATTATCTGCCATCAAATTCTATGTTTCCAGTAAGATATTTGAATTTAGATTTTTTTGGATTGTTTTTTAGTTATGAGAGCAAGATTGTTTTCTAAAACTTCTGATGAAGTTTTTGATGTAGTAATGGCAAGAAGTACATCAGCATAGTGAGCAGTTTTAGATTCTTTCCTACCTAAACAAACATTAGAAATATTGATATTCGATCTGATTTTAGCAGCTAATTGTCCACAACAAGATTTCCACAGCACTTTACAAAGGGGGTTAGAACAACAAAATTACATAGGCACATACAGATAAGATCAATGGGTACAGTTGAGTAAAACATAGAAATCTAGTCTGCCCATTTTTGTATTAACCTATGCTAACCTCAAACCCGATTTGGTCCTTTAATCTTTGGAAGGATATCCTTATGTCTATCCCAAGCATTTTTAAACTGCACTACTATATTAGTCTCTACCACCTCTGATTGGAGGCAATTCCACTTATCCACTACGCTTTCTGTGAAGTAGTTTTTCCTCAAATTTTCTCTGATCCTACTTCCCTCTAGTTTCAGTGCATGTCCTCAGGTTATAATATTTCTCTTCCTTTGAAGAATGTTTCCTTCCTGTAACTTGTTAAAACCGTTGATATATTTGAGGTTTCTATCATGTCCCTCCTTTCCCTTCTTTGCTTCAAACTATACATATTATCACGCATCTCACTGGTTTAGTTTCATTCTGATCCTATGTACATTGGTTTCACTTGGTTACTGCTATCTGCTGTACAGCCTGGTGTTTCTCTATACTCGGGCACCATCTTGCCAAGTATTCTGCACATGCTCAACCCAGGGAACCTTTAAAACCTCTGCTCCATGGTGATTGGATGATCACCAGCCAGTTCTCGTTATAAGAGTCCTCCTCCTTTCTATGGGTGTCAGATCATCAGGCCTCCCTACCTGATAGGAAGCATCACCTCTGACTCCAGCTCGTGCTTGTTTTTACTCTTGTTCTTGATTTCTTGGGTTAGGCCGTTCATTTATCGGTTGCAGCTTCATTCGTTATCGGTCCTGTTCCAGAGTTATAACACCTGTGTGGATCTCAATGCTTCTGCTCTCTGCAGTTCATCGCTTCACAGCATTACCTGTTCCGCTCATTCCACAGTCAAGACCTGTGGCCTCACTGTAGAGCATTGCTCATCATTGGTCCTGTTCCGGAGTTATAACACCTGTGTGGATCTCAGTGCTTCTGCTCTCTGCAGTTCATCACTTCACAGCTCTGCCTGTTCAGCCTGTTCAGCCTAACCCGCTGCTAAGACCTGTGACTATAGTGCATCGCTCAACCTGTGTCCTATTCCTGAATTACTACACTAGCGTATACCTCAGTGCTTCGGAGTCCTGCAGGTCATTGCTTCACAGCATCATTGTTCAGCTTATTCTGCTGTTAAGACCTGTGACTATACTGCATCACTCAGCATCTGTCCTGTTCCTGAATTTCTACAATAGTGTATACTTCGGTATTACCTGCTCAGCCTATCCCACTATCTGACTTTCGTGACAAATATTAAGATCTTTTAGTCTTTCAGGTAAGTTTTGTGCTGTAGGCCATACTTCATTTTAGTTGCCCTTCTTTGTACAATAGAATAATGAATGCATGGAAGCAATTAATAGAACAAATTGCATGGCATACAAAAACAATTCAACAAAAGACAAAACAGGAACAGAGAGGAGGAAGTAGAGTAGCGAGAAATGAGAGAGTACTGAAATGGGACATAGGGTAGCAGACCCTGCCCATCAGAACTAACATTTTAAAGGGTGGGGATAAGGAGAGACAAAAGGAGCAAATGGGAACAAGAGGCACATTGGAGTTCAAAGGTGCAGATGTCTGGAAGATACTGAGGCCATGATGGGCCTAGGTGGTACAGAGTCCTGGATAGTCAGACGGGGCACAGGCCTATTTGAGCAACATCCAGGATGTTGCAAGAGTCTAGAAGATGCATGGGCCGTGATGGTGTCTGGACCGATGATAGCAATATAATCAAAGTGATAAAACAATGGCAAAGCAATACTATGGCAAAGCAATATTTTGGCACAGCAATGTTATGGTTGAGCAGTAAAATAGCAAAGACAATGCAGTAAAATAATGGTATCATTAAGTATAGTAAATACAAATGCAATGGGAAAATAGTGTGTATACTTATATTCCTATACCTGTGGGGACATTGACCTGTTTACACATCAACACTGTGAGGAACTCAGCCATAGTGGGGACACAAAATGAGGTCCCCACCAAACTGGCTAAGCTAATCAATGCAGGAGACCTTGTTAATATACCCAGCATCAAAATCTGGCATGTATCAATGAGTTACTTTTGTCAGAAAAACAGTGTGTGAGTTTATCCCATGGAGGATAATGCATTTGCACTCCACTACAGTTTGTCAGTGGATTAGCAGGCGCATACATACATTTGATTATGTGTCGCATCATAGAACTGCCAGGATTCTTAGTGCACCAGAAGAAAATGAGATCTGCTTTCCCTGCTTTTTACACATAATCAGAGAGAGAAACTATCGAAGCTCTCTCCTACATAAAGGAATGTTGGAACAGTAGGGAATGACACAGCCCATTGGTGGTGGCTCTGACTATAGCCTGGAGAGCAGTGGAGAGAAGAATGTCCCTGACTCTGGGACAGCATTTCTACAAATGGGTCAGATCAGAAGGCTACTGTTTCATGCTAGAAGAGCTTTCCCTTTGGAGAAGATAGAAGACTTTTAACATTCCGTAAAACTTTCTGCATGTAGTAGACTCTGTGAAGCTACAACTATGTAACCAGTACATTCCAGACCCCCTCGATGGCACTAAAGGCTGACCATAGCTTACAAAAGATTTCAAGCATTGTGGAATGCCGAGTGACGATGGAGGACTGCACTGTTCTAATGGAAAATGTACAAAACAGGAAGCTATATGAATTGGTGAGAAAGTAGAAGTGAGAGCTTTTGTGGAAAGCAGAAGTAGCAAGTGAAAGGGTAGGGGAACAGAAGCAGTTGGATGGTGAAAGAAAGTGAAACAGAGAAATAAAGAGAGAAAACAAAGGTATAATGAATAAGTTACAATGATCAGGGGCGGATTGGGAACTTAAATTGGCCCTGGAAAAAATAATTGAAGTGGCCTCGTGTGGGTGGGGCCAAATCAAATGTAGGTGGGGCCAACACAAAAGTAGGCGGGGTTTAGAAGTACTGATATTTGGCTGTAGTAACATTTAAGAAAACCTAGATGTGATGACTTAATACACAGGGAGTCATCTCTAAAGGAATGCAGGGAAAAAGCTGCCAGTCATGTGCTATTAAAATACATGAATCCTTTTGCATGATATGCGACTGATTTATACCTCTGTCTCCAACTTGTTTAGTTGCTTACTAACACATCCTTCCAATATTCCCTTCATAGAAACATATCTGACTTTAGTTAATAGGTTTAACTATTATGAAACTTGTTGGCACAAAAGCATTTGATCAGTCTGCCAGAGCAGCTTATGAGGACCTCACTGTTGCATCTTTCCCTGATGTCCTGAGATACAAACTACCAGTCCAATCTCTTTCTCTCTTTCTCTAAGTGTGTGTGTGTGTCTGTCTGTGTGTGTGTGTGTGTGTGTCCGTGTGTTCCAAAACATGCATTTAAAATTATTCTTATAATAAATGGCTTTCCAGGTGCGATCATCACAAAGCTGAAATTCTTGCTATAATGCAACATACACTTATTTTGCAACAATTGTGTTTGAGCCCTAATGTGCCCTGTGATTGGGGGTGGTTTAAAATAACAGTGCAGGGAGGGTTGGAAGACAATGGCAAAAGTGAAGAGGAGAGCTATTCCAAGGGTTTGCTGGTGATAAGTACAAAGGAGCAGGATTAATAATATTGTCCGTGTAGTGGGGGCTGGTCATATGTTCAACAAAGTGATCTGAGACTGGGACCAGTGCAAGGTAGGAGGCAGGAAACGGGATCAATACAGGAACCACTAAAGTATCACCAGAGCTGGATTAAAGCTCAGGGGGGCCTGGGGCATTAAGACAGGGGGATTGTCATTTTAGACGAATACACAGGCAAAACTGTGCACTACTGTTAGGTGCACGTAGCTCTGCCTTCACTAGCAGTTCAGTGGGAAGCGGGACATACCTCCCAACTGTCCTTGTTGTCGGACCAAACCTGACTAAGCGAGACAGTCACCAGATTCTGGACAGTTGACAGACTGTTCTTGTCACTTTCACCACCTGTGGCTGCTGTGTCTTTAGCTCAGTTGCTGCTTGTCTGGATCCTGGAATGTTGGAAAAACAAAATGGGTACATGACATTTAGAAAACTCCAAACAGCACTGGCATTAAAATAATAGTATTCCCATTTAAAAAAATAAACTTATCTCCCTCCAAACAGCCCTAGCAATAAATTAATAGCATTAACGTTTAACAAATATAACCATTTCCCACAACAATCCACATTCAATAAATAGCCTCAGTGCCTGTTCTTTTAGTTACCTTCCCTAGGTGACAGACGTGGTTCCTTTGTCTCATGCTGCATTCCTACCTGTCCTGGGATTCTTCAGCTATCAGCAGACTATTACACTTCCTGTGTAATCTCCACCATTCCAATGGTACACCAGCTAACCGCAGATTATTACACCTCCTGTGTAATCTCCACCATTCTAGTGTTAAACCAGCTATCTGCAGACCATTACACCTCCTGTGTATTCTCCACCATTTCAGTGGTAGCCCAGCTATTCGCAGACTATTACACCTCCGGTGTATTCTCCACCATTCTAGTGGTAAACCTGCTGTCCTCGGACTATTACACCTCCTGAGTCCCAGTGTTGATCCTGCTGTTCTCTGACGTACTCATCTCTGTGAATTTCCACATAGGTCTCGCCTGGTACTCTTAGTAAGGGCCGCGACCTGCGGTGCAAACGCAGCTAAGACCACACCAGCTTGCGACAGTCCCTGATGAAGACCATCTGCCCGCTAGATTCCGTGCCTTGTTGGAAGTAGTGCTAAATTGGGTAGATCAAGGATCCAAATCTACAAAACCGTGATACCTGCACTATATTACATTATGCCCAACTTGGTGTATCATCGTTTCCAAAATGATCTTTTATTACTGCCACTGCTATCCCTCTCAATGTCACACATGCTGTGTAACATTGAGAATGAAATAGGTCCATCTGGGGAGTTTCCTGGCCATGGACCCAAAATTTTGATGTTTTGATCCCCGAGGCAAAATTGTGAGTGAGCCCACTCCCTTGGCTGAGAGGCAACCCCACACATGAATGATCTTAGGATGCTTTACTGTTGGCATGACACAGAACTAATGGTAACGCTTACCTTTACTTCTCCGGTCAAGCTTTTTTTCCAGATGTTCCAAACAATCTGAAAGGGGATTCATCAGAGAAAATGACTTTACCCCAGTCCTCAGCAGTCCAATCCCTGTACCTTTTGCAGAATATCAGTCTGTCCCTGATATTTTTCCTGGAGAGAAGTGGCTTCTTTGCTGGCCTTCTTGACACCAGGCCATCCTTCAAAAGTCTTCCCTCACTGTGCGTGCAGATGCACTCACACCTGCCTGCTGTCATTTCTGAGCAAGCTCTGCATTGGTGATGCCCCGATCCCACAGCTGAATCAACTTAAGGAGATGGTCGTCGTGCTTGCTGGACGTTCTTGGGCGCCCTGATGCCTTGTTCACAACTATTGAACCTCTCTCCTTGAAGTTCTTGATGATCCGATAAATAGTTGATTTAAGTGTAATCTTACTAGCAGCAATATCCTTGCCTGTGAAGCCCATTCTGTGCAAAGCAATGATGACTGCATGTGTTTCCTTGAAGGAAACCATGGTTACCAGAGGAACAACAATGATTTCAAGCACCACCCTTCTTTTAAAGCTTCTAGTCTGTTATTCTAACTCAATCAGCATGACAGAGTGATCTTCAGCCTTGTCCGCATCAACCCTCTCACCCGTGTTAACGAGAGAATCACTAACCTGATGTCAGCTGGTCCTTTTGTGGCAGGGCTGAAATGCAATGGAAACTTTGTTTTTGGGATAAAGTTCATTGTCATTTCAGAGAGGTACTTTGAAATTAATTGCAATTCATCTGATCACTCTTTGTGACATTCTGGAGTATATGCAAATTGCCATCATAAAAACGGAGGCAGCAGACTTTGTGAAAAATAATATTTGTGTCATTCTCAAAACTTTTGCCCATGACTGTATGTTAGTTTTTAAAATGACCTTTTATAACTGTTGCTGCTATCCCTATCCATGTCACACATGCTGTATAACACTGGGAATAAAATAGGACAAATTTCTCAAGCCATTTCAAATGTGTGGTGGGCCCAACTTGGGATGTCTTCTTTTCTAAAACATCCATCCTATTCTATATATTTTAAAGGTGTCCTTTACTTTATTAAACTGCCATCTTAACTGCCACTACTGTGCCACTATATTTTATAGGTATATTTTTTAATGAAATCCAGATCCAAAGCCAAAACCAAAACACATAAAGGTGGGTTTACCAAAACCAAAACACAAAGATGGTTTTAAACCAAAACACGGAGGTCTCGGGCACATCTCAATTGGTAATTAAAGATTAGACTGATGATGGTAATGTATTAATTGGGGCATATTCAATTAGGCTCGGCGCTCACAATTACGTATGGCTGTGCATGTAAAGTGACAATACACAGAATTCCCTTTGCAACCCTATGGGGTGCGCATGGAAATCCACGGCGTTGTGGTAACAGGACTTGTGCAGCCATGCGTAATCGCGAGCACCGAACCTAATTTAATACGCCCATTGTTTTTATCCTGTAATTACAAGGGCACAAAAATGTTAAATGTTGATTTCTATTAAAAATATATAACAAATGTTTATGCTAGTGGTTGGTTTAGTAAAATACATTTTGTAAGGATTGTAGGGAGGGTGGTTCAAAGAGAATTATAACAGTCTTTTACAACAACCCTTACAATACCAAAGCTTTCAAAGTCATCAAAATAGTAAATAATTTGTAAATGAAACCCTGCTTCAACCCATTGTGTATACAATTCAGGAGAGATGCCCAAGTAACATTTTTTTTATGCTAGAAATGTATTACCCCGTGTGGTGTTATTTAGAGTAATACGTTGAAATTGCACCTTACCAGTATTAGATAGTTCTGTTTCTGGTTTTAACACTTCAGTTTTTCTATGCACCAGAGAGGTAAGGAGATTTATCCAGAGATTTAAAATGACACAAGTGTATTCTGAACTAACTTCCTTTTATTATTATTAATTATTCTGATATTTATTTAAGAACCACACAATTATTTTTAAACAATATCTTATCACTTTAAAACTATTCACAATTGGCAAACCTTTAAATTCACCATACTAATAATAACACGGATATCTCTAATATTAATATATATAACTTAATTTCTCAATGCAACTTTAAGACCTACGTTATATATTTTAATAATTATTTGTAGAAGTGGTGCACGTGGTTGGGGCCCATAAACTTCTTTTTCACGACAAATAAACTGAATTACTGTCGTGTGTATTCATAGATCTCTCTACTTTCTCTCCTCCCACACTGTTCTCAGTATATAGGCTCAGTGTCTGTTGTGTGTATTCACAGATCTCTCTACTTCATAGTAATTTTCAGCACTTTACTTTTTACTCACGTCTCTCTTTTCCTTCTTCCATTTTTTCTCTGCTTATATATCACATTGTTCGATTTTCATTCTGTCCCTATCTTCTCGCTCTCAGCTTATCAGACACAGGGATCTCTCTCAGCGGTCCTGAGTATCACACTCCTCTCTCCCTGTCACCCTCGGCAACCACCAACCACTCCCCACTGTCACCCCCGGCAACCACCAACCACTCCCAACTGTCACCCTCGGCAACCACCAACCACTCCCAACTGTCACCCTCGGCAACCACCAACCACTCCCAACTGTCACTTCTCCCTCAGGAATTCTTTTTTTTTTTTTAAATCTTTATAAACACTTATAACAATTAACAAATTAAATTAACAAATTAAAAACATATAGATACACCCCAGGGTACTCACACAAAGTTGTCTGAAATGTGTGTTTGGCAACTGTGAGCATATGAGACACACTTTTCAAGTTAAATTAATTTGTCTGTACCTGTGTACTTGCCTGTGCTGGTAACTGTGTAGGACAGCGATACTCACCCAATTTGGAACTCAATGTCTTCTTCAAGTGCATCGTTTCCTGAGGTTTTCCTGCAGCTCCTCTGCATTGGGTTGTGCTGCATTGTTTCTAGAGACTCAGCCTAATTCATGAGACTTTGCACCAGTGATGAGATGAGCAGGTGAAGAGTTCCTGAATTCAGGGTTCAGCACAGCTGCTCAGTCTCATGTGATTTAGGTTGAGTAAATAGAGACAGTGCAGCAGGGAGGCTACAGGTTTATTTCTGCTCTATTTCCATCGAGCCAAATTCAAGTAAGTTTTTTAGGTTAGAGTAGTTTTGAAAAGTTCAATAAAAACCTTTTTGTAAATGTTACGGAATTTGTTTGGAAGAGAAATATGGCAGCGTACGTACCCATATTTATTTGAAGTTTCTCATGAAAAATAAGTCACAAATCAATTTAGCTTCAGGTAATAGCTAGAAATACTGTATTTATGTGTGCCGCTTGATCCATATATTTCATTTAGTCTGTACACTGACTTACTGACAGGCAAATTACATGCCAAAATAGTAGCACTGTATAATAATACGTCTTCGGTAAAATAATAAAACGTTGCTCCCAGATGCCAGTGTCACTCATAGATTATAGGATTACACTAGTGAGAGCTGTACTTGGAAAATTTAAAAAAATGAATGCTGAATATTGAGTTACTTGCTGTATAACTGAACCCACGTATATAACGCTTTGCATATTCCTAATTAATAGCTATGAAGACATTATAGAGAAAGAATTAAAATTATATTTTTTATGCTACATAATATCATATAAGTTGTACATTTATAGAAATAGGAATGACTTAAATTGCACATAAAGGATTACCTTATAAAATGCTGTGTAAGAGCAAATGAGCATTTCCAACAGTAAATAAGATTTCTTTGTACGTACAGTCATGACTAAAAGTTTTGAGAATGACACAAATATTATTTTTCCCAAAGTTTGCTGCTTCAATCTTTTTAGACCATTTTGTCAGATGTTGCTATGATATACTGAAGTAAAATTACAAGCATTTTATAAGTGTCAAAGGCTTTTATAGACAATTACATTACGTTTATGCAAAGAGTCAATATTTGCAGCTTTGACCCTTCTTTTTGAAGACCTCTGCAATTCGACCTGACATGCTGTCAATCAACTTCTGGGCCACATACTGACTGATGGCCGCCCATTCTTGCCTAATAAATGCTTGGAGTTTGTCAGAATTTGTGATTTTTTTTGTTTGTCCACCCACCTCTTGAGGATTGACCACAAGTTCTCAATGGGAATAAGGTTTAGGGAGTTTCCTGGCTGTGGACCCAAAATTGTGATGCTTTTATCACTTTTGCTTAATGGCAAGGTGCTCCATCATGCTGAAAAATGCATCATTTGTCACCAAACTGTTCTTGGATGGTTGGGAGAAGTTAATCTTGGAGGATGTTTTGGTACCATTCATGGCTGTGTTCTTAGGAAAAATTTTGAGTGAGCCCACTCCCTGGTCTCAGGATGCTTTACTATTGGCATGACACAGGACTGATGGTAGCGTTCACCTTTCCTTCTCCGGACAAGCGCTTTTTCAGATGCCCTAAACAATCTGAAAGGACATTCATCAGAGAAAATGACTTTACCCCAGTCCTCAGCAGTCCAATCCCTGTACCTTTTGCAGAATATCAGTCTGTCCCTGATGTTTTTCCTGGCGAGAAGTGGCTTCTTTGCTGGCCTTCTTGACACCAGGCCATCCTCCAAAAGTCTTCGCCTCACTGTGCGTGCAGATGCACTCACACCTGCCTGCTGCCATTCCTGAGCAAGCTCTGCACTGGTGATGCCCCGATCCCGCAGCTAAAGCAACTTTAGGAGACGGTCCTGGCGTTTGCTAGACATTCTTGGACGCACTGAAGCCTTCATCAAACCATTGAACCTCTTTCCATGAAGTTTTTATAATCTGATAAATAGTTGATTTAGGTGCAATCTTACTAGCAGCTAATATCCTTGCCTGTGAAGCCCTTTCTGTGCAAAGCAATGATGACTGCATGTCTTTCCTTGCAGAAAACCGTGGTTAACAGAGGAAAAACAATGATTTCAAGCACCACGCTCCATTTAAAGCTTCTAGTCTGTTATTCTAACTCAATCAGCATGAGAGAGTGATATCCAGCCTTGTCCTCGTCAACTCTCTCACATGTGTTAACGAGAGAATCACTGACCTGATGTCAGCTGGTCCTTTTGTGGCAGAACTGAAATGCAGTGGAAATGTTGTTTTTGGGATAAAGGTCATTGTCATGGCAAAGAGGGACTTTGAAATTAATTGCAATTCATCTGATCAATGTTCATAACTTTCTGGAGTTTATGCAAATTGTCATCATAAAAACTTAGTCAGACTTTGAAAAATAATACTTTGACAAATTTCAAAACATTTTGAATTTTTCCTCGCTATGGACCTGGTTTACAGTTTGAAACATTTTGTGTCACGAAGGTATTTTTAAAATGCTGTCACAAAAATTTGCAAACTTATGTGTCCATCTTGAGTCGCACATATCTCAAGGTAGGTCCAACTCAAAAGACAGCAGTTTTACTATGACAGACATACTGTACATCAGGTGTACAAATGCATATACTTACAACTAACATTAGTTTAGAGATGTGGCTTGACAGTGATTGTATGCAAAAGTGGCATTACACTATGTGTTCACAATATAATGTAAAGAGTCATATACCTAAGAGAGAATATTGTCTTGACAGTATTATTAATAATATGCGAATGTTGCTTTTTCTGTATAAAATGTAATGAAATGCATATTTCTTTTTTTTAATAGATAAAGGCATATTTTATCCATCATTTACTGCTTCAAATTGAAGGGGAATCTTCTTTTCTGCAGCAGCCCAAACGGAAACGACGAATAAGAAATCTGCAATATAACATAATATAGAGGCTACGCTTATGAATGCAGTACTATCAGCTGGAGGCAGGGGAGGGCTGGAAAATTTTAGCCCAGGGGCAAACTCGACTCAACAGCCTATCTGTAACACTTTAAAGGAAAAAAATGGAGATGGCCCAGTGACCCAGCCCAAGGTAGCCCACTAAGGGACCAGATGTCCCCCTGCCGTCCAGCCCAGCCTGCCCCTGGCTGGAGGGGTCAATACGCAAAAAGCCAATCAGAAGCAGCTAGTCAGTGCTGTTGATATCATAATAATCATTACATATCTTTACACCAGGCCTTAAGTACCCTTTCTAGTTAGAGGTAGTCGTAAGTCTAAGATTTACACAAATCTATATATGGACCCGTTTTGGTGTGTATCTGCAGTACAGAAATGTGTATATTTATATTAACAACACAAAAATGGGCTTACACCAAACTCTAAAACAGGCCCTATATGAACCTGGTAGTAGTGACTGTATTTCCAGGCTTGTTCTTGGTATGAATGATGCATAATGCATGCATCAATAACAAAATGCCATACTAAAATCCCATCCTTCTTGCACACTATACTTTTAGGAATTTGTATTTTGACAGTTTGTGACAAATATTATATTTTAACAGTTTGCGAACCTGAAAATAATGTTGGATGTGTTGAGGTGCGACAACCACAGAGGAGAGAGTCCAGCTGGAGGACTAAGGAATGGATTTGATGACAAAACATACAGTAGGTTACTGATGTTTTATATGCAGATTCACAGGTCTCCTAAGTAAACAGCAAAGGAGGTGGGGTAGAGTCAGTCCAAAATATATACCAGGAGGAACTACAGAGAGTGCATAATGTGGTTGCTACAGGCCTGGAGGTGAGGTAGGCCCGACAAAAGTCTGGTCACCACTGATCTAAAGGAACAAATGGCACAACATATATTTTTTACAGGATCATAACATTACCCAATGAATAAATTACAGACTCTTGTGCAGAATGGTATGTGAAATTGTGTGTCCACAATTCCTTAAATATGGATTAAATACCTAGGGCCAAATTCATCAAGGCATGCATTTTGAGTGCAGCCCGTGTTCAGTATTATACGCACGGATCTCTAGATACGTGCCCTGTTGAATTCGGGTGCAGGGCTGCTGTACTCTACTCTACCACATATGATCAAATGAGAGATATGAAAACCCACTTTAGAGAGAAGGGCTATTATATGTATTTAGATAAAATAGAAGAAGACATGGGTAAAATGGATAGAAATACATTATTGTAACCTAAAATAAAGACTATAGAGGAGAAAAGGAATTTTGAATGGGCCTTTATCACTTAGTTTAGTAGAGATCATAAAACGATGGAAAAGATAATTCTGAAACATTGGAAATTATTAAAAAGGGATGAAATTATTGGTCAGAAACTCCCTGATATACCACAATTCATATATCTAAAGGCACCTGATATTAGGGATAAACTTGTCAAAAGTGTAGTTTTAGACACATCTAATAGACTAATAAGAACAAAAGGTTTTCATAGATGTGGTTTATATTTTGCCTGTAAAACAGTTCAATCTAGCACCAATAAGATCAATGAATTTACATCCAAAGGCAAATTGTATAAAATCGATCAGTTTATTACATGCCATGCAAATTATGTTGTATATATAGTGGAATGTAAATGTGGACTCCTATATGTAGGACGAACTTCACGTTCCTTTGAAGATTAGGATTAGGGAGCATATTGCTAATATTAAAAAAGATTTGACCACTCTTTCACTATCCCTTCATTTTAGAAATGTTCATTTTTGTAATCCTCATTACATTAAAAATTTCTGGGCGGTACAAAGAATTAATCATCAATGGAGAAATAGAAATATAGATACCAGACTTGCCGAAGCAGAGATGTATTGGATCTATAAATTGAATACATTGGTACCTGGAGGTTTAAATTTAGATTTTGAATTGAAATGGTTTCTTTAATATATTTCATAGTGAATAATATGTATTATTCTCTCCTTTTATTCTTTTTCTTGTGTTTCTGAGTCATTATGGGATTTGAGATCATCACAGTGAAGTTGGATTTGCTTAACTACATTTTTTTGTGATATATACAGAGTATTCATTTAGATTAGCGGTCATTGTATTAGATAGATTTATTATTCCCTTTTGTTATGATGTATATTTACTATATGCAATGCGTGTGTAGCAAATAGATGATGAAAATATACCTCATTGACACTATATCTCCGATCGTTATGAGAAGGTGAAACGCATATTTTATTATTAGGAATGTTATTTCAGATTAATAGACTGTGGAGTCTAGTACATCCAAGCCTCTTTCTGGAACACTCACTTCCTATGACGTACTTCCCTTATCGGTGGTACGTTGAGAGTGCTGTGTGATTGGATTCTCTATGTATAAAAGAGAACCGGACAGGAAGCAATACAACCAGCCTTGATAAAGACCCCAGTAAGGGGTGGAAACACGTCGGCAGTTACATTAGACCTTATCCTGGGTCAGCATCACGAATGAGGGGGCAGTCCTGGTGTATCATTTGGACGTTTTCTATATGTGAATGTGATTCGGACATCTGGTATGGGCATTATCCTCATTTGTGAGGATTTTCTTGTTTTTTTTATAATTTTACTCGTTTTAATTGTATTTTTTTATCTATTGTTGGATTAAAAGTGATAATACACTTTGAAGTATATTTTTTTGTCCACATGAATCATGGGGAGAATGAAGTCTTCTAAGAAATGTTATTGAGTATCATTATATATCGCAGACATTCAAGAATTCGTCTTGTAAGCATATTATCAATCGGATAAGGCTGCATGATCACATATGGTGTTGAAGAGTCTTTGGATTCCCTCACTAGGTTCTTGGGACTATATTGTCATTTATGGTGAAGGAGTACATAAGTTCTCATATATACTACACCATATTATATTATATTTTCTTTCTTTTACATCGGTTGAATGACAAATTATTTGAAGGACTTGATCACATGACCTATGTGAACCTCTGTGAGCGCCTATGTATGTATATGTCTATATAATCTGTTCACTGTTACGGATTAGTGGATATCCTACTTTATGCATTAGGGCAGCCTCTAGCAGTGCGCTATAATTATACCTCCCTTTTTTTGTATACCTTATGTAATTTATTTACAGTGAAGGGATTTTCGCCCACCTTACCTTTACAGTAATGAATATTTAAGTTTTTTAGTGGCAGCAGGAAATCCTATTTTTACTGTTGAGTGGAAATATTACTTAATTTTTAATTAACAACAGTAAGGTTACTGATAGTTAGCAACTATAGTAGTGACAACTGGCAGATGACCAATCAGTGGATCCAACTAGACATATTGGCAACTGTCCCTTAAACTCTTTGTAACCTCATCTCCCTTCTAGAGATAGGCAGATAAGCTAATAATATGTCAGGGAAACTGGCACTGCTTGTAAGCCAAAGTTGCAAGCAATAATGGGATCTACACACCATATATTATTCTTATAGTAGCAGGTACATAAACAATTCAGTGGTAATCCTAGAGAATATGTATAAATGATAAGTTTTGTAGCTGATCGGTTTTAGTATTACCTGGATTTAATTAACCACATAACCTATGCAATTTACATGTATAATTAATTTAACAGGATGAGTTTGCAAAGCTAAGCATATGTCAAGGTGGTGTTACCAAAATTTGAGTTCTTGTCAGGACTCACTGCATTCTGAACTGCTCTTTGTTACTACTGAAAGTTTTTAGAATTCTTTTTCACCTTGACATTCATTGACTGCAAAATAAAATTGGGAAATCATGTTGCTCATCGGCAGTCATGCCTTTGAACTGCATCAATCACATAATACTGTATGCTGTAGATGTTAAGATGTTTCAAGCAGGGCCTACATCCCCTACAGTCTTAATAGTCCTCAAAATTTAATATAAAGGTGTTAGAAATAAATGATAATAGTAATTTCTGTACCGAAGCCTTCATTTTCTAAGGCCACATTTTATCTTAACACTCAATTAAAATGTTTCTCAAGAAAGCTCATATTTATTGCATTACTTATCACAAACAGAGTACACATTTCTCCAGAGCCTAAATAAAACAGAATAGAAGGCAGTTTATAGTGCCATAAAATGGTTAAATCTCTCTTCTTAGAGAACAGGTACAACTAAGGGATTATTTTAGGCTGCTTTCAAGATTCTTTTTCATGCATACTTGTCATAAATTTAACTTTTTACAAAGATTTATCCTAATAGAACACTGATAGAATAATAAAAACCGTTAAGGAAAAAAGACAAAATAAATTGTGTTTACATAGTCTATACATGTATTTCATACTCATTTAAATACAATTTACCAAATCATTTCTGCTATAAGAGAAATTTGAATATTAACATATGTGAGATTCTAAAACATAGATATCTAACAAATGTTAAGTGGATGAATAATTGCTATCTAAATTGTATATTTGCCAGTTATGGGAATATCACAGTTATTTAATATATTAAGTGAAATAGCATCAGAAACCATAAAAATATGGGTGGCTGCAAGTTCACCAACATTGTGATATAAAAATACCAAACATTCAAATACAAACATAGATGGATGCTACGATAGAACTTGCCAGTAAGTGGGTATGCAAGCACTGCTTGGTAATTAGAGTTATATAATTAGCTAACCCGCTATAAGATCTAAAGTTTAGGAAACAAATATTATGGGTATCTAAAGTTTAATCAATATATATTGGCTACATCTATAAAATTGTTGCGTACATTTCAATTATTATATTTCCCCCCAGAAATAAGTATATGTTGAAATGTGTGTGTTTCTTAAAGTCGAAGTAGACACTGATGGGATTTCTTCTGTAGCAAAGTTGTATGGGCAGGCTAGAGATGCTCTGCTGACTATCCAGGGCACTACAAGTAGACACACTTTGCCAGTTGCTCTGACTCACCTGGGGTGTAGAGTATAAATCTGTGTTCTAGGCACCAGCTGCCATTAGAAGGTCACGAACCAGGCAGACAGATGGTCATGAAACAGGCTTGGTTGAGATTGGAAGGTTATTAATGAATGTAAAATCAGCTATTTAGTATTACCTTTAAAAAGCTATACATATCTATTGCTCAAGCACAGGAATGTGCACAGAACAGATTATTTTAAACCAGCACCTGTAGGTATCAGTGGGAGTGAGACTAAAGTGTGGCTACACATCCAAAACATAAAGCTACAAGAAGCAATGACATGCTCTTAAGACCAGAGCAGTAAGCTGGGTTATGTCTCTGCAACGCATTTAACTTCTACAACTCTCTCATTTTCCTCTTTTTTTCTGTAAGGCTGAAACATGCATAGAGGCTTCCGGGAACATGAACCTGTATATTTCCTTTATTCTCTGGTAAACATGTGGTCTTATCTTGTGCGGTAGTTGCGAAGTGTATTTTAAGAAAAAATGGGGCGATAAGTAAGTAGCGATTCAGCAAGGAACGGAAGTCAAGATACAAACGAGATGAATCCCTACTTAAGTGACTTCTGCAACGGATAAAAATATGCACCATGGAGATAAGAACAACTCAGATTATGAACAGTTTCTTACTTAATGATAAGTTCATATCACGCAACGGGAAAAGTGGGAGGTGCGAAGGGTTTGTTTAGAAATGTTAAAACACAATCTGGAGTGTATTGTGTAGAATCGTTGTTACCTTATTATCTGCATTAGCATTTATATAATTATATTACCTGAGACAAATGTATTTAAAGTGTTATTGTTAATATTATTCCCAAACACACACACCAGTCAGGAAAGTTCTAGAATGCTTTCATTACAGGGTAGGGAGGTTGTGGGAAGGGCCACATCTTCCTAGGGAATGTATGGAAAGACGACCTAATTCATTGCACTCATAAGAAGGAGAGGATGTTAAAGTTTGGGAATACCTCTTACCCTCCTCACAAACTTCCTTATTACTAAAAATAGATGGGAGTTAAGACCAGCACATTACTCCTATAATAATACTAAGGGGGACAATAATCTAGATATGTATAAATTATTTAACAAATTAGAAACCCTTTGCCTAGCTGAAACAGGCATTGATGGGACCAAATCTCATTGCAAAAATATTTACATAGTAGTAACATTCCAAAAGGATTGCGTATTTTTAAATCCGCTTCTTTCAGGATGATTCAAATTTTATTAAGGAATGGAATATGATTCTTGAAGATTGCTCATTTAGTTTAATAAGGTTGTTGATTAAAGATAGATCTGCTAAAGTAGATTAATACAGACAGAAATTGACAAAATTCAGGACTCTTTAAAAGACTTTGAAAAATAGGAAGGTTTTAAGGAAAGGGACCACAAAATTAATTAATTTAAGGTTGGAGGACTTTGAGAAATCTCTGATTTTATATAAAGTTAAAAAGTTAGTAAGGAACCAAGATGATTTTATAAAAATGACAAGGTGAGATCCTATAATAGATTTTCTAGGAATCGTCCCTATTCTAGGTCTAGGTCCCGTCAAGCACCTAAAAGATCAATATCTCACAGGAGAAAGTTGGGCAGTGGTAAAAAATCTTGGATCGGGGAACTCCCTCCCTCCCCCTCCAGATTTTATTCTGGTTACGCAGGGAGCGACTCGCCGGATCCATATAATATAAGGAGGCCTGATAGAATAAATAGGAGACACAACCATTTTATGGCCCAAATAGATACAAGACACATAATGGGGAAAAGAATCTAAGATCTGATTCCAATTCAGTTTCCTGCCCTCCTCATTCGTCCATACCTTCCTCTTCTTCCTTGTTTTTTAGGGAGGGAGGTCACGTATGCACAAAAAGTACAAACAAAAAGTCTGTTTACATCAAAAAGAAACAGAAAATTAGACTTAGAGGATGTCAAGGAGGGGTCATCAAATCATATAAAAAGCATACGTCGACTTTAGATACTAAGGGAATATATAATTTATCTTCAAAAAATCTTACTCAGTCAGAACTAAGACTCTTAAAGAAAGGACTTAAATTTGAACCAGCCTCTAAGCTAAACCTTTTTAATCCATTTGTGGATCTCAATAAATATATTCGCACATTGAGCAGAAAAAGATACTTTGCCCATAAGGCTTTGAAAAGGTCTAAAGAAGAAGGAATGCCTATTATCCTCGATGATAAAGATACAGTAGCTTTGAGTTGTTTAGAATCTCTAAGTAGGGAAAATACCGATGACGGCAATATGTCAATGATTAATCTGTATGATGTAAATACATCTTGTGCAACAAAGAGATTTAGGAATGCATCAAACTTCTTTTCTCTACGATTTAAGGGTCCCTATATTGAAAGTTTTTATAAGACTACTATGGAATATTTTAGAAAATTGTGTGAAAAAGTGGCTTCTGAACCTCTTAGAGATAATCTGACCCCTTTTGAAAGAAAAGCTCTGAAAGATCTTTCTGCGGACTATGACATCATTATCAAACTGGCAGATAAGGGGGGAGATGTGGTCATTCAGAATAGGATTGACTATTTGTCTGAAGCCATGAGACAGTTTAGTGACACACATTTTTATACCAGACTGAATAAGGACCCTACCCCTGTATTCCAACATGAATTAAGAATCCTATTAGACACGGCTCTTTTTGATGGAGAGATCCAGAGATACATTTTGGTTTCTTTTTGTACAGTATCCAGTAACACCAACTTGCTATCATCTACCAAAAATGCACATATCTTTACATTCACCACCGGGTAGACCTATTATTTCTGGGGTTGGTTTTTTAACTAGTAATCTATCTTTTTTTTGTTGATGCATATTTACAACCATATGTTTTTTTTTTTTTTAAATCACATATTAGGGACACTACGGATTTTTTTGAAGATGATAGAGGGTATTTCTTGGAGGTCAACTTATCGATTCTTCACCTGTGATATTGAGGCATTACATTCAAACATTCCACATGAGCAAGGCATTGGAGCAGTCCAGATGTTCCTAAAACGGGATTCAGAATTGGATCCACTTATTGAGTAATTTTATTCTGTCATCCATAAAATTCATTTTGAGTTCCACATGGCATAGTTGGCTGGATTACTTTACCACTACACACTCCTTTTCTTAATAAATGAAAATATAGAGATTTTAGTAATTTCTTGATCTGAGTCACACTTCGATCTGTTTTCCTTCCCTTCTTCTTTGTTTTTGCCCTTTACTAACATACCCTCCCCCCCCTCCCTTCTCTTCTCTGTTTCCAGCTTCTGTTCTCTCCTCTTTCTCTCCCCTTCCTCGTCATTCCTTTATGGTACATAAGATATCTCATAACCATTATACTTTTTACTCATTCTTGCTCATATTCTATTGCCCAAGACGACCTTTCCTTCTGTTGGGATTCCGGTCTCCATACCTTATCTGTATTACAATTTCTCAATGTTATCACTGTTATGAGTTATATTATTATAGCACATGCTGTACCGTTTCATTCTGAAAAAAAGTGAATAAAAATTTATTGTAAAAAAAAAATTCATTTTGAGTCACAATTATTTTTCTTTTGATTCACAATTTTATTTACAGGCACTGGAGACTGCCATGGGGACTACTGCCATGGGGACTAGGTTTGCCCCGAGCTTTGCTAACCTCTATATGGGGCTTTTTGAGGAGCAGTATGTCTGGGGTTCGGGGCGAACCTGGTCCTATATGGCAGGTATATTGATGACCTATTTTTTATTTGGGATGGTGATAAACATTCTGTGTCTTCCTTTTTGGCACATTTAAATTCTAATAATTGCGGGTTACGTTTCACGAGTACATTTAATAGTTTCACTATAAATTATATGGATATCACTCTTAAGGTTAGTAATAATTGTATTATTACAGAAACTTATTTGAAAGATGTAGATGCTTTAAGCTTCCTACATTATAAAAGTAACCATTTAAGATCAAAGTAACCATTAAAGAACTTGGAAGAATAGCATCCCGAAGACTCAGTTCCTCCAGATGGAGAGGAACTGTTCTAATTCCATTGATTTTCATAAACATGCTGATAAACTCTGTGGTACCTTTTTGGAACAGGGATACCCTGATTATATTTTACAGAAAACCTATAGTGATGTCGCTGAAACAGTCAGAGCCAGTGTATTCAATTATTCCTCCAAGAATTTAAATAGACAGGATGACAGATCCTTGGTTTTTATTACACAACATAACATAACAACTATGGCTCTGAAATTAAACAAATTATCACTAGGAATTCCTCTTTGTTAGAAGTAGATGACCTGATAGGTCTACTCATAAACAAAGGCAAAAATTAAATTTTTCGAAAATCCAAAAACTTGAAGGAATGATTAACTCCCGATTTCTTTGATCGAAATATGGGTACAGAGGTCTCTTCTATCTTACCGGTAACTACATGGCTTGGATTCAGGGCTAATGGTTTTTACCGTTGGTAGAAATAAATACATTACATGTAAGTTTGCGGATCATAAATGTACCACCTTTTTACATATCAATGTGGTGAGAAATTTTCTATTGTCAATACCTTGGACTGTCAGTTGATAAATTGTGCTTGCGGTGTTCCAATATGTGGGGCGCACAATTAGGACGTTGAATGTGCGCTTCACAGAGCATTGACGAAATATTTTGAAAAATATCAAAACTCATAGTCTGTCTAAGCATATTAATTCATGCAAAGGGGGGTCTATGGAGGGATTGAAAATTAGACCAATAGAACAAATTAAGATGATCAAAAGAGGTGGGGATAGGTTTAACCTCCTATGTAGGAGGGAAACATTTTGGACCTTTAGGCTAAAGACAGTAGCACCTTTTATTCTGAATGATATGATTGAACTCAATAATAATTGAATACCCAAGTATTAGAGTATGGCATTCTTTAATTTCTTCCATGGTCTTTTTTGTAGTTCATTTTATAAGTTCCATGTGAGTTAGTCCCTCATTATTTAGCTGTAAATATACTGCGTCAGCTGTACGGTTATTTAGGGGCCAGTCTTTAATGTTTGTTTATTGATGTACATATCATCTATATCATTTTTTATTATTAGTATTTGTGGAGCTGAGTATGTTGAGAAGTTTCATGTTCTGTCACACACCTTGTAGGATGATATTTATTCATTTTTTTATTATTTATTTTTCAATGGATTTTTTTCATATTTAATTTCCAGTATTTAATTTGATTAATTTTCTATTAAATTTTATTACAGTTTAATTTTTTTATATTATTTTTTATACTGAGTAAGAATCTCTATGGACCTTAGTTGCTTTATAATATGTATTTTGTATTTATTGTTAGGTACGTTGTTTAATATTTATCCATATAGATTTGCACTATTGCTCTTAAAATTATAGGGGTGTACCACCATTTAAAATATCTCTTTATTTGGCTCTTTAAATATCAACGTGAGTAGTAGATCAAAGTCTTGCTTCACTCCATCCTAGAATCACAAGCACTGGCCGGTCGTTTTGGTTTGTTTACCTATATCGCTATGATAACGTACAGCCTAACTTTATTTACAATACACTTGGGAGACAATGAACAATCAGAATCATATACTGATTGGTCGGGCAGGATCATTTGACCGCTAGCTCATCATATAAACAACACCTCTTTTAGTTTCATGTCTTATTTTCTCTGATGAAATCGTTATGTCAAACGGAGAAATGCGTCAGAAAAACAAACTGACTAAGATCTTTATCAATTGGATCCTGAGCTTTGACCTTATTTAACCCCGGGGTTATGGACGCTTAATATAAGCCAACTCCGTTACTGTGTATCCGCTGCATTACACCATCTCTCTGGATAAGTGCTTTGCTGGACTGGGAAGGATAAGCCATAAAATTTAATATACATTAAAATAGGTTTTTTTTTGGAGTTTTTGATACTTTTTTATTTTTTTTGACATTTATACATTTTTTTCATGAGGTCAGCCACCAATGATCAGTTCCCCTACCCATTTCTGGTGTCTTCTGGAGCTGTTAAAAACAAGGCAAAAAACACAATTAGCATACTTAGTTTATTTATCATACATAAACCCCCCCTATAAAGAGGCACACACACTGATACACTCGCATTTTCATATTGTTATATAGCGGCCTGCGGGCATAATGTCCATGACCTCTGCTAGGACCTGCAGCTCACGCCTTGCGGAAGTGCTGGCTCTCATTTTGGAAGTGCTTGACATTGCAATACTCTTCTTTATGATTGGTTCTCATAGCACGTGTGGGTGAGCTCACGTCACTCGCGGATCTCTTCCATACCTATGTGCAAAATGTCGGCTTGTCATTCATTTCTCATATCCTAGCAAAGGAGGGGGGTTGGAGACGGAGCAATGAGACATGTGCACCGGCCTTTGCAATTACGAAATTACGATGAGACATGTACACCTGGAGTCGCAATTGAATGTGTATTTAAAACCAGCTGTGCTGTTCATTCCTGCTACTTTCAGATTTGTTCTTGCAGGCGGATGTATAAGGTGAGCCAAAGGCAAAGTTGGTAGGTCATTCTTGGGGTGAGTACTATTCGATATATCTCACTATGTGTTACATAGCTGGTTGCTAATCGGAAAAGAACTTGGTTTACAGAAGCCACTTTGACTTTTTTGTGAGTTTGCATGGGTATAGTTTTGCTGTCTATGCAGGTGAAAAGTGTAACATTAATAGCAACACTCTGCTAATAGGCTTACACCCCAAAACCCAGTAATAAGCAGAGGAGTGCATTAGTCATTGAAATATATAGAGATTTAGTTCTGGCCCCAATTTCAGATGCAGCTATCATTTTGTCTAACATTAATCCTTATGCCTCTCTTTTGGTCTCTCCTTAGAATATTTGCAAGAAGAAATGTTGTGGTTTTTTGTGTGTTTGGCCCCAGTTATTGCTTGGATATTGCTGAGTACTTACCCCTCTCTCTGTCCCTTAAAGACCATGGAATGCAGATGACTTAGGCTTTGTTTTTTGCCTCTCTATAGAGGCATATTAAAAATCTCAGAGGAAGAAGAAGCTGGCACAAGTCAAGTCTCCGAAAACACAGCATCCAAAGGAGGTTGAAAAAACTTCACCCAACAAGAGCTGGATATTCTAATTGGTTGTGCACAACTTTCATACCACCACTTGGCAGCTGTCCGCCGCAACTAACACCAAAATCTGGGAAGACATCTCACAACAAGTAAACGCCGTTGCCCTATGTAGGTGGATGACCCCCGAAGTAAAAAAACGGTAGCATTGTATACTTTGTGTCACTAATTAATATAAAGATTGACTGGAAGCATAGTACAAGTCAGATGACCGTTAACATGACACATTAGATGCATGTGTGTGTCTTAAATTTGGGAATGCCATATTAGATCTTTGTATGTTTGCAATCGTGTTGAATAGTGTTTTGGGCAACATTCACTGGTTCATTTCTTACAATTCTCCACCCCAGACAAGGCACAGACATTTTTGTGTATGTGTGTGTGTGTGTGCGTATGTTTAATGTCTCTTGCTCCCAAAAACAAATTGTTCAGTAGCTTGTATACATGTAGATATGGTATCAACTTTACACTTTTACCTATTTTGCACAGCTGGGCTGACTATAGGCAAAAACTCAAAAAAGACATAGGGAAGGAGAGGCAACACAGTGAGGAACTGGAGGGGGCCCCCCCGCTCCAATTGACCTGACTCCAATGGAAAAACGTGCATTAGATTGTATATCTGTACAGACTCTGGATGGGGTGGGGCGCATCGACATTGGCGCACTCCAACCCCTAAAAGGATATTCATCTACACTAGGTAAATGGTAATTTTGTAACAATTGTCTCTGCTAATGTTTCTGTGGTGTTTTTGCATATGTGGCACCTCTATCAGTATGTGGCTTATTGCTACCTTTGAAACGATAATAACTTTGTCTGCCACATGATACATTACATTCATTACACAGTGTGTCACATTGAATATAATTGTTCTCCACTCTCCCAACCTAAGCATCAGCAAGCATAAACTCAGATCCCAACACTTCTCTGGTTCCTGGCCAGGCTCATGCCACTTCTCTGCCTCCTTGTCTGCCTCCTGGTTCTTCTCTGCCTCTTGCCCCTTAACTGCCTCCTTGTCACCCCTTGGCACACCCTTACACACACCCATCAGCACACCCTTACACACACCGCTCGACACACCATTACGCACACCCCTCAGCACACCCTTATCACCCCCATACCTAGCCTCATGTCTCTCACCATAGCTATGTCCCTTCCTCCCTACCTAACTACCCTCCAGCCCCTTTGGCATGTCATTGGTCATACCCTGCTGAGTAAGTGAGCTCTGCTTCTTCTCCCAAGGCCACCATATCACGGGTCACCATAAGCCAAGTGCTAAGTAAAAAAAAAAAGCACCTGCCAAAACTTGATTTAACTATTCTTATTTATTGTCTAGAAACATTTGTTGACATATATGTGTCATATGTCATTTGAAAATAAAGAATGACTTTCAGATGAAAAAGCTGTCTCTTGGTTTATTGGCGAAATATTATGCCAAAAGCCACTTTGTCAAACAACTGATTTAGGAAAGTACATACCAAAATCCATACACAGATTCCACTTCCGTAAATGCAACAATAATCAAAGGCCAACTTCTTTGTTTCGGAGGCAAATGTCACAACTTTTGGGTAAGTTAAACCTAGCTCATACACAATTTGGTCCAAGCTGACATAGCAATAAAGATATGTTTTTGTGCTTATTATTTTTAGTAATATGCTTTGATATCTACGTTTTTAGATATCTTCAGCAAATGAGACCATAAGTTTATAGTTTACCGGTATATGTCCCTTATTTGTCTTGTTGCCTGTTGTTTTTTTTCAAATAATTATCACTTTAATAATTACACAGGGGGTACTCCCCCAGAACAATGGTCCTAACTCTTTAAGAAACTTAGGCAAGAAATTGAGTAAGTTTACAGAGCCAAACTATGTTGCAATGCAAGGGCTGCAAATTAGTTTAGTAGTTTGCACATAAGGAAATTAGGGATGTGCACCGGCGACTTTTGGTGTCTTGTGTTTTGGATTCAGATTTTCGTGATGTTTTGGGTTCGGATTTGTTACGCAAACCACCTGCTGAAAGGTTTTGGTTCGGATTTAAGGTTTTGGATTCGGATTTTTTTTTAAATAAGCATAAAAAGTTCAAAAATCAAGTTTTTGGGCTTATTTTCACTCCTACGCTATTATTAACCTCAATAACATTCAATAACAAGCATTTCCACTAATTTACAGTGTATTCTGAACACCTCACAATATAGTTATTAGTCCAAAACGTAGCAACGAGGTATCTTTCTGGACTGGGTAGTGGAGTGGTCCCCACAATATAATAAGAAAACCATCAACTGGTCTTAATTGCACCAAAAAATGTACCTGGACTGCGTAGAAGAGTGGGTCACCACAATATAATTTAAAAACCCTGAACTTGTATGATTCGCACCAATAAATGTATCTGGACTGCGTAGAGGAGTGGGTCACCACAATATAATTTAAAAACCCTGAACTTGTATGATTCGCACAAATAAATGTATCTGGACTGCGTAGAGGAGTGGGTCACCACAATATAATAAGAAAACCATCAACTGGTCTTAATCGCACCAAAAAATGTACCTGGACTGCGTAGAGGAGTGGGTCACCACAATATAATTTAAAAAACCCTGAACTTGTATGATTCGCACCAATAAATGTATCTGGACTGCGTAGAGGAGTAGGTCACCACAATATAATTTAAAAACCCTGAACTTGTATGATTCGCACCAATAAATGTATCTGGACTGCGTAGAGGAGTGGGTCACCACAATATAATAATAAAACCATCAACTGGTCTGAATCGCACCGAATAATGTACCTGGACTGCGTAGAGGAGTGGTCACCACAATATATATAATAAGAAAACCATCAACTGGTATGAATCGTACCAAAAAATGTACCTGGACTGCGTAGAGGAGTGGACATTTACCACAATATAAATTAAAAACCCTGAACTTGTATGAATCGCACCAATAAATGTATCTGGACTGCGTAGAGGAGTGGTCACCACAATATATATAATAAGAAAACCATCAACTGGTCTGAATCGCACTAAAAAATGTACCTGGACTGCGTAGAGGAGTGGTCACCACAATATAATTAATAAAAAGCCCTCCACGGCTCTGAATTTCCCAAAAAAAATTCTGGACTGTGTAGTGGGGTGGCCCCGGTACTAAATTTGATACCGAGGCCACAATACCTCCTCCAAGTTCCAAGTGTAGTGTTTATAAGATATTAACACTACAATAATTCTAGCACGTCAAACCCTCTTGTTTTAAATAATGACAGGGCATTTAACTTTTGATTACATTTTTTGAATTTGTTGACATTTTCTTTTACTTTTTGAACATGGCAAACGACTGTTGAATGGTCACATAATGCCAAAAAAATTGTTGCAAGATGGAATTGTCCTTGGGCCCTCCCACCCACCCTTATGTTGTTGAAATAGGACATGCACACTTTAACAAAGCAATCATTTCAGCGACAGGGCCTACCAAACAACTGGGGCTGAAATGATTGGTTTATTTGGGCCCCCACACCAAAAAAACAATTCATCTCTCCCTGTACAAACTAAACAGGCTCTACTGAGGAAAGATGTCGTCCTCATCCTCAACCTCTGATTCCTCTCCCCCTACAGTGTGTACTTCCTCCTCCTCACACATTATTAATTTGTCCCCGCTGGACTCCACAACCACAGGTCCCTCTGTACTATCTGGAGGGCAGTGCTGTACTTTATTGAGAAATTGATTATTCATTTTTATAAACATCACTTTTTCAATGTTGTGAGGAAGCAACCTCCTTCGCCGCTCACTGACCAGGTTCCCCGCTGCACTAAAAATTCTTTCCGAGTACACACTGGAGGGGGGACAACTCAGGTAAAATAGAGCCAGTTTTTTACAGGGGCTTCCAAACTGCCTTTTTTTCCTGCCAGTAACAATATGGACTATCTGACATGTCTATTTGAATGGTGTCAGCAAAATAATCCTCCACCATTTTTTCAATTGTGACAGCATCCAATGCAGCGACAGTAGACATGTCTGCAATGGTTGGCAGGTCCTTCAGTCCGGACCAGATGTTATCAGCATCCCCACCAGCGGCTCTTTTAGGAAAACTGAGCTTTTTCCTCGCAGCCATAGATGTGGAAGAAAATGAGGGTGGAGCTGTTGGCATGTCACGGTCCTCTTCAGAGGACAATCTCCTGACCAGCAGGTCTTTGCACCGCTGTAGACTTGTGTCCGCCGGAAACAGAGACACAACATACGCTTTAAACCGAGGATCGAGCGCGGTGGCCAGAATGTATTCCTCTGACTTTAAAAGAGTGACCACCCTCGGATCCTGGCAAAGCGTACGAAGGGCTTCATCCACAAGAGCTACATGCTTTGTTGGATCGCAATGCTTTACCAACTCCTCCCTCACTCTCTCCAGCTGCTTCTGCAACAGCCTGATCAGGGGAATGACCTGACTCAAGCTGGCAGTGTCGGAACTGACTTCTCGTGTGGCAAGTTCAAACGGCTGGAGAACCTTGGGACGTGCTGGGACGTGCTGGAAATTGCCCATATTTAATGCCCGCACAATGTTACTGGCATTGTCTGACACCACAAATCCCCATGAGAGACTAAGTGGGGTAAGCCACTGGGAGATAATTTCCCTCAGTTTCTCTAATATGTTGTCAGCGTTGTGCCTCTTATTAAAGCCTGTAATACACAATGTTGCCTGCCTTTGCACGAGCAGCCATTTTGTAGATGCTGCTACTGATGCAGCTGTTGCTGTTGCTGCGGAAGGCGATGCATCTACCCATTGGGCTGTCACAGTCATATAGTCCTTCGTTTGCCCAGAACCACTTGTCCACATGTCCGTGGTGAAGTGGACAGTGGGTACAACTGCATTTTTCAGAGCACTGAGGACACATGATCGTACTTCTCTGTACATTTTTGGTATCGCCTGCCTAGTGAAGTGGAATCTCGAGGGGATTTGGTACCGGGGACACAATACCTCCATCAACCCTCTAAATCCCACTCCACTGATGGCGGACACCGGGCGCACGTCTAACACCAACATTGCAGTTACAGCCGCAGTTATACGCTTTGCAATAGGGTGACTACTATCGTATTTTGTGGTCATGGCAAACGACTGTTGGACGGTCAATTGTTTTGTGAAAGACTTAGCAGTCTTACGACTTCCCCTCTGGGAAGATGACCGACTAACAGCAGCAACAGCAGCAGTGGCAGTAGTAGGCGTACCGCTGCAGGATTCCTCGGATGAATCCCGTATTGGAGAGAACTCAGTCTGGCTGCTGACTTGGGCTGCAGGACTCAATCTGATGGAGATTGTGGAGGAAGTTGACGAGGAGGGTGTTGCTGGTGTGTATCCAACTGGACCATGGGATTTAGGTGTCCCTGTACCGATGAGGGTCCTAGCCCCAGTTCCTGAACTAACCACTGAACTATGAAGGTTATTCAGGTGACGTTTAAGGGAGGATGTCCCTAGGTGGGCAAGATCCTTACCCCTGCTTATTTGAGCTTTACATAAGCTACATATGGCCATACATTGGTTGTCCGGATTTGGATAAAAATAACTCCAGACCGAAGAGGTGCATTTTTTGGTCTTCTGACCAGGCATGACGATGGGCTTTTTCATCCCATGGACATCAGCTGTTTCCCCCCCTGGTGCCTCATTTACAATAACCACATCACCATCCTCATCATCAAGTTCCTCCACAGCGCCAGCTACATCATCAATAGCCTCCTCCCGAGCCACCTCTTCCCGTACAGTGATGGGAAGGTCAGGCTTGACAACCACCAACACCCTTGGACTCGCCTTGGGGATTTGTGATAATTTCTCTTTAGAAGTCAGAGTTGTTTGCTGTTTTGTTGCTGACAGCATAACTCTCTTCAATTTTTTGTAGGGGGGGGAGGAGGAGGAGGGCTAAGATCCTTAGGTGAAGATGGACCACTAGTAATGAACACGGGCCAGGGCCTAAGCCGTTCCTTGCCACTACGTGTCGTAAATGGCATATTGCCAACTTTACGTTTCTCCTAAGATGATTTTAAATTTCTCTTTTTGCTTTTTTTTGAGAACTTGGGCTTTTTGGATTTTACATGCCCTGTACTAGGAGATTGGGCATCGGGCTTGGAAGACGACGTTGATGGCATTTCATTGTCTATGTCATGACTAGTGGCAGCAGCTTCAGCATTAGGAGGAAGTGGGTCTTGATCTTTCCCTACTTTATCCTCCAAATTTTTGGTCTCCATTATATGTAGCACAAGATACTGCAGAATGTGTGAACTTGGTAATATTGTAGTACCAATGGGCTTATACTGCAGGATTGGTTTTGCAAATTTTGTTGTAATTTAATTTTTTTTAAAAAAAAAATTTGTATTTTTTTTTATAACTTTTTTTACATTTTTTAAACACTTGGGAATATTGGGGAAATAACTATGTCCTTAGAAGCACAGAGCACGGGACACAGGACCACTGGACTGAACAGGACACAGCACACAGGACCCAGCAGCACCACTGAACTCAAAATTGACAGAGCACAGCACACAGCACCACTGGACTGATACTGCAGAATGTGTGAACTTTGTAATATTGCAGCAGTACCACTGGACTTTTACTGCTGAATGTGTGAACTTGGTAATATTGCAGTACCAATGGGCTTATACTGCAGGGTTGGTTTGGCAAATTTTGTTGTAATTAAATTTTTCTTTAATTAGTTTTTTGTATTTTTTTTTTATTATCTTTTTTTTAACTTTTTAAACACTTGGGAATATTGGGGAAATAACTATGCCCTTAGAAGCACAGAGCACGGGACACAGGACCACTGGACTGAACAAGACACAGCACACAGGACCCAGCAGCACCACTGAACTCAAAATTGACAGAGCACAGCACACAGCACCACTGGACTGATACTGCAGAACACAGCACAGCACAGCACAGCACAGCACAGAACTAAACAGCACAGCACGAGATCTACCAGAACAGAGGACCACCTAACACACCCTCCCTCTACCCTGATCAATGCCCGAGTGAAGATGGCGGTGACTAGCAGGGAATTTATAGGTTCCGAGTATCGCGAGATCCGACAGCGGGATTATGAGTCCGAGCCTCGGTTTCAATTTTTCATTTGGCGCCAATACCCGGATCTGGCTCGGATCCGACTCGGATTGGCAACGTTCGGGTGGGCTCGGATTCAGGAAATCCGAGTGCGCTCATCTCTAAAGGAAATTAATGCCTTTTATTGCATGTAGCACACATATAATTCATACCTTTATTTTTGCCATGATTTTTCAAGTCGATCTAGGAGATGGGCTACTCTAAATTTAATTATTATACCCACTTTTTAAATTGTGTGTGTGTTATGGAATTAGACTGTAAGCTATATTGGCCCCGTGACTGCGTTATCTGTACAGCGTCTCAGAATGACTGGTGCTATGGACATAAATAAGTTATGAAATGATGACCTAGTAGGAAGGGAGGAATGGACAATAAAGATTATTGTATGTAGGAAAGGTCTAATCATTATTGCAACAATTCACATGTATAAATGTTATATAATTACATTACAAAACACACACATACCAATATTTGTGTCACACTTTATTTTAATAAACTAAATGTAAACGAAATATAATAACACAAAGTAAAAAAAACAAAATTAAAAACTATACCATTTATCAAAATGTACCACAGTTTTTTAAATATTTTTTTAAAATGTAATTTTATATTCATGTATTTTTTGAAAGAATGAGGCCATTGATGGTGGGTTGTCTTCTTAAGCTATAAAAAATAAATAAAAAAAATAATAGAATTCCATTCTTAGCTAATTTTGACAACATACAATACCTCTCTACCTGTACTTCGGACTTTGACTGGATTAGCAGAGGTGTGAAGTGTTTAAACTGTCAGCAAAGGTTACAGGTATGGTTACACAGTGGTAGCCTGAGGCCTCATGCTTTTTGGTTGCAGATGGAGATATCCATATATATGTATACAGTATATATATATATGTTGTTGTGAACATAGAGAACTTACAGTTTTTTATATGTGTTAACCCATCACATAATTGTAGGGAATATGGCCTAAATCATAACTACAGTGTAAATAAGGTATATCAAATGAATCCATTGATAAATTGAGCTACTAAAGTGTAAAATGTGAAGTCAGAAAATCTGTTGTGTGTGTATTCGGTGACTCTGAACATCCCTGTGTTAGAAGATAGCAGGGTCACCTGTTGCAACTTCAAATGCCCCTGCGGTGAGCTCTATCCTGGCCTGGGATGGAGTTTTGACACCTGAATAGACTTTTAGAAACCGCTCAGCATGGTGTCAGGCTCAAGGAGACCATGTGCTGACTGGCTGTATTTTATATAGACAAAATATGCCACTTAAAATCAATAAAAGTAGTGATCAACCACATACTCCTCAATAGCATGATGAAGGGCAGCTCATATGTCAAATTAAGAATTCTGCCACACAGAGAAGTTGAGAAAATGAGTATAAGTTCAACTAATACCCTATACCTAGGCCTGTTTGGTATCAATAGATGGGTATCTATTAATAATAAAATTGGGTCTGTGTGATGCTCTACAGAAAAGTTAGGTCACATAGTAGAATTGGGCCGTTAATCAAATAGTGATTGAAAAAAGTGTCACAGACCACAACCCCTGGAGGTGGGGACAAGTGTGGAAGTGTCTTTAAAAAGATGAGACCAGTTATCAACAAGTGGTCAGTCTTTTGGGAATCAATAATTCATTCATAAGCTGTCCATCTTAAAGCCAATTTCCCTTGGCTGAGAATATACCACTTCGATGTAAGTTATACTCTGAAATGAATCCCTTTATTTTAAGCTGTTTTGTTTGTGTATGTTAAGTCAATTGTTTATTAGTTGTTTATTTTATTAACCCAAAAGCATTGTACTTTTTGTATATTAAATCTAAAAATTTAATAGTTCATGTCCTTATAGCACTAAACGAATCCACTGCTTGTTTAGAAGAGACAGATTGCTTAGCTGGATTAACTCTTTAGAAACCAGTGTGTGAAGGGTTAACTGTTTAGCTACCAGAGCACAGAGTGTGAGCAATTGGGTGATTAAGTCATAGGTTTGCTACGAGCCTTATACGTAGTGGTGGCAGTTGCTGAGAGGTGTAAAACGTGTGTCTGTGTTGGGAAAGGGACCAATGAAATCTGTAGCCTGAAAGAGAGGGGAGTGTGAGGTTTACGCTGGAATCCTGTGTGTTCCCTTACATAAACTTTCCAAGTCACAAGTGCGCAGAGGGCAGTTTATAACAGATAAAGGAGTTCAGGAGCGGTTTCCTGACAAAATAGAGGTGATATATTGTATGACTGTTGGAATATATGATAGGATATTAAATCAGGGAGTAGAGAAAGAGACTTATTCCTGACAGTTGTTGGCAAATTGTGGTATTTTTCTAATTTTTAGAGCATTAAGTGCTGGGTTTAAGTAATTATTCCCTGCACTTAAGAACTTGTAGTATCCTTGCAAGGAATAAAGCGTGTTCATAAGGACAAAACTCAATTGCTTATTCAGTTCCCTTCCCTTCTCTCTTGTTTTTATTTTTCTATCTTTTATTTTCTCAAATAACTGCAAGGATGACAGCTGCTTATAAGAAAAAAGCCAAAGAAGTTTTAATTGCCCTGTGTGAGCAGCGAGGTCTCGACTGGACAGGTAATACTAAAAAGGTGCTGATTCGTGCATTAGTAGAGGATGATGCAAAGAAGCAATGTGATATGGAAATTGAGCTGGGGGCCAAGACAACACTTGAGGATCAAAGTGTGGATATTGTCCCAGATCCAGAGGAACCACTAACTATGATGAGTATGGCAGAGCTAACTAAAGAATATCTGCTGTGGGGTGTCTCCTGTCACAACAAAACTCAAAAGGAGATGATTAAGATCCTCACCTGGGCACAGGAAGACCCGCACGATGCTTTCAGCCAGTATCGCATGTGGACAATTATTCCGGGCTACAAGATGAGTCTTGTGGAACAGCTGGAATATCTAGAGGAGAGATTTGAAATTGCTCAAGAAAAACAAAAACAAAATTACAGGTGACACATCCTTCATGTCGGAGAATAAGAATGTGTGTGTTCTCGTTGTTTCTCATTAAATCTTGGTGTTGCCACTAGTGCCTCTATTTGGTTGTAAGTTTGCTAGGAGCACTATTATCTAGCACCTATAGCATTTTCAGCCATGGTGCTAATGTAAAATACACTACAGGGTGATTCAAAAGTTGCAGTACACCCTTTTATTTCAAAAACTCTACAGGAAATTGGGAAACCTGAATACGCCAGTAAGGTATGGGTGACGTGGTCTATCTTTTACGGTATGTACCAAACATGGGCGCCATCTTGAAATCGGCCCAATTCCTGTAGAGTTTTTGAAATAAAAGGGTGTACTGCGACTTTTGAATCATCCTGTAGTTTGTTTGTACTCAAAATTTAAAAAATACTGCCAACAATAATGTCCATGTATATTTGTATTCAACATTTGCTACCAAAACAAAATTTACAGGTTACACATCTTTCATGTTGGAGAATAAGAATGTGTGTGTAAATCTTATTGTTATTGTTTCCCACTAACACTTGTGGTTGCCAATACAGTTATCTGTGTTGTGTTTTATTTTTGCTTTGAGCACTAATATGTGTTCCATATGTGATATCTATTACCTAGAGCACTTGCAGCCATGGTGTATTTTTGTGCTTGTTGTTTTAGTCTATATAATATACATATTTTCCATCTGCACATTGCCTTACTGGTTAGCCATTCCACCTGCCAACGGTGGGGTCATGAGTTCGATTCTTGACGCATGTCTGGGAATATCCCTAGATTTAATTTTTCATTTGTGTGGAGCTACAACAGAGATAAGCAGCTGATCAAAATGAAGTTAATCCAAACAAATAGAGAATATAGACAGTGTCACTCACCGGGATGTGAGTGCCTCCACTCTGGTACGTGGTTCTCCATCTTTCCTGCTTACACCTGTGTTGAACCACGGCCGTCCGCCATCCTGTCGCACTGCGCATGTCCCTTTAACAACGACACCTGACCACTAATGTGATTGATGGATCAATCACCTCACCCTACTTAAGGCACCTGCAGCCTTAGGTAGTTGCCTGATCTTGGAGTCTCATTCCCAGTGATTCTCTATTGTGTCTGCAGTTTCCAAGCTGCTTCCAGCTCTACTCGTGTCTGCAGTTTCCAAGCTGCTTCCAGCTCTACTCGTGTCTGCAGTTTCCAAGCTGCTTCCAGCTCTACTCATTGGCGGTTCCCATACCCCCTACAGCATTACTACTCAGCTGATCGTCTGCAGTTTCCAAGCTGCTTCCTGCTCTACTCACCGGCGGTTCCCATACCCGCAACAGCGTGTCTACTCCGCTGATCGTCTGCAGTTTCCAAGCTGCTTCCTGCTCTACGCACCGGCGGTTCCCATAACCGCTACAGCGTGTCTACTCAGCTGATCGTCTACAGTTTCCAAGCTGTTCCCTGCTCTACTCAACGGCGGTTCTCATACCCGCTACAGCGTGTCTACTCAGCTGATCGCTTCTTCAGCTTCCCAGCTGATTCCTGCTCTACTTGGTATGCATAACCACTATTGACTATTATTGTTTACTTGCATACCTATTGAACTATACGTGACTACTGCACTAAGGTACAGTTACCTATGATAGACTGTCTATGCTACATTGCCTGTTTACCCGGACAAGCTTCTCACTCAGCTGCGGTATGCTCTCATCATATTGACTTTGTTGTTACTTGCATATCCGCGCTGACCCGCTTCTCCATGCTGCAGAGCCAGCTACTATATTGACATCACTATTCATTGTACTTACCTACTTGTGTTGTACAAAACTCCTTTTATACTCGCGCTGTTCCCACACAGCTACAGTTTGCCGTTTCCACACCACTCTCCTGCACCTGGACAAGTCCTCATTCCTCCTCACAGCAGTGGTACAACTTGCTACACGCAGACTGTGATGATACCAGGATGTTAGGGTAGGAACCCAGAAGAAAGTCCTGGTATCAAGGGGTTCAGGATCACACAGGCAAAGAAAAGGTGTGGATACAACGGTATCTTTATTACAGCTCACTGCAAACAATAGCTTGTATATATCAAACCATAATTCAAACAACACCCAGTGTTCACCAAACTTCAACCATCACCCAGTAACACCCCAGTGTTCAATAACCCCAAATTGTTTATAACAAAAATAGGTTTTCTTTACCAGTCCAAATTATAGGGGAAGGATGATGTCCGTGATTAATAGAATAAGCCAGGCAGAGCAAACAAGTCTGCAAGTCCAGGAAAAGCTTGTAATCCAATAGCCACAATACTCCCAGGTAAAATCCTCAGCACACGGGCAGCAGCCGAAACTCCAACGCCAGTAGCTTCTAGAAGCAAAAATCCCACACACCCAGAAGTCTCTCCTGCAGGTCTTCTTAAAGGGACAACATTTCCCCTGTGTGGAATCCCTCCCTGCAGGGTTATCCACAGGTCACAGATGCTGGGATTGGCTGGGAGGTATGAGTGGGATGGAGATGGGAGTGGAGAGCTGTCCTTCCCTCATGGCTTTCCCTCCTGCTGTTTTGGAGACTAGGAGTCTGACACAGTTCCAGGGGGAACAATAGCTGCTCCAACCAGTTGCTGATTGACTTATTCCTGGTTAAGTAAGAGAGCCACCCTGTTTTAACCCCTTCCAGTCATTTGTGATGTCAGAGGGGCTCCAGCTACTCTCAGCTTCCTGTCTGTAAGAGAGAGGTGATGCCTTGGTCAGGAAACAGTACATCCACCATGTTGTAATCCGATATAATGTTCAGATGAATACATGTAACCCACCTGGCTTTATTTAAGAATAATATGGTTAACTTAAGTCCATCTCATAGGTTTTTATACACACTTAGATTATGTAACAAATGAGGTTAATAAATTAAAGCAACCCAGTGTTCAACTAAGCACAAGCAACTTTCATTCTAAGTGTTTAAAATGACAGATGGGGAAAATGATAGCTGTCAGACCCACCGCGTCACATATACCTCCCCCTTCTTAAATCAGGGCAGAGGGACTGGTCTCTTTAGCGGGACCAGGAGGGATGTCTCGGCCAGGTGGGTTTTGGGGTGTCTCTGTCCATTGTCCTTTTTGACCAATATCCTGGGGTAGACATATCCCTGGATCTGGTGGGCGTTTATTTAACAATCCACAATCTCTCAATGTTCTCGCACTGTCCCATAATTTGAGTTCAGTCTTCCTCCCTGGGTGATGCAATCTCCCAACCACATAGAATAGGCAGAATATTAAAGCAACCCAATAAGTTTGATAATACCACTTGGGGTTTACCACTTTATTTCCATCCAGCTGCATGCATCCATCTTTTTGCAAAGTTTCCCCCTCCCCCACATCAATCTCCATAGTGGGCACTAACACCTTCGCCTCTGGCGCATCAGGGTAGTGAGTCTCTCCCTCCTCCCCCACTTCCATAAGTGAAAGCTGCAAAAGTGTAGGTTCAGTTTGAGGATCCACAATATCCAATGAAGATGTTGGATCTGTAACTGCATCCTTGTTATCCCAGGTACTTCCAGCAAACTCCTGTATTGGGTCACTGGAGTAATTTTCCATGATTGGGTTGCACATGGGTAATAACCTGGAGTGTCCAGCTAAATTGACTTGTAACAGCTGGGATCCCCACTTCTTTTTCCTGCTTCCTTTCTGTTTACTGGACAAAGGACATGATAAGCAGGGTTTAACAGAACTTTTCCTGGGTGGCTTTTTGCCACTGTTATTTTTAGCCTTTGACATTCTGATCTCTGGAGAGTCTGTAGGTTGGAGATTAATAGGGCTCAATTGATGTTTCAGAAGTACTAAGCAAAGCATATTACTGTTTTCTCCATTTACCTCTTCAGCCTTCCCTTGTATGTCAGCAGTGTTAATTATCTTTGAAGAAGTACTTACAGTTCGGTTAATGTGTTTTCCTGGAGAAGAAAAATCTCCTGGGTGGTAATCCAGGAGTCCAGTTCCCTGATCATCTTTAAACACCTTTTGCACAGTTCCTGTAAGGACACCCCATTCTTTTCCACTCAGGGTAATTTTCAGAACTGTGAGGTCTTCTAAAGGAGAGGAATGTGACTCTCCAGAATCCTTAACAGGGCCACTTCCAATTATCACTTCTTTTTCCTTCCCATTGTCCTTTGTTGTAGGGACTAACTGATTGTCACTCTTTGTGTTCTCCTTTTTGACCCATGACATAACAATTCCTTTTTCCTCTCCTTTTAATTCTGTCATATAATCTGTAATCATGATTTCTGCTGAGATCATATGTTGAGCAGGCTTATCTTTCTCTTCTGTCACAAACGGGTACAGCTGTACATCCTTTGCATCGGAGAGCACACATGCGCTACCCTGCATTACTTCAATGGGTAACACGTTTTCAGACACAACAGGGGTGAATAACTGGCCTTTTCTGCAATTCTGTGCTGACTCATACACAGTCTCAGGTGCCAGTAGCTCTGGCAGACTATCAAAAGATGCTACATGGTACTGGTACTTACATGATAGTTCTGTTCCACCCAAGTCACCAAATAGGAGGATCTCTGCTAGTACTTTCTGAGTACTCAGAGGTACAACATCCTCACCAAACAGTTCTTCTCCAGCCTCCCCCAAGATAGTAGCTTGGGCAGCTGTGTATAAACCAGTGGGATTGACCTCCCCCTGTTGGTTACGGTGGTCAGCGGGAGCATAAGAGCAGTTGTAGGTTATGATACTCTTCCTTAAACAGGAGGGCAAAAACATTTCTCGATAAGTGCTTGTCCCAAGGGTGCTGTCTTGGGAGTACCCTTGATCACGCAGCATAAAATCACTGTCCTCCAAATCAGCAAAAAGAAACAGGTAGCACAAATTCTCGTGTGGCTTTGGACTAATGCCCCTCAATGTTTCTGTTCTTTGGTTGGCTTCCCCCTGATTACCAGATTGAGAAACCCTTTTTTTAGTATGTGACAAAAGAGATTGTAATTGGCATTTCTCAGTATTTATTCGATAACACTGATCCTGCCACATTTCAGTTTCAGTGAGTCCTTGTAGCCATACCTGGTCCTCTGCTTCTTCAAAACTCTGTTGCAGACATTGCATTTGTCCCCAGAGAGGTATGTGGGGACCTAAAGTGAGCATCCATTTCCTATAGACACTAAAGGCATTGATGGGATTCTCCTGATCCTTTAAAAGACGTTGGAGGATATCCTTATGCGTGCAGTACAGGTACGGTACACCTCTAATCTGACATTCTACAATCAATTCCTCCATGCTCATTGTTTCCAGTGGGTCTGTGGAATCCTCTAATGGTGATGATTCAAGGATTAAATTTGTGGGGGGCTCCTTAAGCATCTGCCTAGGTTCCAGCAGCCTATTTTGGTCCTTGCTTCCATCTATCTTGGTTGCCAAGCACATATCATACAGGTACTGCTGATTATGGTTGTAACTAGATTTTCCCCTAGCCAGATCCTGCATAGTACAAATAACTTAATTTGTAAAATCATCCCATTCTGGTTCATCCCGAAATTTCCAAGCACTCGCTTCCTCTTTCAACATTAGGAACACATCCAACAGGTTCTCCAATTTCTCCTGTAGACTGGCTCCTTTCCACGTAATAATCTTTGGGCACTCCTCATCCCAATAATCCAAAATGTGCTGCATTGTGGTGGGGTGGTGCAACACATCCATATCTCCATCCTGCAGACACTCCCACAGTCCTTCATCCCAGTACTTTCTCCTGGTTGTACTGGACTGTATCATCCCTTCCTTTGGGAACTTTTTCAACAATGGGCTGTGATCTGCTCTCCTCTTCCCAGAGCTCACACCCATTTTACTTCCAGGGGTCACCTCACTGTGATTTCCCCTCCTTGAGACACGGTTCCATCTTCCGTTCTCCACTGGTGGGGTTTGCCTCCCCTTATCAAATTGGCACTTAGGCAGCATCTTCCCTTGCCTCTTGCTTTTGGTACTTGCAACTGTCTTTGGCAAGCTGGACATTATAGCAACTGGTTAACTACTGAGTTTTATATTGAAGGTGGTGTTGGTAAGCTATTGCACCTTTACTTTGCAAAGCCTTGGGTGTATCACGATACAACCCCCTGCACTCTACCTGAACATCAGGACTGTGTGATCCCACTGCTGCCACCAATTGTGATGATACCAGGATGTTAGGGTAGGAACCCAGAAGAAAGTCCTGGTATCAAGGGATTCAGGATCACACAGGCAAAGAAAAGGTGTGGATACAACGGTATCTTTATTACAGCTCACTGCAAACAATAGCTTATATATATCAAACCATAATTCAAACAACACCCAGTGTTCACCAAACTTCAACCATCACCCAGTAACACCCCAGTGTTCAATAACCCCAAATTGTTTATAACGAAAATAGGTTTTCTTTACCAGTCCAAGTTATAGGGGAAGCATGATGTCCGTGATTAATAGAATAAGCCAGGCAGAGCAAACAAGTCTGCAAGTCCAGGAAAAGCTTGTAATCCAATAGCCACAATACTCCCAGGTAAAATCCTCAGCACATGGGCAGCAGCCGAAACTCCAACGCCAGTAGCTTCTAGAAGCAAAAATCCCACACACCCAGAAGTCTCTCCTGCAGGTCTTCTTAAAGGGACAACATTTCCCCTGTGTGGAATCCCTCCCTGCAGGGTTATCCACAGGTCACAGATGCTGGGATTGGCTGGGAGGTATGAGTGGGATGGAGATGGGAGTGGAGAGCTGTCCTTCCCTCATGGCTTTCCCTCCTGCTGTTTTGGAGACTAGGAGTCTGACACAGTTCCAGGGGGAACAATAGCTGCTCCAACCAGTTGCTGATTGACTTATTCCTGGTTAAGTAAGAGAGCCACCCTGTTTTAACCCCTTCCAGTCATTTGTGATGTCAGAGGGGCTCCAGCTACTCTCAGCTTCCTGTCTGTAAGAGGGAGGTGATGCCTTGGTCAGGAAACAGTACATCCACCATGTTGTAATCCGATATAATGTTCAGATGAATACATGTAACCCACCTGGCTTTATTTAAGAATAATATGGTTAACTTAAGTCCATATCATAGGTTTTTATACACACTTAGATTATGTAACAAATGAGGTTAATAAATTAAAGCAACCCAGTGTTTAACTAAGCACAAGCAACTTTCATTCTAAGTGTTTAAAATGACAGATGGGGAAAATGATGGCTGTCAGACCCACCGCGTCACACAGACCACTGACTTCCCTGCTACCTACCAGCACCTGGACAAGTCCTCCTATCACAGTAGTGGTACAACTTGCTATATGCAGACCACTGACTCTCCTGCTACCTACCTACACCTGGACATTCCTCATCACAGCGGTGGTACAACTTGCTATACGCAGACCACCGACTATCCCGCTACCTACCTGCACCAGTACAACTCTTCTCATCACAGCGGTGGTACAACTTGCTATACGCAGACCACCGACTACCCTACTTCCTACCTGCACCAGGACAACCTCCTCATCACTACAGTGGTACAACTTGCTGTACGCAGACCACTGACTCCTCCACGAGCTACCTTCACCTACTCACGTCCTCTCATCTCGTCTGAAGCTATATCGCTTGTTCTCTACAGTTCCAAGTCGCTGACCTTCCACCATCAACAGCTGCAAGTCATTGACTTCATAAGACATTCTCTACTTTCCTGCTATTATCATCATTCCAATCATTCACCTAACTGCCCTGAGGTCCGTGGTCAACACCGCCCCTCTGTCAGTTATAACATCTGGTGAAACTCGGGTATAAACTCCTAGTGCCCGTGACAGACAGATAAGAGATACACAGCCAAGTCAAGGCAAAAATAACATGCAATAAAGCATGTGAAAAAGTATGCCACAGCCAAATGAAACCACATTTTAAAATAGAGATACATTATTATGGCTCACAACAGATTGCATACCATTTATACGTCCAAATAAATGCAAAAAACACCTGTCCCCAAAACAAACTACAAAAGCCAAAAAATGACAAACAAGTCTAACTATTATTATTATTACTATTATTATTACTATTATTATCCTATACATCAGCCACTTTACATTGCAATTTATTAAAACTGTGGATTTTGGGGTAAAATAGTACATTGTATAATTGCTGACATTAATAAAAAAAAATAACAGTGAAGTGTTCTGAAAAAAGTGTATGCAGGTGTATGTTGTGTATATTTAGCTGTGATTGGGGTATTTTAAACAAACTATGGTTTTTGAACAGTTTAGTGTTGTGGCTTATTTGGCGCCGCTGCTATAGCTTTTGGACTAAAACATGACCCCGAGCTTCGTTACGTATTAAGCATGAATTTAAGGAAAACGCTAAGTATTGCTTCTTACCTATCCAACTGATCTGGAGGTAAACACCTACTCTTCTTAAGTCACTACTATCTCCATCCATTTCGCACCCTTATTTCCTAAGAGGTTGGACAGCTTCTTAAGCGCACTTAAGAACGATTGCGGTCTTATGTTAAGAAGCTTTCTTTCTTAAGTGACTGATTTTCTTACTTATCTTCCTGTTTTGCGCATGCGCAGAGTGGATTTCCATACGATCCGCACTAAATAGGCAGATAACAAATGTAATGAATCAGGCCCATGGTTACTTAGTTGCAGCCACTAAGTGGATTGTCTGTTGTTCAGGGGGTGGAGAATGGCAGGCCCTACTTATTAGAGTTAAACACAGTTTAGACTCACCTAGAAGGTAACAAGGACTCCAAGGCATATCTGTAATGGTAGATGAGACCTGATGTGTGCGGTAACTATTAAAGGTTGATATTAAAAACAGTGATACAATTTTTTATTATTTGTGATTTACAGGGTAAAGCTAGTTCATCTTAAAATTACAAGTTTTACAACTTCAGAATTGCACAATCACAGAAATCATATTTTTCAATGATAAGTTAATAACAGTGGTAATCTTTGAAAGAAAAAATGTTTGTCATTTTTACACACTCTAGATTAATTCAAAACCAGTGAGATGGACCCCCAAACTTTTCTGTCTATACAAGCACTGAAAATGATGGCCCATTAAATTCAGTTTTGTCTCCACAGTTGAAGTTAATGTGAAAAAAGCTCAGTCTACTGAGTTTGTAATTACTACCAAACTAATAATAGTCTGACATTTGTGAAACTCTTCTGGAGTTGTCAGGTGAATTCCAAATGAGCCTACTTTTTTCCATGTCCCAAGAGCATCCTAGCAGCATTAATTGGCGTTCTCCGACATCAATAAATATTCAGAAGTCTTAATTAAGTGGTCACTTCATCTGCTAACTCTGATTTCTTTTCTTTAGCAAAAGTTTACTACTATTTAAGTAATTTAATTGCAGTGGAAGTTTTCAATATTGCGTAAAGTGTTAACAAGAGTCATTAAATACCCTTTAAGGCTGATAGTCCAAAAATTACTGTAAGCAAATGACTCATATACAAACAGAAGCGTTTGCTTCTCTTTACAGCAATTTCAAATCTACTTGCAGCATCCATGCACATTATTGCTCAGTAAAAGATAGTTGAGTTCTATGGGAGTACTCATTATGCACATACAGTAGTTCACTGGAAGGGAAAAAACTTTGAGAACATGTATCTAAGCTCTATTAAAGCGAATCTAAGTACAAGGTTTTGTCTTCGCTTTTAACATGAGTTGTATTTCAATACTGGGGCATCTGTGGCTAACTACCAACACAATCCGTCAAAGGCTGTACCTGAATTTAACCAAGACAACTCCTGCATCAGATCGACCTCATTATTGTGGACATAGCAAAATATCTGAATTAAAAATAGTTATGTTTATTTAACACATTCACTGAAGAGATATATCACGTTATGAAATGGGTAACGATCACAGTGGAATTCAGTAATAGAGGCTTGAATAAAGGAACATAAAAATAAATAAACAATACACATCAAGTACAGTACAGTAGACCAAACTGCTTGTACGCTTACTGCTGGCTAAACAATGGTCAAACCTAGTGTAACCCTGCTTTTGACAGGCACACACAGATGAAAAGAGCAGTAAAGTTCAAGATAATTATCAAAGGTAATGTTTTCTTGAGTTTTGTAATTCCTCTTAATGTTCTTCGATCCTTGACAGTCCAGTGGAAATCATAATCCCTAGCTAGTCCTGCTTGCAAGCTTCGCTGCACTTTATCCTCACCTTGATTTACAGGGTAATGGAATCTGGGTACGTGGAGGAGCTAGCCTTTCAGTGTCACAATTGGTGGCCTTTATCTCTGGTGGGGCTGATGACGGCTCAACAAAGTGTGAAGATAAGGCCAAATAAAATTGATTTAGATATACAGCAACAAGGGGCAATATAACCCAAGATAGGTAATGATAGATAAATGTTGTGGTGCCTCAAAGTGTTAACATTTCACTGTCTTTTTAGCTGTTAGACGCCGTCCCCGTACTGTCCTTAGGTGCCGGGGATGGATGCCTTCCCTCTATTGCAGTCCGCGTCCTGTTGCCTAGCAATGGAACACACTTCCGGATTCGGCTCCCACGCTGCGCGCGCATGCACAGTGAGATGACGATCCATAGCTAGGCAACAGGATGCACTCCTTTTATTCTGTCCGCGGTCAGGTGTATCTGACCGTTGAAATCACTGGCCCCCAGAGTTTATTCTCATTTATATAAAGACCCTCCTTACTTTGTTCTGGTGCCACTGTTCCTGCTGTTATCTGGTTCCTGACTCCTGGCTTGTATCTGACCATTCTAATATTGCACCTAATCTGGATTCTGACTTCTGGCTCGTGCCTGACTATTCTTCTGAATCCTCCCTGTGTACTGCACCATTGTTTGATATCTGACCTGGACTGCATGACCATCCCTGCACTTCTTCCATTGCACTGCTAACTAACCTGGAGAACCACGACCCGCGCACTTCATGCAGCCAAGTCCATGATACCTCCTTGCAGGGGTCCCTGGTGATGTGTTAGACTCCACGCCTCCTTGTTTAGTTGTGCCAATACCAGTCAGTGACATCTATAGTGTCATTAATGTGACATTAGCTTTTCCAGGGCTTTGGGCACACTAGCACGTTCATCATTTGCTGGCTGGCCATCTTAATGACTGGCCCCGATACTTGAAAAGATGGAGGCTGTTACCTAATGCAAAGATGCGTCTGTAACAGTTCTTGTAGGATAGAGTGCCATAGGCTGACTATAGCACTTTTAGATGGTATACAGCATGTGCAGAAACACTGTATTATGAGGCACAATAACACATCATAATATGGCAACATTTAAGAAAATTAGGGAAAGTGCTAATTACTAGAGGGGTCCCTGGTGAGCTTAAAATTTGTTAACAGTCCCTGGCACCCCGTTCTCATCACATCTGTGGAATCCCATCAGGCACATTAATAACATGTGACTGAATACCCATGTAACATCTGGCCTTTCTTACTGCATTTGTTTGGTACTGGACTGAAAGACTGCATTAGGTGCTCGAGTAATAATGATGTGCGATTGTGCTACACAGTGTGAAACTACCATAGGTGCAGTAGGTGCAGTACATCGGGACCCATGGAGAAATGGGGCCTGCTGCAACTAGCGATCTGTGGGCCCACAGTTCGCTAGTTCTGCCTCCTGTGCTACATGTAAATATCAAAGTGCGCTTAGTGATGAAATATTTACTAGCTACCTTCACACGCCATACTATTTGATTTATTCAGTTCAATTGTTTTAACCAAATAAATATTATTGACAATGTCATATATTGCTGACATAAGTTTATTGTTTGTGCAAAATGTTTACGCAATAGATTAAAAATATTATATTGTGACTATGGTAGCAGCATAAACAAACCAGTCACTACCTATTTCTCTGCCTTTCATTAAAAATCAGATGCAGGTGTTTGTTTATTTATTTATTTATGCTACGAAGTATGATAAACATGGCTAAAAGCACTATACTTTATCTCATACTCTGCTACAGCTTCAAAGCGTGTTATTTGCTGTTAGGCAATACTATATAAAATCTTCAAAGACAACATCAATTTTATGTATGCAATCACAACCTGATTTATAGATTAGTTTCCTGTAAGGGAATACATAAGGCATTCAGAAGTCAAGAAAATTAGAGGCTGTACACTTTATTTCAATACAGGTTAATGTATACAAACATGAAGCTGACTATCCATTCACCTTATATTTTTACATTAATTTTGAAAATAAATTCAGAATTTTGTGTTTTATATACTGCCCCTTATATCTCCAATCTCCTCTCCATCCACACTACCGCCCGTTCCCTGCGCTCGGCCAATGACCGTCGCCTCTCCTCCACTCTAATAACCTCATCCCACTCCAGAATTCAAGACTTCTCCCGAGCTGCCCCCTTGCACTGAAATGACCTCCCTCGCTCCATCCGTCTATCCCCTAACTTGTGCTCCTTCAAACGGGCACTCAAAACTCATCTCTTCCTCAAGGCTTACCAGCCCTCCACTTAACCCTCTTTCCATGCTCGCTCTCATCTCCTGGATCCTCCTTTGAAAAGGGTGCGCTTGCTCCCCTCCTCTGACTCCCTCTGTGCCGATTGTCTGTTGCCCTCCCTTTAGGATGTAAGCTCTAATGAGCAGGGCCCTTCTCCCTCCTGTCTCTCTACCTTCTCTTCTGCTCCAACCTTAATATTCTTAATTTTCCTGGAGCATCTGAAGTCTCGGTATTACTCGTTTATTGTTCTGTACTGTTATTCCCTGTACTGTCCATTGTTTGTACTGTGTTCGGCGCTACGGAAACCTTGTGGCGCCTTATAAATAAATAATAATAATAATATAATTTAAAATCATCTCAATATTCTGTGCAAGGTGTTTGACTCTATTTATGATAAGCCATGGAATTGATACATCTATATTAGAGTGTGGTTCAGATTCAGATTAATAAATTAATCTGCCCAATCCAAATTTTGTTGTTTGAACCAAGCCATGACTCAATTTCTCCAGTCAAGTTCAGGTTTGAAAACGAGGCAAAACCTAATTTCTGGGAAAATGACGGATCTTGTGTTCTCTGGATCAAGATCTATAAATATAGCCCACCCACCGGTTCTCAGCTGCCAGTTTAGAATTGGTAGCATGTGACGAGATCCATTGCTGGAAATTTGTGCTGATAAAATGGGTTGTAGAGAGTGGGAGAGGGTGAAAAAGGTAATCAATCTCTGCTATGATTTTACTGTATAAATTGTTACAGTTTATTTACAGATCACAGTCTGCTGGAATTGTGTGTTAAAGTGGGTGTTAGAGAGTGAAGAGTCAATAATCAGTGACTACTAGTAGAAATACTAGTATATTTGTAAACAAATTAGGAGTGGACAAAAAAACCCCAAAGCATTTCTTGATTTTAAGATAATTATTTAATGAATGTGAAGACTTTTGAGTGAGGGGCAGTATCTGTATTAGTAAGTGTCCAAAAACTTACTAATACAGGCAGGCATGTGAAGGGCAGCACGGTGGCTAAGTGGTTAGCACTTCTGCCTCACAGTGATGGGGTCATGAGTTCAATTCCCAACCATGGCCTTATCTGTGTGGAGTTTGTATGTTCTCCCCGCATTTGCGTGGGTTTCCTCCGGGTGCTCCGGTTTCCTCCCACACTCCAAAAACATACTAGTAGGTTATTTGGCTGCTATCTAAATTGACCTTAGTTTCTCTCTCTTTCTCTCTGTGTCTGTGTGTGTGTGTGTGTGTGTGTGTGTTAGGGAATTTAGACTGTAAGCTCCAATGGGGCAGGGACTTATGTGAATGAGTTCTCTGTACAGCGCTGCGGAATCAGTGGCGCTATATAAATAAATGTTGATGATGATGAAGGCTATTGTGTGAAGGGCAGTATCATATCTACACTAGCAGGTTGCTCTTTGGCTCTTTGAAAAGCATAACCCAAAAAACTAAGTATTTCTTAATTTTAAAATGCAAGAGTTTGAATGTGAAGGCTATTGTGGGAGGAGTAGTATCATATCTGTACAAGCAAGCGGTGAAAAAACGGTGCTGTGTTTGACAGCAGAACCCCAAATCACAAAGCATTTTTTTAATAAACCAATGTTGTTAATTTGAATGATATTGTGGAGTAGTGTATGAATTACAAGGTAACAGGAAAACCAGTCTATAGAGCAGGAACATCCCCAGTATGATTACTGGCAATAACACTACTTTTTCATTCGATACAAGTAAAAAAGGTCATGTGGTAAGAAACGGCGCACCAAATCCAAACACTGTTTCTCAATTTCAAAGAAAACATAAGCTCTTAATGCAAGTATGTAAAAAAAAAAGTAAAATAAAAAAGTGGCAAGGAAAGGCTCAGCTCTCTGCCCCAGCTCCCACTTTTCTTTATTCTCACAAATATAAAAGAAGGCTGTTTTAGTATATAGAGAACTACCATCTCTGTTCAGAGCTCAATTGTCATTGCTGTTTCAACATATGTTCAGCTACTCATTTAGCTCAATTGTGATTGTTGTTACCATCTCTGTTTAGCTGCTATACCCTCTGCACCCAAATGTCAGCATTATGGACTTTGTCGTGTCAGGGCTACAGAAACAGCCTAGTCCATTAACCGCAGCCCATTAGCCAGTGGGCGGTAAAGTATCCTTTACCTCTTCCATTGCGCCGCACAATTTGGATCAATGTTCATTTCCACTTTCTCATTACCTACCCTAGCTAATACACATTCATTCACATCTCTCCATCATGCACTTACTCAATTTATTGATAATCCCACTGTCTCTTCTACCACTAAAGTTCATTCACTTATTTCCTCCTTTGGTCTCTCCCAATGTACCTCATCTTCCACCCACTGTGATGGGAATTCTCCCGTTACTGCTCCATCCCTAGTTTCTCCAAATTAGCCTTCCCACTCTCTGACCACAACCTTCTTTCCTTCAGCATCACCGTACCTCATGTCCTCCCCTCTGCACCCAAATCCTCACGTACACAACAAAACAACTATTTTCTCCAATGACTGCACCGTCAACACCTTCATTATAAACCCCATCATTATTAGTACGTAGTCTAGCATCCAATTTGCAAATGCAAACTGAGTCCCTAATGTAATGCATGATTCCCAAGGAGAACCCTTGGGCTGTTGCTGCTGGGGGTGAAACTTCTATGCAGAAGGGGACCAAGAAGACTAACCATAGTTTTAAACAACAATTGCCTTTGAAACAGTTGTTTGCAAGAGGAACCAAGTTTGACAGCCAGAATCCTGTTGCACAACTATATTAGTATTGGATGTGGGTCCAATTTCTGCCAACAAGGCATCAGGGTTTAGCAAATTCCATCTTGATTCCATTTCTCCAAAAGTGCAGTTCCTCAGCTGTATCCAGAGTTATACACAAAATCATTCTGTCCCTAGATAATTATTATTATTATTATCTTTTACTTATAAGGCGCCACAAAGGGTCCGCAGCGCCGCACATTACATATACAGAAAACAGAACCAAGACACAACATGATACACAAATATATACAAACACAGGTGTTAGGAACTTACCTTGTTCCCGTTCCGCTGCGCTGTCAGCGGGAGCTGACAGCGGTGTCCATCTCTTCAGCGCTTCTTCTGTTAGCGCTGCCGCACTTCCGGGTTCTCTCTGCTGCTGATCATGTGACTCCTGGGCGGGGAATTCAAACTCCTATATCTTCCCTGCTCTGACACGCTGCCTGTGTCAGAGCAATGTGTTTCCTGTTCCTGGCTACAGTTCCTGTGTCCTGACTCCTGTGAACCTGCTCCCTGTTTACCCCACTATTCCTCCTACTCCTGTGTACCTACCTGGCTGTGACCTGACTATTCTTTGGCTTATCCCTGGCACTACGCAACTGGACTATCTTCTGTGTACCGACTCGGCTGTGTTACCAACTATTCTCTGGATCTCCCTCTGGCACCGCATACCTGATACCTTCTGTGTACCTACTCGGCTGTGTTACCAACTATTCTCTGGATCTCCCTCTGGCACCGTATACCTGATACCTTCTGTGTACCGACCCGGCTGTGTTACCAACTATTCTCTGGATCCTGCCACGCACCCATTGCCTCCGTGCATCTACCGGTTACTGTTCCAGACCTACTACGCCTGGAATTAACGGTTAGTGCCTGTACTTGCACCGCATTGTCTATTTTCTTGTCTGCCTGCCATCACTTAGAACTTTCTCCCTTACGTCAGTAGGCTAATCTGGGGGCCGCGACCTGCGGTTCTTCGGCAGCTAAGCCCACACTACCTTGCGGTGGTTCTTGGTGAAGACCGGAAGGCCGTTAGACTCCGCGCCCTAGGTAAGCCTGTGCTAATACTGACTAAGGCATCAAAATCGTAACAGTTTGCTCTGACCCTTATCTAACTGATGGAAGCGACAGGGAATCCCACTGCGAGAGTACTACTGGATAACTTAGCGGCTCAGGTTGAGGAACAGGGGAAAAATCAAGAACAGTTATTACAGATTCTGCAGACTCTGTCTAACAGGTTGGATACGCTCCAAGCAGCTCAGGTGGCAGCTCCTAATCCTCCACCTGCTCCGGCCCCACAGCCTGCCCCCGCTCCAAGCGGTTCAGCTGTATCTGCTCCCACCACCTCTCAACTCCGCATACCTAACCCACCCAAGTTCAATGGGGATCCTAAGGAATGCCGAGGCTTCTTGAACCAGTGTGCTATTCAATTCGAACTTTTGCCCGGAAACTTTCCCACACAGAAAACTAAAGTCGCTTATATTATTTCCTTATTGTCTGGTCAAGCGCTTGCCTGGGCTTCTCCTCTCTGGGAACATGATGACCCCATTCTCCATAATTGTGCCACTTTCTTGGAAACCTTCAGACGCATCTTTGATGAACCCGGACGAGTCTCCAGTGCAGCTTCTGGACTCCTCCGTCTGCGCCAGGGTACCCTTACTCTGGGCCAGTATGCCCTTCAATTTCGCACTATGGCGGCCGAACTTCGTTGGAACAATGAAGCTTTAGTGGCCACATTTTGGCAAGGCTTGTCCGATCGTATTAAGGACGAGCTAGCAGCCCGAGAGTTACCCACTACCCTGGATGCTTTGATCTCTCTCTGTAACCAGATTGATATACGTTTCCGTGAACGCACTCAGGAGAGAGAGAGAGTTCCCGTCGATCTACTTTCCGTTTGGCTCCTCGCTTCCAAAGTCCTATTACACCGGAGGAAGAGCCTATGCAGTTGGGAAGAGCACGTTTATCCCAGGAGGAAAGAGAGAGGCGGTTCAAGAATCGTTTATGCCTTTATTGCTGGGAACCCGGTCATGTCCTGAGTCAATGTGGGAAGCGCCCGGGAAACGATCGGACCTAACTGATGACGGAGAGACTAAGTTAGGTATGAACATTCTCTCTCCTATGGATTCTAGTTTTTCTATCCAAGTTATTCTGCAATATACTGATAAACAATTGTCTCTTCCAGCGCTTATTGACTCCGGTGCAGCGGGGAACTTTTTACGAGCTGACATTGTAGAGCGGTTATCATTGCCTAGGCAACCCTTAGATCCACCTATTGCCATTACAGCTATAGATGGCAGTCGTATCATTGGAGGATCCATTAAGAACAGAACTGTCAACATGTCTCTACGCATTGGAGCCTTGCACACTGAGGAAATCTCCTTCTTAGTCATTCCAAAGGCTATCAACCCGTTGATCTTAGGCCTACCTTGGCTCAGACTTCACTCCCCCACTTTAGATTGGCAGAAACCGGAAGTTCTTGCATGGGGTTCAGAGTGTCATTCCCGATGTCTTCCCAGGATTCATAGACCCGCTATGGGCTGTCTTCCAACACCCTCCGGTATTCCTCCTCAATATCATTCCTTTTCTGATGTCTTTTGTGAAAAGGAGGCTTCCAAGTTACCCCCTCATAGACCTTGGGATTGCTCCATTGAATTGTTGCCGGATAAGATACCACCTAGAGGACGGGTATTTCCATTATCTCTACCCGAATCAGAGGCCATGTCCCTATATATTAAGGAGAATTTAAACAGGGGTTTTATCCGGAAATCCTCGTCACCAGCAGGAGCAGGTTTCTTTTTCGTAAAAAAGAAGGACGGCGGATTGCGTCCTTGCATAGACTACCGTGGCCTCAACGCCATAACGAAAAAGAATAGGTACCCCTTACCATTAATCTCTGAACTCTTTGATAGGATCAAGGGAGCTTCAATTTTTTCTAAACTGGATTTGAAAGGGGCCTACAACCTTATCCGTATTAAACAAGGGGATGAATGGAAGACGGCGTTCAATACGCACGATGGGCATTTTGAGTATCTTGTCATGCCATTTGGACTTTGTAACGCTCCTGCGGTTTTTCAAAATTTCATTAACGAAGTTTTTCAGGATTTCCTGTATCAATTTGTTGTCATCTACCTAGACGATATTCTTATTTTTTCACCTGATATTATTACTCATCGCCATCATGTCTCCTTGATTCTTCAACGCCTTCGGTCGCATCATCTGTACTGTAATGTGGACAAGTGTGTCTTTGAAAAAACGCATCTTCCTTTTCTTGGTCACGTGGTTTCTGGCTCCGGATTACGTATGGACCCTGAGAAATTAAAGGCGATTTCTGATTGGCCCCAACCGGTTGGACTTAAGGCCATCCAGCGTTTTATTGGGTTCTCTAATTATTACCGCCACTTTATCAAAGGGTTTTCGTCTGTTATTGCACCCATCACTTCCCTGACCAAGAAATCTGCCAACGCTAAGACCTGGCCACCAGAGGCGGTAGAGGCCTTCAAGTATCTTAAAGAAGCCTTCATATCGGCACCTATTCTTCAACAGCCAGATTCTTCCTTCCCCTTTTTTCTCGAAGTTGACGCATCCTCCACTGGAGTAGGAGCTATTTTGTCTCAGAAGAATTCTACTGGAAAGTTTTCTCCCTGTGGCTTCTTTTCTCGTAAATTCTCATCCACCGAAAAAAACTACGGCATTGGAGACAGAGAACTACTTGCTATCAAATTGGCCTTGGAGGCCTGGAGACATCATTTGGAGGGAGCCAGATTTCCTGTTACTATTTTTACGGATCACAAGAACCTGCTTTATCTACAAACTGCATCCTGCCTTAATCCCCGTCAGGCCAGATGGACTTTATTTTTTTCACGATTCAATATGATCATTACCTTCAGACCAGGGTCCAAGAACAAGAAGGCTGATGCTCTCTCTCGTTCCTTTGATTCTATGGATACCGAAGAAGAGAGTGTTAGGTCTATTCTAGATCCAGAATGTATTTTGGCTACTACTCCTACTCGGGTGATCATTCCTCACGGGAAGACTTTGGTTCCTCCACATCTCCAAACTAAACTCCTTAAATGGGCTCATGCCTCCCGTTTTTCTGGTCATGCCGGTATAAAGAAGACCTTGGAATTTATCTCCCGTAGTTATTGGTGGCCGGCTATCCGTTCGGACGTTCGACAGTTTGTGACGGCGTGTTCCACTTGCGCTCAGAATAAAGTTCCTCGTCAAGCTCCATACGGTCTGCTGCAGCCTCTGCCAATTCCGGATCGACCTTGGAGTCATCTCTCCATGGATTTTATCACAGATTTACCCTCCTCCAGAGGGTTCTCAGTAGTGTGGGTGGTCACCGATCACCTTTCCCGAGCCGCTCATTTTGTGGCATTAAAAGGTCTCCCTTCTGCTCCTATTCTGGCTCAACTCTTCATTAAAGAAATTTTCCGCCTACATGGCTGTCCAGATATTATCGTTTCTGATCGAGGAACTCAGTTCGTGGCAAGATTTTGGAGGGCCTTTTCTCGTCTTTGTGGAATTAAGTTAAATTTCTCTTCTGCATATCATCCGCAAAGTAATGGTCTCACGGAAAGGACGAATCAAGAATTGGAGAAATTCCTCAGATGTTTCATTTCAGCTAAACATGATGATTGGGTTGATTTATTACCTTGGGCAGAATTCGCCCACAATAATAATTCACACGACTCTACCTCCATTTCTCCCTTTTTTGCTCTTCAGGGATTTCATCCTAAAGTTCCACCCTTCAAAGAGTTAACCGCTTCTGGGGTTCCTGCAGTGGATTCCCTTCTATCGGACTTCTCGTCTAGGTGGGATCTTATCAAACGCAAATTACTTCACACCTCTGCCATCAGTAAAAAAGCATTTGACAAAAGAAGAAGACCGTCTCCACTACTTACTCCTGGTGACAAAGTGTGGTTGTCTACAAAGAATCTTCGCTTGTTGGTTCCTTCTAGGAAATTCGCTCCCCGATTTATCGGTCCCTTCAAGATCATTGAGGTCATTAATCCGGTGGCCTTTAGATTAAAATTACCCCCTACCTTGAGGATTCCCAATGTCTTCCACATTTCCCTTCTCAAACCACTTGTTGTTAACAAATTCTTCTCTTCAAGAAGACCTCCTGCTGCTATTTCTGCACCAGATCAGGAATTTGAGGTGAAGGAGATTCTAGATTCTCGGATTTCCAGAGGTTCCTTGCAGTTCCTGGTTGACTGGAAAGGTTACGGTCCTGAAGAGCGTTCTTGGATTCCTGCACGAGACCTTCATGCTCCGAGTTTGTTGAAGAAATTCCATACCAAGTTCCCTCTAAAGCCTTATAGGTTGTCCGGAGGCCACCCCTGAAGGGGGGGTACCGTTAGGAACTTACCTTGTTCCCGTTCCGCTGCGCTGTCAGCGGGAGCTGACAGCGGTGTCCATCTCTTCAGCGCTTCTTCTGTTAGCGCTGCCGCACTTCCGGGTTCTCTCTGCTGCTGATCATGTGACTCCTGGGCGGGGAATTCAAACTCCTATATCTTCCCTGCTCTGACACGCTGCCTGTGTCAGAGCAATGTGTTTCCTGTTCCTGGCTACAGTTCCTGTGTCCTGACTCCTGTGAACCTGCTCCCTGTTTACCCCTCTATTCCTCCTACTCCTGTGTACCTACCTGGCTGTGACCTGACTATTCTTTGGCTTATCCCTGGCACTATGCAACTGGACTATCTTCTGTGTACCGACTCGGCTGTGTTACCAACTATTCTCTGGATCTCCCTCTGGCACCGCATACCTGATACCTTCTGTGTACCTACTCGGCTCTGTTACCAACTATTCTCTGGATCTCCCTCTGGCACCGTATACCTGATACCTTCTTTGTACCGACCCGGCTGTGTTACCAACTATTCTCTGGATCCTGCCACGCACCCATTGCCTCCGTGCATCTACCGGTTACTGTTCCAGACCTACTACGCCTGGAATTAACGGTTAGTGCCTGTACTTGCACCGCATTGTCTATTTTCTTGTCTGCCTGCCATCACTTAGAACTTTCTCCCTTACGTCAGTAGGCTAATCTGGGGGCCGCGACCTGCGGTTCTTCGGCAGCTAAGCCCACACTACCTTGCGGTGGTTCTTGGTGAAGACCGGAAGGCCGTTAGACTCCACGCCCTAGGTAAGCCCGTGCTAATACTGACTAAGGCATCAAAATCGTAACAACAGGTGACAGGGTAAAGCAAATCAGATTATATCTGACAGATAGTGAAAGGGATGGTGGAAATCAGCAAGAAGAAGGCCGAAGCTTAAGAAAACAGGGAAAAAAAGGCTAGCGAAGCAGGCCAAGAGGTACAGAGGGTGAAGGAACAGTAGAAGGGGCACACAAGGAAAGAGGGCCCTGCTCATGAGAGCTTACAACCTAAAGGAAAGGGGGAGACACAAAAAAGGGTGGTACTAACTGGGGGAAAGAGCCAGGACAAGGAAGTTAGGAGGACTGATAGACTTGAATAAAGAAATGAGTCTTAAGGACACGCTTGAAGCCTTTGAGAGTAGAGGCTAACCTGATGGAACGTGGAAGATCGTTAATACCATTGTTCCAACTATCCACTTAACTATATGGACAAGCAGCAGCAGCAGCGCCTGTAGCATCCTCATCACCCTTTCAGCATAGTAGTGCTGGAACACAATGTCAGGTCATTCACAGACACACTACTCTCTGTATTGCTGGCTTCACTAAGAACATACCAGTATCGATCTGTTGGAAAAATTCAGGATTGTCATAACAAAATGTTTCTCCCTGCTAAGACTCTCCTCAGGATTCCTCACTGCCAAAAATGGAGCCAACATTGTGCATGCATTACAACTGGGTAAATTTCTACACGTACCATGCTTTGCACACACAATAACCCTGGTGGTTCAGGTCAGTGCAGGAGATGCTGCCTGTGCCCCTGTAAAATTGCTGGCCATTTTTGACATTTAGCAACCACATGTAGAACAATGCAGAATATGATCTGCCATGCCACCAACTGAAGCAAGAGATAGTAACTTTATATGTTTCAGTGACTGGAGGAACAGCAACAAAGCATCAAGACTTACACATCAAGCCATGAGATAGATTACTTTACTTTAGATTACCTTACTGCAGCACACTGCGGAATCCTTTTCATTATATGCAAGCTACAGAGTCCATTTTAAATTTTAACAAATTAAGTGAGTTCAGCCTGAGGAAAGTCATACCCTTAATCAAACTACTGGAAATGCAGCTAGAGAAGCTGAAGGAGGAGGTGGAAGTAAGCCATTCTACTAAGTATGTTGACACTATAGATCATGTCCCTTATCCCCTTTGACAGGACCCAAGGGTTTGCAGCATTTTGAAATTGATTCACTACATATTTGACAACCATGCTTGATCCTAGGTTTAAGTCTTATGTAATGTCTTTCTTTCCAACTGACACAAATCTTAAGAGATGGAAACAGCTGCTTGTGAGCAAGCTGTTGGCTCAAGTCGCACAGACACACTTCGTGCTTTAGCTTCTCTTAAAAATGGTAATAGCAGAAAAAAGTTACCTTTTCACACTGATGATGGATCAACACAGTGCACCAATGTGAAAGATTATTATGACATCTGGTTAAACTTAAAAGTAAGGGCTAAATATCTTGACACCTCTACCACATCTCAATCTGATACACTTTGTATTAGTAGAATAGTGGAGGTTTATGTTAATGATATTGTGCAAATTAGCATTTTAAACAGTCCCTTTGATTTCTGGAAGGACAAAAACGCCCCTTATACAAACTAACTATGGTGTTCTTAAGCTGACCAGTATGTGCTCTGAAAAAGTGTTTAGTATAGACGGGAGCATTGTGAGTACCCATCATCATCATTATTTATTTGTATAGCACCACCAATTCTACAAGACTGTACAGAGAATATTTGTCATTCACATCAGTCCATGCCCCGTTGATGCTTACAATGTAACTATCACGCATCTTACCGATTTAGTCCCATTCTGATCCTTGAGTACATGGGTTTCCAATGGTTACTGCTATCTGTTGTACAGCCTAGCAATCCTCTATTCTTGGATGCCATCTTGCCAAGTATCTTGCACATGCGCAACCCGGGAACCTTTTAAAACTTCTGCTCCATGGTGATAGGACGAGCACCAGCAAGTTCCCTTTATAAGGATCCTCCTCTTTTCTATGGGTGTCAGATCATCAGGTCTACCTACCTGATGGGAAGCATCTTCTCTGACTCCTCTCCATGCTCATACTTACCCTGTTCTGGTCATCGCAAGTTAGGCCATTCATTCTTTGGCTGTGGCTTCACCCATCATAGGTCCTGTTCCAGAGTTATCACACCTGTGTAGATCTTAGTGCTTCTGCTCTCCGCAGTTCATTGCTTCACAGTATTACCTGTTCAGCTTATACCACAGTCAACACGTGTGGCCTCATTGCAGAGTATCGCTCATCATCGGACCTGTTCCAGAGTTATAACACCTTTGTGGATCTTAGTGCTTCTGCTCTCCGCAGTTCATCGCTTCACAGCAATACCTGTTCAGGTTACTCCGCAGTTAAATCCTGTGACTATAGTGCTTTGCTCAGTATCCGTCCTGTTGCTGAATTACTACACTAGCATATACCTCAGTCCTGCGCCCCCTAGAGGACCGCCACCTGCAGTTGAGAGCAGATAATACCATATTCCCTTGCGAAAATCCCTGAATACCTCTCCTCCGTTAGACTCCGCACCTCTCTGGGGGTAAGCTGTCACAAGCAGAGATAAAGACCATTCCAACTATCTGACACTAAATTCCTAACATACACACACACACACACACACACACACTAGTGATAATTTTGTCAGCAGCCAATTAACCTACCAGTATGTTTTTGGAGTGTGGGAGAAAACTGGAGCACCCAACGGAAATCCACGCAAACATGGAGAGGACATACAAAATCCACACATATAAAGCAATGGTCAGGTCTAGTTTACCTGTGGATACTCTGCCTGAGTTTTGACTGAACTGAACTTTGTTGTGACTCTTGCCTTGTTTTGAACCCCACTATTTTTCTTAATGCTCCTGATCTCTGCCTGTCTTTGGACCTTCCTTGCTTGCAACCTGCACTGACCTTCAACCTGTTTCAGACTATTCTGTTTGTTTCAGACCCACGACCCATTGAACCTGTCAGGATCTGCCTGCAACCATGTGCATTGCATGCTGCTTGCATTGGCAGCTCCTGCCTCTTAATCCTTAGGACTTGTGCTTTTATGTATTATCTGCAGTGCCTCTGTTCACCAGAGGTCCTGATATTGTGCCTTTCCTTTTATCACTTGGGGTTAACGTGTTGCACCAATTATCTCTTGCACCTGGGTGTCTCTCTACTTATACCTGCCGCTCTGAGTATACCTTGCTGGTCATTGTTGTTTCTTGCCATCCTTATGATTTGTTCTACCTGCTTCACTGTGCAGTTTCCATCTATATTGGGTTTGTACCATTTACGTGTATTTTCTGAGAAATAAACACATTTATGCTTCATCACATCCCAGGCACCATTGCTGTGATTTACTCCGAAGTGTGACAGATCCATTCCTGGATTGTCTCCTATACTCCGGTTACTTCGCCTATCACCTGTACTACTGTATCTGTACATAAGCTCATACTAAGCAAGAGTTAAGACCTTGGAGCATCCGAGTATCTGACTAGCATAAGGAGCTCTACGGAAAAGGCAGCTTCTGTTGGTGAAGACCTCTACCTGTTCTAGGAGTTCATGTCAGAGCAGGTAGCCGTAACTCCCTGTTACTGACATACGTATGGTTGGATGGGAGGGGCCAAGGACAATTCCATATTGCAATATTTTACATTTTGGCTTTGCCCACCTTGGTGTATCTTTTTCTAATATGACATTATATTACTGCTACCGCTATCCCTTTACATGTCACACATGCTGTATAACATTGAGAATGACATAGGACCATTTTCTTTCTCAAACCATTTCACTTGTGGGGTGGATCCACCTTGGGATATATTGTTTTCTAAAAAGGCATTTCTGAAATGACTGGTGATGAATGTTACTGATATAAATACTATGTAGGAATATGATATAACATACGTAGGAACAAAAACAGCTAAAAATTACATGATTTAACCTATTTTTGACCATTTTTAATTAAATCCATATCCAAAACCTAAACCAGAACACAAAGATGGTTTTAGAACTAAAACCAAAACATGGGGATTTTCAAACATCTCTAACATATATTAACCAGTTATTTTTGTTAATGACTCACAGATGGGAAAGGTTGTTTTGAAATACAATGCACGTAACTGGCCATGACTTACCAACATTAATATTATTCTAGTTCTAGTTTGAAATGCAAGAGTTATTGACGTAAATCCAAATGCTCAGTGAAAGTGCTGTTTTGTGATCTCATACACCCACTTATGAACAAAAGTACTTGGTTTTACAAAGAGGCATATGGATTTGTGAACCAAAATCTGCAAAAATTTGCACTGTCTGATTGAAAGAGTTAGAAGATTGTGGGTGTTCCTTGCTGAGTACAGAGTAGATATTTTATACACAAATTAAATTTTATAGCACAAGAATATTTAAATGCGATAAAATAATGAAGAGAGTTCATTTGCTCGGTGGTGTGTTCCAGGTCTTGTAGGAGCATATATCCAATTTCTCCCCATTGAAAGACTTTAAAACCATTTCTGAAGTGGAAAGGAAGGCATGGTGACTGGATGCCATGTGCTCCTTCCAGTTACACCTCTACAGAAAAGTGCATTTCTACACTTTTCACCAATATAATAAAAACATTCAAACACACAAAAGTGATAATAAATACAGCGCAGGTGTCCCATCACTCTCATTGTGACGATTAGGTATTATTGTTATTTTTCTCTTAATATTCAGGTATGACAATGTATATTGTATGTAACCTTGTAATGTAATCTCAATGTGCTTTGCTAGATTAAATGAGCCTGAACCTATACAAGTGTCAATAATCTTTTGAAACTAGGCCTGGGATGGAAAAGGATTTCGGAGGAGTTGGAAGCCCCAAAGTTGTAGACCATCTCAAACAGAGCAGAGGTGAGAGATTATCTGAAGTGCCCAAACATATATCTTAGTTATAGATAATTTACTTTGGAAAGATCTGTGTCGTTTTGGGAATCAATTTGACTTAATGGAAAAATAATTCCTAAGCTGGGGGTGAAGAGCATGTAAGAAGTGTTTCAAATCTTCTGCTTTAGATATTACATTGTGCATTTTCATGAGGGGGTCTATCATCCCACATTTTTCAATTGTGTTTCTTCACACACACCAAGTTTTAACTAGTAAGTAGTGTTTTATTTCCTATTTTATTTTATGAAACTTATGTGTGTAACTTATTGCATGTCTTGTTATTAATTTTTTGTAACTAAGCCTTGGAAACATTTTTTCAGATTAAATAAAATTAATCTAGTGTGTTCTCCGTGATTCTTTGTGAATTTACGAAGCCCAGGGAGGCTCATGCTAGATGTGTATGTGATTTAAGTATGAAACATTAATAAGTGGTTTTGGTGAACGTAAGGACACCATAATAAATCCTTAGGTGTGGCAGAAAAGGTGTATTCATTGCAAAGTGACTAAGGTGGCGCCATTCAGGGTTAGCTGTTCAGATTGCTGTGTCTGAGACATGCTGGGCGTTCATACACTCATAATTAATTTAAGCCATAACTGCTACACTAAGCAAATGGATAAATGGAAATTTGAATTGATTGATGTGATAGTCTAAAGTTAGTACGTTTAACATTGAAATTATAGTTTCACTCTTTCAATCATGTGCATTTTCAGGTGAATCTGCAAAAATAGGTGCAATTTATTTCCTGGGGTAGTTGTAAAGAAAGAAGTAGCGGTGCACCCCAAAATGCAGTAGCTGTACATGTTGGTACACTTACACAAACAAGCAATTTTGGTCCACATTTTTTGACTCTTTATGACACCATCCTAAACCTCACCAAATGTGTTTGGGCTTCTTTCTTTTCAGGCAAATGCATGTAAATATTCAAATCAGGCGGGACAAGTACATCTTTAGAAGAAATTTTCCAAAACTGAACTCATCTCTCTAAGCAACATGTACATGACCATTTCTAAACAGAAACACATAGGCCTGAAGTAGGTGACCCTAACTTACACTGCCTTTCAAAGATGTGTTTCTTGCAGTTTTAGAAACTGAGAGATATTTTAAGAAGCACCTGTCATCTCATGGAGGTTACTCCAATACTCATGAGAATGCAGCCTGTTAGTGCACAAGGAAGCAATGACATCTCTAAGAAGGAGAAGCCTGGCAACATTTGGCCTGAGGATCAAACACAATTAAGTGGCCTGACACGGCAGGCTCTCCCAGCCGTAAGCTGCAATTAAAATGGTTTTCTAATTTAGAAGTGATTTACACAACCAATATAAAATATGGAAAATTGCTTTTTCAAGGATCTATACACAGACACAACACAGTTTCATATCACCAATAAACAATGCAGAGCCTATTCTAGTGACCAGTAAAGGTAGTATCTTAGTTAACTCTTTACAATAGAAATGCCTTTTAGTGATTGATATACAATACAGAGAGCATCTTGATGACCAGTTTACAATCCAAAGAGCAGTTTTGTGACCAATATACATTACAGACAGCATTCTAGGGACCACTTGATACTGTTACGGCTAACGGCTACCTAGACAAACTTTTAGAACCAAAAAGGACAGAGGTCTTCATCTTTAGCTTGTGATTTCACTGCTTTTTTGATTTCAAGTGCTGTTTTTGTTTAAAGTGTGGCGTTGGTTCCAATAAGGATTGCTGTGCTGTGCTGAGATAGTTTGGGGAATTATTCTGTGTGTTTATTGAACGGGATTCGTTTTTCTGTGTGTTTATTAAGTGTCTTTTTTTTTTTTTCCTTTTCTCTGTTAGAGCTAGTGGGTGTGGTTTAATTGCATAGTTGATACAGCTGGTTAGTGCAAGCTCTATTTAACAGGAGGTAGCAAGCGATTTCATTGAGCTTGTGATTTCACTGCTTTTTTTGATTTCAAGTGCTGTTTTTATTTAAAGTGTGGAGTTGGTTCCAGTAAGGATTGCTGTGCTGTGCTGAGAGAGTGATATAGTTTGGGGAATTATTCTGTGTGTTTATTGAACGGGATTTCGTTTTTCTGTGTGTTTATTAAGTGTCTTTTTTTTTTTTCCCTTCTCTCTGTTAGAGCTAGTGGGTGTGGTTTAATTGCATAGTTGATACAGCTGGTTAGTGCAAGCTCTATTTAACAGGAGGTAGCAAGCGATTTCATTGAGCTTGTGATTTCACTGCTGTTTTTGATTTCAAGTGCTGTTTTTGATTTCAAGTGCTGTTTTTGTTTCAAGTGCTGTTTTTGTTTCAAGTGCTGTTTTTGTTTCAAGTGCGGAGTTGGTTCCAGTGCGGAGTTGGTTCCAGTGCGGAGTTGGTTCCAGTGCGGAGTTGGTTCCAGTGCGGAGTTGGTTCCAGTGAGGAGTTGGTTCCAGTGCGGAGTTGGTTCCAGTGCGGAGTTGGTTCCAGTGCGGAGTTGGTTCCAGTGAGGAGTTGGTTCCAGTGAGGAGTTGGATCCAGGAAGGGGTTTAATCTGGTAAGTGGCTAGCAAAGGCTAGTACTAAAGTTCACTGTAGGCTATAAGAAGTTAGGTTAGCCATAATAAGATGAGTAGTAGCAGGCTTGATGATCTCACTCAATGCATATCTTGTCATATGTATGCACACTTGGAGCAAGTGTTCCAAGGTTTATACCTCTGTGAGAAATGTGAACAATTGGTCTCTTTGGAAGCCCAGGTAAGTGATATAAAGCAGACCATTGCAACATTGAGAGACATTGCCAACCTGGAGCAGAGTTTACAGCTCACCGTTGATGCGTTATCTGAGCAGGGTGGAGCAGAGACAGAGGAGGATGCACAGGTAGGCAGCTGGGTAACAGTTACTAGGGGTAGCAGAGGGAGGAAGAGGCAGGCCAGTTCTGAGCTAGGCAATCCCAGCAGATTTGCCAGATTGGATGAAGATACTGTGGAAGGCAGTTCAGAATTGGTAAAGTTGGATGACACTGCTTCCTCTAGCAACCAGGGGAATGGTCTCTCCAGCACAGAGGGGACCAAAGTTACTCAGAGACCCAGGCAGATTGTGGTAGTAGGGGATTAAATTATTAGGAAGGTAGTTACCGGGACTGTGCATGCCGAACAGTGTGTTGTCTCCCGGGTGCTCGGGCTCGGCATATTGCGGATCGGGTGGACAGATTGTTGGGAGGGGCTGGGAATGACCCAGCGGTTTTAGTGCATGTTGGCACCAATGACCGAGTTAGAGGAAGAAGGGGTGTCCTAAAGAATGATTTCAGGGACATAGGTCGCAAACTTAAGGCAAGTACATCCAAGGTAGTATTTTCGGAAATACTACCTGTGCCACGCGCTAGTCCAAGGAGGCAGCGGGAGATTAGGGAGGTTAATGCGTGGCTAAAAGATTGGTGTAGGAAGGAGGGTTTTGGATTCTTAGAGCACTGGGCTGATTTCTTGGTCATTTGCCACCTTTATTGTCGTGATGGATTGCACCTATATGAGGAGGGGGCTGCAGTGCTAGGGGAGAGGATGGTTAGAAGGTTGGAGGAGATTTTAAACTAGGCTCCGGGGGGGAGGGGAAAGCAAGTATTTATGGGATAGACATTGAGAGTAGTAAGGAGGAATTTAACAAGAGTAAAGGGGGTGGAGAGGGGGGAAAGGGAAGCATAGCCGATAAGGAGCGGCCCTTTTTAAAGCAAAAAGAAATACCTAAGGGAGGCAATAGACTTAAGTGTATGCTTGCAAATGCAGGAAGCCTGACAGGTAAAATGGGGGAGTTAGAACTAGTAGCAATAAATGAGCAGTATGATATTATAGGTATTACTGAGACCTGGTGGGATGATACACATGACTGGGCAGTCAACTTGGAAGGCTATTCTCTCTTCAGGAGGGATAGGGTAAATAAAAGGGGAGGAGGAGTATGTCTTTATATTAAGCCAGAATTAAAACCAAGTATTCAGGAAGTTATATATGAGAATATTGGTGATAATATAGAGGCATTGTGGGTGGAAATATCCAGCGGAGGAAAAAGTTCAGAGAAGTTTCTGATAGGGATATGCTATAAACCGCCAGATATTAGTACGATTGAGGAAGCCCAACTTCTACAGCAAATTGAAAATGCTACACAACTAGGTCAAATTTTAATTATGGGGGATTTTAATTATCCGGACATTGATTGGAGTACTGAGACCTGCGGTACAGCAAGGGGAAATAGGTTTCTGAGCACGCTAAAAGACCATTACATGTCCCAATTAGTTGAGGAACCAACTAGGAACCGGACTACACTGGACCTAGTAATAACAAACAATGTAGACGTAATATCAAATATTCAAGTAAAGGAGCACTTGGGAAACAGTGATCATAATATGGTCTCATTTGAAATTAGTTTCCAGAAACAACAGTATAAGGGATCAACTAGGACTTTGAACTTTAAAAAGGCAAATTTTAATATGCTAAAGAAGTCTATAAAGAGCATAGACTGGGACAAAGCCTTTGAAGGAAAAAATACGTAAGAAATGTGGGCTGTCTTTAAAATGTTGTTGGAAACATACACGTATAAGTTCATTCCTATGGAAAATAAATGTAAAAGAATTAAGTCTAAACCAATGTGGCTAAATAAAAAGGTAAGGGAAGAAATGCAAAGGAAGAAGCGTGCATTTAAATTGTTTAAGTCTGAAGGGTCAGAGGAGTCCTTCCATAGGTACAAGGAATGTAATAAAACATGCAAAAAGGAAATTAGATTGGCTAAATTAGAAAATGAAAGGCACATTGCAAAAGAAAGTAAGACAAACCCCAAAAAGTTTTTTAAGTATATAAATGGCAAAAGGATTAAAAAAGATAATATAGGACCCCTAAGAAGTGAGATGGGTGAATTGATAAATGATACTAAGGAAAAAGCAGAGATAGTAAACACGTTCTTTTCTTCAGTATTTACAGAGAGGAACAAACGGCAGGAGTAATATATAAAAATGGAAATGAAACCATGCCATTAATTAATACTTGGTTGTCAGAGGAAGAAGTCCAAAGGCAACTGAAGAATATTAAGATAAATAAAGCTCCAGGTCCAGATGGCATACACCCAAGGGTCCTTATGGAGTTAAACTCGGAAATAGCTAGACCGCTATTCTTAATTTTCAGAGATTCAATCTCATCAGGCTCAGTACCAAGGGATTGGCGAATAGCAGATGTGGTGCCGTTGTTTAAAAAGGGGACGAGATCACAACCAGAGAATTATAGACCTGTAAGCCTGACATCAATAGTGGGGAAACTACTGGAAGGTATTTTAAGGGACAGTATTCAGGATTACTTGGTACGCAATAAAATTATTAGTGGGAATCAACATGGATTTGTGAGGGATAGGTCATGTCAAACTAATCTAATTAGTTTCTACGAGGAAGTTAGTGGGAACTTAGACCAGGGCAGGACAGTAGATGTGGTCTACTTAGATTTTGCAAAGGCCTTTGATACAGTGCCACACAAGAGGTTGGTTTACAAAATAAGGGAACTGGGTCTAGAAATCAAAATTTGTACTTTGATCGAAAACTGGTTAGAGGATAGGGAACAGAGAGTTGTGATAAATGGAAAGGTCTTAAGTGGAATACCTCAAGGTTCCGTGCTGGGACCACTCCTTTTTAATATATTTATTAATGACCTTGGTGATGGTTTAGAGAGTAAAGTTTCTATTTTTGAAGATGACACTAAACTCTGTAAGGTAATAAAATCAGAGCAAGATGTAGCTTCTCTACAGAGGGACTTAAATAAACTGGAGGATTGGGCGGCTAAATGGAATATGAGGTTTAACACAGATAAATGTAAGGTTATGCATTCAGGGATCAAAAACAAGAACGCAATCTATAAATTAAATGGAATTAATTTGGGAGAATCTATAATGGAAAAGGATTTGGGAGTGCTCGTAGACAGTAGACTTAGCAATAGTGCTCAATGTCAAGCAGCAGCTGCAAGGGCAAACAAAGTATTGGCATGCATAAAAAGGGGCATAGATGCAAGGGAAGACAGTGTAATTTTGCCACTGTATAAATCGTTGGTAAGACCTCATCTTGAATATGCAGTACAGTTCTGGGCACCACTCTATAAAAAAGATAATTTGGAACTAGAAAGGGTTCAGAGAAGGGCGACAAAATTGATAAAGGGTATGGAGTCATTAAGTTATGAGGAAAGGTTAGCCAGTTTAGGCATGTTTACTTTAGAAAAGAGGCGTCTAAGGGGAGATATGATTACTATGTTCAAATACATTAGGGGTCAATACAGAGAGCTTTCATGGGAACTTTTTACCCCAAGGACCATACACAGGACACGTGGTCATCCCCTAAGGTTAGAGGAGAGGAAATTTCACAACCAGCAAAGGAAGGGGTTCTTTACAGTAAGGGCAGTCAAGATATGGAATTCATTGCCAGGGAAGGTTGTGATGGCAGATTCAATAGATATGTTTAAGAAAGGGTTAGACAAATTTTTAGCGGAAAGGTGTATCCAGGGATACGACCGTTAATTTAAAATAAAGGATAGTAGTGGATATAGGGTAAAAATTGAATTGCAATATTGAGTCTGGGGGGATTTTCAAAATTGAAACAGATGGGCGGTTGCCTACTCTGGATTAATTTCAAATATAAGTGCAGGATCGCAGGAGATCCAAAATAGGTTGAACTTGATGGACTGGTGTCTTTTTTCAACCTCATCAACTATGTTACTATGTTACTATGTATGTCTTTCCTGTAGAACTGATTATGATCTAAAGTTCTCGGATGCCCCCAGGACTTAACTCCAGAGTAGTAAAACTTTATCAGTGGCAACCATAGAGCAAGGTGGAGGGCAACCGGAATACAGAAGGAAATACTAGGGACTGTCCAGAGGTCGTGGGTCAGAAGCAGACAGTAACCGAGGGACAGGCCAGAGGTCAGGACAGGTTGCCAACACAGATAATCCAAGAGACAGGCAAGGTCAGGGACAATCAGCGTTAAAGCAGGGTCCCAAAAGCAAACCAAAGGTCACAGCAGGAATCAGGTCAATAATGCAGAGTATCCACAGGAACAAAAAGCTGGTCAGCTGATCTCTGGTGGCTTTGAAATGCATATCATCGTCATCATCATCATTTATTTATTTATATAGTGCCACTTATTCCACAGCGCTGTACAGAGAACTCACTCACATCTGTCCCTGCCCCGTTGGAGCTTACAGTCTAAACTCCCTAACACACACAGACAGAGAGAGACTAGGGTCAATTTGATAGCAGCCAATTAACTTACTAGTATGTATTTGGACTCTGCAAGGAAACCGGAGCACCTGGAGGAAACCCACGCAAACACGGGGAGACCATTCAAACGCCACACAGATAAGGCCATGGTTGGTAATTGAAATCATGACCCCAGTGCTGTGAGGCAGAAGTGCTAACCACTAAGCCACCATACTGCCCCACAAACCAACACTCCTTACTTCACACTAATCAGAGGAGCAATTCTAGATAATCTCATATGAACATACAAGACACTTCACTGTCTAAAAGAGCAATTAGTTTTTAGAGCAAATGGGAAGAAAAAAAGTTTGGTTTATAAAGCAAAATGTTTATTAGTGATTATAGCTATAACTGTAAACAGGTTAAGTTTATGTTGGAGTTTATGTTGTGTTATCTGGCTGATGTCAGCAGCCCTCTCTGTAAAAGTTCTCTGTGTGTGTGACATACTGCTGGAGGCTAGCGCATTGACAGAGGGCTGCTTATTTCTGGAGATTGAGAATCAGCTGGAAAAGATTCTTGTTGGATACATTTTAATACAGTATGCCTAGTGAATGATCAGATATAGGACAGGGGTTATACAGCCATGGCCAAAAATATTGTCACCCTTGCAGTGTGTTTCTAATAATGCACTATTTCTTGCAGAACATTGTTGAAACAAAGAATTATTTTGGTATCCACATATGGATGTCTTTATTTTGTAGTGGAATAAAACACAAAAAGCAGAAAGATTTATTCCATACAGAAATATTTAAATGGGCCAGGTACAATAATGGACATCACTTAGAAGTAATTAGAAATAAACAGATTTCAGACAGGTGGCTTTCCTTCACTTTGGAACTGAATACACCTGTGGCGAGTATCAGGTGTTTGCAATATAAAAATTACTGATTAAATGAGCTTAAATGGAGAAAAGGTCTAATTCTCCTGTTTTGTGTCACAGGACCTTATTCATTAGCGATCGGATCTTATCTTTCCTCCTCTTAAGTTGCGATGAGTACGGAACGGAAGTTCAAAGACACACCCATCTTAAGTCTGTTAAGCAATGGAAAATAAGATGCAATGGATCTTAAGCAGTGCATCTTAAAAAAATGGCAGATAAGATCAGTAATGAATCAGGCCCACTCTGTGTACTGCAAAGAACATGGAGAAATTAAACAAAGTCAGAAAATATTCTGAGGTCAAACAGAACATTGTAATCAAGTATGGACAATCTCAAGGCTACAAATCAATCTCCAGAAACCTTTATGTTTCCGTTTCCCCTAAATATTGTTATTAGGAAGTTTGAGTTACATGGCACAGAATCCAGCTTCCCTGGAAAGAGAAAACTTGATAGAAGATTGCATCACAGGATTATTCAAATGGTGCAGGAAGCACCTTGACCAACTGCCAAATGACCTTCAGACACAAAGTATGACAGTTTCAACTTACACCATCCATCGCCAACTGAATGAAAGGAGGTTGTGTGGTAAGAAGCACAAAACACCCCACTGCTGAGATACATAAGAAAGTCTGACTGGAATGTGCCAAATGAAATCATGGTGGTGCTTTGCCCTGGGTTATTATTTATACATTTTGGACCCGTTGTATCAGTCACTTAAAATACACCATTGCCCGATTGTGTTTTGGCTAAATTTCTTCTTGGTAAAAGGTCCTGAGTACAGATGAGACCAAATAGATGCTTTTTAGTGAATCACATAATCCCTGATCATTTTATTTTATTTAAAAGCTTTGCATACATTTACATGTCAAATGTTTTCAATTATCTTTCTGACCTTTTGAAGCATTTGCAAGATATTTTTATTACTGTATATATGTACTTGCATACATTAGCATTGCAGTTTCATTTTTATAAAACTTTGATGCTCCTCTATACATAGTTGCATACATTAGCATTGCTTTTTTTTTTTCAATTAATTTTTTTAAAAAACTAACATTATATGCTTTAGTTTACTGAATTGTAATTATTTTTTAAAAACCTAAAAAAATCAATAACTAAAATAGATGAAGCTGTGGTGGTTGCATGTTTTTTTGTCTATTATGTTTCATTTCAAAGGGGACCCAAAATTCTACAACGAATAGGGTAAATTTTGTATGCTTTTCTCTCACATATAGACAATCGTTGTAGAATCAATGAATCTGGAGGATGACAGATTCTACAACGATCAGAAACCAGCAACTGGTAGACCGTCAACTACTCAGGAAGCATGTCTTCAGGCCATGTGTCAGCCTCTTTAGAATGTCTGATGCTGGGATGGTCCATCTCTATCAGCCACCACCCCTTGTCATCATGGACATTCTGCGCATTGTGCAGAGTGACCTAGAGCCTCTGCACAACATCCATACAGCAACACCACCGCTGACCAAACTGTTGGTGGTGTTACATTTCTGTGCATCTGGTCCATTCCAAACCAAAGTGGGTGTCGCAGCAGGATTGTCCCCGTTCCCCTTTAATCGTGCACTGAAGATGGTGCTATGGGCTTACCTGTCACACATCCAGCAATTTATACATCTGCCACTTGATTGGTAGTCACTATTGGCCATAAAATAGTAGTTTACCACCAAAGCTGGCCTTCCATATGTTATAGGGGTAGATGGTGCACATATAGCTCTGGTCCCATCAAGTAGGAATGCATGTTTTTTATCCCAATAGAATGCTGCCCATGCTCCAACAGTGCACATTGACACTTCCTTTAAGACACTGAACGTGGACAGTTGCAGCGGGGATAACTGTGTCCCATATCTGTTATAAGTTCATCAAAACGCCCATATAGTGATCGGAGGCTTCCTATCTCCATATAGGAAAGTCTGACCACAACAGTATAATAAGTTACTGCATGGACGTGCAGCATACAATAACCTGCCTCTATACAAGTGTATAAGAGTATACCTGAATATATATACCTGAATATACAAGACTGTATATGTATATGTGTATGAAACTGCCTGCCTGCTGGGCTACAAACTACCAACTGTGAGCACCTACATCAACTGTGTTTGTTATCAAGTTTAATAAACCAGCAACTTGGTTAAGTTAAAGGCATTTGTGGCTTTACATCCACCCAACATCTCTGACACATTTCACAAACATCAAAAGGTATAACCAATAGTTACAGCTTTCAGCTCTGCCTGCTCAGAACCCCCGATAGAAGCAGGTGCAGCAGGTGTAGCAGGTACAGCAGGTACAGCAGGTGTAGCAGGTGTAGCAGGTACAGAAGCTGTAGCAGGTACAGCAGGTGTAGCAGGTGCAACATGTGTAGCAGGTGCAGAAGGTGTAGCAGGCGTAGCCGGTGCAGCAGGTACAACAGGTGTAGCAGGCGCAGCAGGTGTAGCATGGGTAGCAGGTGCAGCAGGCGTAGCTGGCGTAGCAGGTGCAGCAGGTACAACAGGTGTAGCAGGTGCAGAAGGTGTAGCAGGTGTAGCAGGCGCAGCAGGTGTAGCATGGGTAGCAGGTGCAGCAGGCGTAGCAGGCGCAGCAGGTGTAGCAGGTGTAGCAGGTGCAGCAGGTACAACAGGTGTAGCAGGTGCAGAAGGTGTAGCAGGTGTAGCAGGTGTAGCAGGTGTAGCATGGGTAGCAGGTGCAGCAGGCGTAGCAGGCGCAGCAGGTGTAGCAGGTGTAGCAGGTACAGCAGGTACAGCAGTTATAGCAGGTGCCACATGGGCTAATGTCACACCACTTTGTTTATCCATATAATTTATAATTGCATCTGATTATCTTTTCAAATGTACTATGTATAAGTGTGAGTGTGTTGCCTATGTGATCCAATTGGCCTTTCACATTCATTTTATGAAACAATTATTGTGAAATAAATATATTGGCACTGTCATGAGATCCAGCAGTATGCTGTGTGTCTGTTGTTCTCCTGCATCGTAACAGGTGTCCTCGCCAAGGGGTTCATATTCACCCTCAGGGATCCTTGGCATGTACAGCTCATATAATGGAAGGAATAACTATCATTAAAATCATGTATGTTTTAGTTCATAACATCCAACTGTTAGCATCATATAAGTAGATTAGTTTGCTAATAAATTCCATTATACATAATAATAAATTCCCATATGAAATGTATTTTTGTTCATGTGTGTATATATGTGGTCATTTAGAGAAAACATTATACCAAATGAATTGAAAATAATCATAAACTTCATATATTATTATTATTATTATTATTATCCTTTATTTGTTTGGCGCCACAAGGGTTCCGCAGCGCCGTACACTGTACAAAACAGTAGACTATACAGGGTAAGACATTACTGAACAATAAACAATAAATACCAAACTTCAGAGGCTCCAGGCAGGCTAATGCAGTAAGGACGGAGCAGAAGAACAGGTATGGATACAGGAGGGAAGAGGGCCCTGCTCAAGTGAGCTTACATCCTAAGGGAGGGTGAACAAGACTCAGGCACAAAGGGAGTCAGATTGGGAGAGAGACGGATGGAGCGAGGAAGGTTGTTCCAGTGAAGGGGGGATGCACGGGAGAAGTATTTGGCTTGATGGCAATTTTACATATTCATCCATTTAACTTTAAGTTATTCTCCAAGGTATCATCGCAGACAATACATAGTAAACTTGACTACAAAACCAGATTATTCAATAGGCTGACTGCATTGAAGTCTTGGGTGATAGGCTTTGGATGGAATGGTGTAGATTTTTTTTTTTTTTTTTTAAAAAGGCAAGTGGAAATTATTTTACAAAACACAGGAACATATATATTGTTGGTGGGGACATTAAGATTTATTTAGTCACAACATTACAGTCAGTTGAATAGTTAATGTATGTATTATGATATGAAATGTACCTGGAGGGGATTGTTGTGTGGTTGGGGGAGGACTCTCACCAGTGTGTATCCTACACTTTCAACTAGTTGGTCATCAATGTAGGACAATGCTGTGTATTCTGGAGTGCAGAGTTCCAAGGACTTCATGCGACTACCTCCTGCCCCTCTCGTATGTCTGTGGCAGTCTTGGAGGTTATCTATAAGCCTGCGTTTAAAGTCATTCCACCTGTGTGAAATGTCTAAAGTTCAGAATGTTGCAATGTATATTGGCAAATATTTACTAAATGATGGTGCAGACATACATATAGATATATAAATGTAAATTGTTTGGGCTGTAAATGTCACACAACAATTACAGACTGCTAGACACCAATAAACAATTTTTTAAAAATAAAACAGGTAGTACAATGTAATTCATAAATTATTATACATTTTATAAAGGTTTTGGGATTGCTATTGCCATGCCTTGCACATTTATGCTAATGTATTCTGAGTATAAAATAACTGAAAAAAAAATTGTGTTCACTTACCTCTTTTTGACCTCAGTGACAGATCTCCGAATAGGAGCCAAAGCATTACCTGCTCAGTTATATCCTTCCAAATGTGGTGCTTCACTGGGGCAGATAGCTGGTGGTTTGTATGGTGCAGCCTCTCCATCATGTACTCCACCAGCAACTCAACCCTTTTGTAGGCAAAGTTTGGCTGCCTACACTTAGCGAATGCTGGACTGTGGCCAGCCGTCTCTTCCTCAGAATGGGACATTGTACAAGGTCACTATATAGCTTCTAAACTCAATATGCAGTCTTGAAGGGAACAGCGAATTACATACCTATACCCAAACATGTCCTGCGAGCCAATCAGTGAGCAGAATGTTGAAAAGCCTCATTCACCTGCAAACATGAGGGTGGCTGGCGTCATGCGAATGGAGCTGAGACCGTATTAAAATAATTCTATTGTTTGCAAATAAGCATTGCATAGGCGATTGTATTGTGTTTCCAACGCACAAAGTGATTTATTTTAGCAGATCAATACATTATTATATCAAGATACAGTACAGTACAGCCAATACCAAAAGATAAATACATACCGCAGCTATCGCATGCGCTCGCTGCGATCCCACGGGACCCAGTGAACAGTATATCTCTATGGAATACTGTGGTCAGAGTAGACTGAAGACTGGGAGTGCAGCTATGATTATATATACATTCAGTGTTACAGAGAGAACAATGTAGATGATGTGGCTTGCTTCTATAGGTCCAGACTTCGGGTGGGTCCAGGGTAAACAGGTCATAGTCTAGTTCAAACTAAAGAAACCAAAGGTGGGGGTCATCTCTCCAGGGGATGTGCTCCTTTCTTTCCGCCTGACTCTCCAGTTACAATTAGTCTATTAGCATTTTATGGTCAGCATCATATTAAAGGTTTATTCCCTAACATCAATAACTAGAGTATGCATTGTGCGATCTCTTCGCCGAATGCACCGGACAGCTGCTGATGTAAAGGGGATTAATATGATATCAGACATGACACATTTCCTTTAACCTGAACCTTAAATAACACTGAGGTGTACATATAATCATAGTATATAAACTAATATTAAACTAAATACTATCTGCTCATAAATTACTGTGTAACCAATATGAATATGAATTACATAAATAACTAAATGTTGTAATGTGAGTGTGTACGTGCGTATTTTACCGTGCGATCGCAATATGCCACGTGTAGCGTGGCATACTGAGTGCAATCGACCAATAACACAATATCAACTAATATACTTTCGTTCATCCAATTATACGACTTCGACAGTTCCACCCTTTGATAGTATAATAAACTATCACCTTAAAGATGTTATATACAGGATCTCAGTACCACGTTTCAATGTTATGTAATGCAAGTCCCCCTTGGTGTATGACCACGCTATTTGTAGATCTAAACAAGTTATCATAAGAGAGAGTCTTAATTCTCAAAACGATTTCTGCTTGTACTATAGACTGTACACTTCTGGAGCTTGGAGATAACCTTTTGTATGCCCTTCAAGGGTGCAATAAAACACTTAATACATTATTTGGAAAGGTACAGAGTACAATAGAACATGTATCAGCTGTACAGAATATTCTACTACAGTTCTTCAAGTTTAACAGGTTCATCTGTCCAACCAGTGTCGGACTGGCCTGCCGGGCAGCCGGACTATCCACCGGTAAGCCCGGCAGGCTTGAAGCTCCGCCCCCTTTGCTGTTATGGCGGAGCTAACGGCAGGGCCTGATCAACCACTAGGCTGATCAGGCTGCAGCCTGCGGCGCTGAGTGGCACACTAAGAAGCTGGTTGGTGTTTTTTGGGTTTTTTTCTTCAACTGCCGGCGATCGGCTTCTTTCTACCGCGTGTTTCTGTACTCAATCACGCAGCTAACAGCATCCGATGCTGTTAGCTGCCCTATTAGTGTATTGCTTAGTGTGGTCACGTGAGATCTCACATCTCACGTGACCACACTAATCACAAAGAGCGCGCCCGCAGTGACAGTGCAGCTAACAGCGTCGGATGCTGTTAGCTGGAGAGAGGAGGAACAGAAGACAGCAAGGTAAGTGCATCTTGTTAAATATCGGGGGGGTGACACATCGGATGTGGAGGGGGAGATGACTAGGGGGGATTAATGAACTGGCCAATGGGGGGGAGTTTATAAATTGGATATGAGTGGATTAATGATCTGGCTAGTATGGATTGGATAGAGGGGATTAAGTCTGAATATCCGCACAGCCCTGACAGTGAGGTGCAGTGGGAGGACATCTAAACAAAAGTAATTTTAATCTCAGTTTACTGATCCTTAATTCAAATGGCCCACATACTAGACAGACTGCAGCACTCATCTCTCCTGCCACTTTCCCAATGCCAGCAAGTGCACTTAGATATTAGAAGTGAATGGCCATGTTCAGCCTCCATAAAACTAAAGTCTGGCTGTACAATCATGAAATATTCCCACAGAGAATATATAATAACAGACAGCTATAAAGATGACTGTGTGGGTATATATATATATATATATATATATATATATATATATATATATATATATATATATATATATATATATTATATATTATACTTATGGAGAAAAGTATTCAGATGCTTGACCATTGCACCAGCAGGGAGGAAAAAGCAATGGGGAGGTAATGGACTGGCTACAGGGGAGGGGGGGGTTAATCACCTCTCCCTATTTAAGGCACCTGTGCCCATTGTATCGTTGCCTGATCTTGAGTCTCATTCCCTTTGAGTCTCTGAAGGTGTCTTCTGTGTCCTGCTCGTGTCTTCAGCTGTCTGCTGGACTACCTGCTCTGCTCACCTGCAGTTCCCATACCTGCTACAGTCTCTCAGCTCTCCTGCTGTGCCTGCATATCCTCGTTGGACAAGCTTCTCTACTCAGCAGCGATATGCATACTTGTTATTGACTATCAGTTGTTATCCTGCATATCCGCTTTGGACAAGCCTCTCTACTCAGCAGCGGTATACATACCCGCTATAGACTATTAGCTGTGACGCTGCATATCTGTTTGGGACTAGCTCCTCTGCTCTCCAATTGTATTTATCCAGTTATAGACGCTTATCACTCCTCCACTTATCCGCACCTGGACAAGTCCTCACCTCATCACAGCAGTGGTACAACTTGCTATACGCAGACCACTGACTCTCCGCTACCTACCTGCACCTGGACAAGTCTTCCCTTCACAGCAGTGGTACAACTTGCTATATGCAGACCACTGACTCTATGCTACCTACCTGCACCTGGACAAGTCTTCCCTTCACAGCAGTGGTACAACTTGCTATACGCAGACCACTGACTCTCCCGCTACCTACCTGTACCTGGACAAGTCTTCCCTTCACAGCAGTGGTACAACTTGCTATATGCAGACCACTGACTCTCCCGCTACCTACCTGCACCTGGACAAGTCTTCTCATCACAGCAGTGGTACAACTTGCTATACGCAGACCACTGACTCTCTGCTACCTACCTGCACCTGGACAAGTCTTCTCATCACAGCTGTGGTACAACTTGCTATACGCAGACCACTGACTCTCCCGCTACCTACCTGCACCTGGACAAGTCTTCCCTTCACAGCAGTGGTACAACTTGCTATCCGCAGACCACTGACTCTCCCGTTACCTTCTTTCACCTGTTCACGTCCACTCTACTCTCCTACCAGTACAGCTGCAAGTCGCTGACTCTCCTACCAGTATAGCTGCAAGTCACTGACTCTCATCTATTCCATTGGCATTCTCTCTCCATCTGCTGTTATATACGTTCCTACTATTCACCCTACTGCCAGAGGACCGCTGTGTAAACCCCGCCCCTCTGGTAAGCATTATCAACTGGTGAATCCTGGGCAGAACTCCTAGTGCCCGTGACATAATCATTCTCAAGGATGCCTGCTCAAGTCCGAATATTACTGGACTGGCATCGCTGGGTGTACCTCTTTTTTAACTATGGAGTCACCGTACTTACGGACGTAATGCTACTCAGACAATAGCCCCTCGCACTTTCTTCAAGCTCCAAGGTTTCCAAATTTTCCTTTACCCCTGAATTGAATAGAGTAATTGGCTGGACCGATTATGCTACTAACTTTTCCTTCATCCCCAATACCTCATTATCATTACCTGAACCAGCCTCTGTCACCTGCCAATAATTAAAAGAATTGACCGTCCTGAGAAGAGAATGAAATGAGAGAAACACAAAACAGGAAAACTACAACTTCATGATGGACAACTGTCTTAGCCTTTGGCTCAGGTGCTATTAACTGCATTCGAGGCCTTCCAGAACAGATTCATGAGTGCCCTTGGACCCTTCTCTGAGTGTTGGCTCCTCTGCAGTGGGTGGAATGGGCACCAGTGTGTCTCTGCTACCCTTGAAGCTGTGATGCTGGTAGCCTACACCTGGTACCTGTCTGTCAAATAACCTGAGCTTAAGAAATTACTGTTCCACAACTTACTCTCGCAATCCAACATCCTGACAGTTAGTGTGACTTTTCAGGAAACAGTGTTTTGGACGTTCTCGGTTGCTGTCTCACTATTTACCTCCTCTCAAGGTCTAAGCTAGCCTCTCAGTTACAATCTCATCTCAAGAGGGGCCAAGAACATCCCAAAAACTGACAGGTTAAGAGGCTGCCCAGGAGTGATCTTTTGGTAGCGGGGAAGGACTAGTGGCCGAAGCTATCAGTCACTTCAATCAAGTTCCAACTCTTATTCTATTCAATTCGTTCTACCTAGTACCGTTACTTTATGTTCACACTGGTTTGTGGCTAATCGAAAGTATGTAATTTGTTACCACTACTCATACATTATACATTTATTATCAATAACATAAATACCCCTATCACCTATTATAACTCTAGGGCTATCACATTGAATAACAAAAGCTTTGAGTATGACATAGTAATACGTTATTAGACACATTTCAATACAGCGTTACCTAGACATATTTTATCGGTACACCAGTGTATACTTGAGAATCCTGCATGGTGGTAATTGGATGACATGGATTTGTTTTACCTGGAGAAAAACCCATCTGCAGGAGGGATATGGGATGGCTCTATTGGTATCATTTTCCTGTCATTCTCTTAATCAAGATAGGACGTTGCCGTCATACTAGCTTGAGAAGAAATGTATGGTGCACCCCAATATACTCTTACCAGCTTGCACATACCTTCTGTACCCATCTGAGCCAGACCATGTGCTGCCTCCGCTAGGTCTGGAAGATACACTCTGGGAACTACTGGTCTACCGTGACTCTCCAGAGTCCACCAGACTCCTCACCACATCTCTTCACCTTCCAGACAGTTAATTCTTCAGGTAACACAAATCTTCATATATTAACCAATATGTGTATGCGTGCATGTGTGTGTGTGTGTGTGTGTGTGTGTTCACATTTTAAAACTAAAACAATACAACGAAGCAAAACAAAACATAAATTTGTTTGCTGTCACATAAAACTCTGCTGTCTATTTGACAGCTATGTTCGCCCTGGTGTGACAGCCATGTATGGTCCGGTGTGTAAGTGTGGACTTTACTAGCAGCTACTTCAGTTGGTAACTGTGTCACTGTATAAAGTCCTCTATGTAGTGTCCTACTCATGTACTGGTATTGCTATAAAAAGATTTCTCAGTCACCTCACATTCAGCTACTTGACTAAGTGGGAAAGGCAAAGGGGTCTATTTCTATAACACTTTCTTCAAATATAACAGTACCCAGTATATGTCTGTCTAACAGTGAAAAAATATAAAACACGAAAATTCTACATTTTCTAGGGTTACACATTATGTCATATCTTGTGGCACAAATCCTACTCCAATGTTCTACACAGAGATGCATATCTGTATGCCTAACCTCCAGCAATCTCCTATCCTCCCCACCCTTTGTGCATGCATATAAAGGCACATTTTTGTACAGGAGGCACAAAACACACAAAAAAACCAAAACCGATATGCGTCTATAAAAACATGAATCGTATTTCCACACAAAAAAAACTGTTTGCTTAATATTAGCAGCTTCTATACACATAACACCAAACCCCTGACTGTTTCTGTAACTCATGTCAATCTAGTGTGTATATCCCTGAGTTTGTCTTATGTAAAAAAAAAAATATGTCTTAGCCCCCTTAATGAGACTGTGTCTATGTCTTTTCGTATCTTATGCAAGAGGAGAGAGAGAGAGAGAGAGAGAAAGATAAAGAGATACTAGCACGGATATAAAGAATGAGAAATAAGAAAGCAATGAATAATAGGAATACAAAGCTTTGAATACAAGGGTTTGAAAACAAACATATATGCAGAAAGGGAGATTTTTACAGCAAAAATGACAGCTGGAGTGAACTCTATGGGAAAATGGCTGAATTCATTCCACTAATCCCCTTAGCTATTTGCTATACTATGACCCCTTCCCATACTTGACCAGGGGGTCTTTCATCAACCGTGCAATCCAGTGTCGTCCGTTATTTGTTCATTAAGAACTCGGTATCACATTAACTTCATACCTTTTCAACAGACTTTCTGACTTATGACAGAGAAATATAGAAATTAACTCTTGATGACTCATCTGAGATACATAAAACAATATTTTGGAGAAAAGTATGTACATACTTCATTTTAGGATAATGATTCTCAGCCAAACAAATTATCATGAGTCACTGCAGCCTAAAACAAAGAGTGTTCCAATGACCCATTGTTAATTTGTTTTTCAAGAGTAATTCTTCTATTTCTCTATCCCACCCCTTTAAACACTAAGGGGTAAATGTATGAACATGCGGGTTCTTCAACACCCGCGTGTTCAGCGTGTTCGGCGATTAAATTTCAAGCGGCGCTGCATTGTAAAGGGAAGTTTCCCTTTACAATGCAGTGCCGCTTGAAATGTAATCGCAGAACACGCTGAACACGCGGGTGTTGAAGAACCCGCATGTTCATACATTTACCCCTAAGTCTATATTTCTTCTGTGTACCCTTATCTGTGAGAAGAAAAAACAAGATAGTTATCTTTAAACAGCAAACAAAACAAACATTTTAATTCGTTACCATCGGCCAGCGATTAGGAAAGCAAACATGTGACAACATAAAACAAACAAACACAATCAACAAAGATTACTTTTGAATCAGTTTCTTTCTAAACTTTTACATTAATACTTACCACAGTTTTAACCTTTACCTCGCCTGGTTGTAGTACTACAGATATAACTTGATCTTTTTTTAGTTGACTATGGTTTTCCCTCAAAACATTTACTGTTGTGAGGTGTGCAGATGCCTGTTGGAAAACCTCTGTGGGTGTCTACGTAATTCCTCCTTAGGTGGCCAAAGTCTATTTGTTTCCGCTCTTGTCATTATACAGCCGCTTGCTTGATGTCCTGTTTTATGGCATCTAAAACACTTCCTCAACTCATGTTGTTTCTGTTCCTTAAACCAGTGTCATTATACTGTGGTCTTGTGTGCAGTCCATCTGGTGCTGGGTTACTTACCATCATTAGCCTATCACTCTGTGCTTTTTCCTTTTTACATATATTTTTTATCATGTCCTATAACTGACTCCCTGAGAACACTTACAGTAATTCCTCTCCAGTGTGGTAATGAAGTTTGCACCCTTCTTTTCAAGTTTTCCCTGAGGCCATCCATTAGAACTGAAACAGCAACCTCCCTGTAGTGTACATTATCCTTTATGTCTGAAACCCCAGTATATTTGGCCATCGCTATTAGAGCCCTGCAAAAATAGTCTGTTGCTTTTTCACTGTCCTTTTGTTTGATAGTAAAAATTTTACTCCAGTCCACTATCACTGGAAAATATATAGCCAACTGTGTGATTATATGTCTAATATTGTCCTGATTATCATCCTCGGTTAAGGATTCATCCTCCTCCAACATACAATCCTTAATGAACTTTTGTATATCAATATCGAGAGGAAGACAGGCTCTAAGCACCATTCGCCATTCTTTATTAGTAGGCTCATGTGCATTACCTAAATGTCTAATAAATTTCTGACTCTTGGCCAAATCTTTTCTAGGATCAGGGAAATCAGACATAATTGAAAACATTTCAGAACTAGTCCATGAATCATGTGTTGCTACATGTTTTAAGGGAACTTCACCATCCTTGTTCACCTTCCCATTGGGAACTGCTGTTGTGCGAACAGTATGTAAGCCTACTGTCAGGCACCGCCTGTAGAGATCGGGACGGATATCCTGCTGTGCCGCGCGGAGCGTATGGTTTCCAAGCAACCAGACGCGTCACTTCCGCCCTGCTCGGCCGCCCGGCTACAGGTTCAGTAGCGTCCCCATTGCTAGGCGCTGTATTGCGGAAGCGCTATGGCGCTAAAATTATGACAAGCGCTGCGGCGCTGAGCCTCATTGGCTAATGGATACAATTAAGCCTCTCTTGGGTCCACCTCCAGTGCCAGAGTTTCAGGTCCTTTCCTGTCCTCCAGCGTTTCCAGTGTTCCTGTGTTTAACTTGTCTCCTGACCTTTTGCCTGCCTCCTGATTATTGCCGTTTTGCCTGTGACCCTTGTGACCCGGATTGCCTTGACTACCCTTTTGGATCTCCCTTTGTTCCACGCTGCCAGAACGCTACCGACCCGGCTTGACTCACTACTCCTTTGGATTCTCCTTGTGTACCTGCCTGGCCCGCACCGTTGCTGAACCGGCTTGTCTGACATTCCTCTCGTGCTTCGCTATCTGACTCGTGGAAGGACCGCGACCTGCGTGTTTCCTGCAGCTGAGTCCATACCTCCTTGCGGGGGTCCCTGGTGAACACCAGGGGCATGTTAGACTCCGCACCTTCCTTCGAGTAGTGCCAACGATAGAAGGTACGCTATACTCAGTCGTGACACCTACCAAATCACTATGTTCTGAACTAGTTGCTGGAATTGCTGTTGCAGTACAATGGATGTCTCTCCCTGTGATAACCTTTACATTATTCTCACCACTTTCAGCCGTTGCCCCTGTACAGTACAGCCCATACCAAACGATAAATACATACCGCAGCTATCGCATGCGCTCGCTGCGCTCCCACGGGACCCAGTGAACAGTATATCTCTATGGAATACTGTGGTCAGAGTAGACTGAAGACTGGGAGCGCAGCTATGATTATATATACATTCAGTGTTACAGAGAGAACAATGTAGATGACGTGGCTTGCTTCTATAGGTCCAGACTTCGAGTGGGTCCAGGGTAAACAGGTCATAGGCTAGTTCAAACTAAAGAATCCAAAAGGTAGGGGTCATCTCTCCAGGGGATGTGCTCCTTTCTTCCCGCCTGACTCTCCAGTTACAATTAGTCTATTAGCATTTTATGGTCAGCATCATATTAAAGGTTTATTCCCTAACATCAATAACTAGAGTATGCATTGTGCGATCTCTTCGCCGAATGCACCGGACAGCTGCTGATGTAAAGGAGATTAATATGATATCAGACATGACACATTTCCTTTAACCTGAACCTTAATTAACACTGAGGTGTACATATAATCATAGCATATAAACTAATATTTAACTAAATACTATCTGCTCATAAATTACTGTGTAACGGAACCAATATGAATATGAATTACATAAATAACTAAATGTTGTAATGTGAGTGTGTACGTGCGTATTTTACCGTGCGATCGCAATATGCCACGTGTAGCGTGGCATACTGAGTGCAATCGACCAATAACACAATATCAACCAATATACTTTCGTTCATCCAATTATACGACTTTGACAACCGTAACAAGAGTTATGGACCACTTTTTGGGTCCAGCCCCACAATCTGTCAGCAATGTGGTTAAAATGGAACCTTCATGGCTGCAAAGTATTATTTGTGGTGTACCGCTGGAGTGACCTATGCAGGAGGCATAGGTCACTGCAGCAGACTGTAGGAGGGAGCTTGCCAGGTATAAGTTCACAATTAGAAATAAATACATATTTTTATAATTGTATCTGGCCCATTTAGTTATAACCCAGAGTAGAAGAGAAAGTATTGTAGATAGTAATGAAGGCTTGCAATACCCTTCATTGTAAAAAGTACAAAGCCTGCTATGTAATAGTGATGCATTAGTATGTGATTACATTCACTTTAAGAGAACTACATTTCAATAAACCTCCTAGGTCAAGTTCATATGCAAGTGGTGTAGAGGTGTTTGTATTTGAGCAATGGTGGAGTAATGCTTCATGTGTGGTGTTTACTAATAATAAAAAAATGAAACATAACATTATATCCATGTATCTATCTATCTGTGAGAAGAGATAATATTTAATAAAATACTAATGTCTCATATTTCTTCCAACAGAAGGAACCCATTGAGGAACCCAGAACCCACTGGGAAAGCCGCTGGAGGAAACACTGGAGAAACCCCAGAAATTCCAGCAGGAGGAAGCAGGGAGCCCATCTCAGGCCCCTGAAGAAGAATGTAAGTATCTTGATTTCATAATCTAGTAGTATATATAATGGGGGATTCAGCATAAAAGTATAGGCCTCAGTATTAATTTGTTTGCTAAATCTGTATTTGCCTAGAACTAGGCAAGGCCTAGTTCTAGTCCTAGTTCTTACTTACAAGGCCCTCGCCAACTCCACTGCACCCTACATCTCCACCCTCCTCTCTATTCATGCTCCTTCCCGCCCTCTCCGATCAGCCAATGACCGTTGCCTCTCTTCTCCCCTGATCACCTCCTCCCATGCGCGTATCCAAGACTTCGCCCGCGCTGCCCCCTCTACTGGAACAAGCTCCCTCCCTCTATCAGAACCTGCCCTAATCTGTCCAGTTTCAAACGGGCTCTAAAAACCCACCTTTTTCTTAAAGCCTTCCAGTCTCCCACTTAACTCCCTACCTGATCTTCTGCCTCTTCCCCTTCACTCCCCTTCCCTTATCCTCCTTCTCTCCCTCCCTCGTGTCTCTCTGTCTGTCTACCCCACCCCTTAGATTGTACGCTCCTTCGAGCAGGGTCATCTCTCCTCCTGTCTTCACTTTAACTCTGCTCTCCAGCTACCTTGCCCTCCTCCTCCCCGTTCCCTCTTGCTCCCTCCTCTCCTCTCTGGGGGTTTCCCTGCCCTCCGTGCCCTCTTGGGCTCCGCCGTATGCGGGACCTTCCCCTCTCCCCGCCCCTCTAGCTGTGCTTTGAGATCTCGGAGTTACTGTGCATTTTCTTTACTGTATCGTGCTGTCTCACCTTGTATTGTACTTGTTTGTCCCTGTACGGCGCTACGGATACCTAGTGGCGCCCTATAAATAAAAATTAATAATAATAATAATAATAACTAGGCAAATAGTGCTATTGTACAGGTGTATGACTTAATGTACTTAATAAGTGTTTGTCATTATCTAAAGCAACACCCCACAATACATCAGCATGTACCTCTAAAATGCAGTCCTCTGGCTAGTACTGTGTTCACACTAAGATGGATTTCTATTAATGTAGCATCTCTGAACTCTGTAGAGCTAGAAACATGTAGGACCAATTTATACCCACAATGTTATGTTTCTAAAATAAAAGAAAAATTGTTGTGATGTTAAAATGTAGTCTTTTAATTGTAATTTTTTTCAGGTGCAGAAGAAACCCCCACCCCCTGCACATTTTTGTACAGATGATAGAAAAATAAATCAAGTGCTAAATATTAAGAAATGATTAAAAAAATATTTAGAAGTTTCTGTTTCAATTGTTAAATTTCTTTATTTTGTTAAAAAAAAGTTTGTTGTTTGAAAAAAACCTTTGTGTGTAATTTCTTTTCTAAGGATTGGTGTAATAATGAAACATATTTGTTAGTAAAGTATGTTATATATGGCTTATTGATATCATGGAATAGTTCAAGGTTTTGAGATAATGTAGTGAAAATGGTTAATATGATTCAATTATCAGGAAAATTTCAGTGTTTAGGAATAATAAGGTCAATTAGGGTTATTAAGGAAATGGACGCATGTGCGTTCAGATGTGAATTAAGAGTAAATATGAATGTAGTGAAAAAATGTGCAATTGCTCATCACTAAGAAAATCAAATTATACTTAAGTGTAAATTTCCTTCATGTAAGTGAGTTACTGCCATATTCACATTAGAATGTATTTCACAGATACGCTTGCAATTTAATATATACAAAGTTACAAGCTCTTTTTAAAAATGCAACTTGCGTCCAAGCAGTGTCTGAAGATGAATGAGGACCATAGTCTGTGCATCCAGACTGCATTGCTTATAAACTGGATGCTAAAATCTAATGGCAATGGACCTAAGCGTGATTTGTCAAGTGAATTGTCTGACACAGGATATTCTAAGAACCCACGGTTCAAAATAAAACAACATTTTAAAATGAAAAAAGAAAGGTAACCTCACCCTTGCCCAAGCAATCTTAATCATGAAGAGGGTCAACTAACGTTCTAAAATGACGCTCATATAGATCTTATTAGTCTATGGAACTGCCCTAAATGTAGTTGCTAGTTGCTTTATACCTGGCCAACAATGTCTCTTGTCACAGAAATCTAATCTTGTCATAAAAACCGAAAGATTATAGTCAAATAAACAATACAGCTTCATAACAGTAACAGTAAGAAGTAAAAATTATTGATATATTTCTTTAATGGGTAGGTACAGTTTAAACATATATTATGCTTTGCAATGTAAGCTCATACATTTATTATCATGTGTTTTTGTTTAATGAGAAATACTCCTTGGATCATGGCTTGCAGAGATGATAAATTAGTTTTACTACTAAAATAACAAAATAAGTGTATAAATAATTAAAAATGATGGGCAAAATTTTAATGACCAAAATTTTCTGTCCAGATTTCCACACACTGCCATTTACATTATTATTTGGCACCACATTCAACAGTTTTGCATTTTTTAAATTCTACTGTCAAGTATGTATATGTCAGGCCGCAAATGGTTACCTGGGCAAAGCAGTACACCAGGGCCCATATATATATATATATATATATATATATATATATATATATAAAATCACTTTTTTTTACATTCACTCAGCGTCCCTTCAGGTAGAGAAGCAAACTTACTGACTTACCTTTCAATCACCTTGTTCTCCGAGTCCGATCCCCTCCTATTCTTTTTTCTGAGTCCTCGTTCCGTGCTACGCTCCTCCGTGCTGTGCTCGCAGTGAATGTCGGGCGTCATCATGCCCGACACTCACTGCGAGCGCAGCACGGAAGAGGGGAGCGGGGATGGAGCCAGACGTGACCACCTGACCATTCCCGCAAAAGTTAAGTTTATTTTTTCTGTTTTGTTTTCTTTGCAGTATTTTTTATTTTCATCCAACCTTGGGCCCCCTTGCCCGCTGGGCCCCCGGGTACCTGCCCATCATGCCCAGTCGGAAAGACGGCCCTGTTATAGATGACTAGACATATATCATAATAACTAAGACATATGAGACTCAATCTAAGACTAAACTACATGCAATACTCTCAAATTACTTGTTGCCATCAAGTGCTTAAAGTAAGATTTATGTGTCGCAACATGCTAGGGAATTGGTCATTTAGCCTAGTTGACTATTACAAGCACACATTAAAAGTTGAAACCCTGCAGATTGTCATCTGATGACTCAACCCTGCTGATGTTCAAAGGGTAAACATGTACCCAGAGAAGCCAGAAATTGTAAGGAGACTGCCAGCAGAAGTCAATGATACACATATGGTGCCTTGGGAATCCTCTAAGAATGTCTGCACTGTTAACTAGATGCATTTGAGAAAGTTTACTCTTGTACAAAGTGTTTACTAGTTAAATTCTGATCAAGTGATTTCTACTGCAAATGCAAACTACATATAATTCAAGGTGTATTTTACAACTAAAAATACATAAGTGTGCATAGCTACTACATTAGTTAACAATCAAAGTTGAAAGATAACAAATTAGTTAAATCAAAACCATAACAAGGTAGACACACTATGAAAAGCCAGAGTTTGACAATAATAAAAAATATAAAAGATTATTACTGAGCAGAATAATATACTCAAACTAACTGTGCTTAATTAACTTAATGTGTCCATCATGCTCTCTTTCAGTCCACTGCAGTATATTGCCATGTAAGGAGGGAGATGCTTCTCTAACAAAGCAAAAAGTGATTGACAGCTTGACAGACTAGTTTTTCAGAAATGCAGGACCAGTGATGTCAGAAAACCTAATTTCCTACATTCACTCAATGCAAAGGGAAAAATATCTTTGTTTTGCCTAGATGGTCTGTCCTGCTCTCAGGAGATAACTTTGCAAACTATAAGTGTGACCAGATGTGTTGATAGGTTTAACAATCTGAAAATATACCATGAAATGTGTAAATGTAAAAAGTCATTTTACCACTTTAGGACTTTCTGAAAATATAATTTTTCAGTTTTTCACCGAAACTACTATTTGGCCCTATTTATGGTTTACATTAATTATGAGATTGAGTTGACATCAGTCTATCACTATTACATGCAGCGATTTTATGTGTTTAGAACATTGTTTTTCATTGGTCAAAGTGTGTCTAGTATGCAGCCCAATGTCTAGTATACAATACTGGGTAATACATATAGACATAGAGGTAAGAGGGCCCTGCTCGCATGCTTACAACTATGGGACATTGAGAGCTTGGTACACAAGGATAAATGCTACATCATATTGCATATTTTTCAGCTAGAATGCAATTGGTAAAAAGTATTGAGTGGGCTGTATAATCAGTCACACAGCAATGTTGGTCAGAGGGTTGTTGTCTTGTGTTAGCTCTGTATCGGTTTGTAATAGTTAGGTTAACCTAGGGAGATTAAGATGCTGGTTGAGCTATATTATAAGCTTGTCTAAAGAGGTGGTTTTTAAAAGAATGCTTGAAGGTTTGTAGACCAGAGAAATGTCTTAATGTGCGAGGGAGGGAATTCGACAAAGTGGGTGCAGCCCGAAAAAAGTCCTGTAACCGGGAATGGGAGGATGTGATGAGAGTGGAAGAGAGACACAAATCTTGTGCTGAACGGAGTTGTCGAGTTGGGAGATATTTTGAGACAAGTGAGGAGATGTATGTTGGTGCAATTTTGTTGATGGCTTTGTATGTTAGTGAAAGAATTTTATATTGGATTCGTTGAAAAACAGGCAACCAATGTAGAGACTGACAGAGTGGCTCAGCAGAGGAAGAACAATTTGCAAGGAAAATCAACCTTGTTGCTGCGTGCAAAATAGATCATAGGGTTTTGAGTCTGGTTTTGGTAAGACCCGTACGGAGGGAATTGCAGGAGTCAATGCAGGTTATATCCAATCTTGCCAGAGCTCAGAGCTAGTGTTAAAACCAAGTATTTTTGCAGAGGGAAAATAACTGTGGGGCTCTTCAGACTGCAAGGAATGCACCTAAAATTGTGTCCTTTCTATTCCTTTGCAAATTTCAATAAATAAATCTTTTTGCACTGCTCTGCAAAACTACACTCATCAGTGCAACTTATCCATACTTAGGAACGGGGTCGCTCAACAGAAACTCCTCCCATCTGATGATGCAATTCTCTGCTCCTATTTAACTGCTATTATCTAGCTCTGTAAATCTATGCACTTTGGGGGAAATCTAGGCTCACTTGCCCAAGTAGGAGCAAATCAGCCTTATTGCACTTTATAAATGAGGATCAGAGTATCTTAGATAACTGTCTCTTTATAGCAATGAAGAAATGTACATGTGTGTCTCTCTTTCTTGAAGATAATGGGGTTTGCAATCCCAATAATAGTAAAATGACCATTAATAATAAGAAGATATTTTGTGGGTAGTAGTACCAAAAACAATAATAAAAAATATATAGATAAGGTGAGGAATTTCCCTGCTGAAGTTAGGCAGTTCAAGGCTACTACTAATGCTCAGCTCCATGTAGGGTGATGTTCAGTATGTAGAAGCTTGCTCACACTTGTCATGGACACTGATCAATTCTGGAAACCTGGTGAGCTCTTGAAATATGGATAAAGTTGCTCTCTTCAAGAGGCTGTAAGATAAAAGTATTAGGCACCTGGAACAACTGCAACCAATCAGGACACTCTGCAAAGTACTGAAATGGCTCTGTACTCCCTCTGGATCTCTGGATTGGACCTAGACTCTCTCTGGACCTCTGGATTCGAACTGGACTCCCTCTGGACTACTAGATTGAGCCTGGATTTCATCTGGACTGTTGGATTTGACCAGGGTCCTCTTTGGACCGCTGGTTTGGACCTAGACTCCCTCTGGATCACTGGCAGCTTACATGCAAGCTCTAACAGTTTACTCTGGCAAAAGCAGACTCCATTATGAGAATGACAGTTCCCTCTGTGATTCTGGCAGACCTTTCTTGTAACACTGGCAGCTAACTCTATCTTATTTAGTAAGACTGGCAACCCTTTCTAAGAGATATTCAGTCCTCCTCATCACCTTGAGTATCCTGTTAATGATATTACCCTCTCTCTGCAGCATTTTCCCCACATTATTCACTCTCCCATTGATTCTTGTACTCCCTTCCAAGCTACACGGACTGAGCTGCAATGCTTGTCTCCCTCCATTAGCAGTGTTTGATAAGACTGTGGTCCTAGCAATGGTCTTGCCTCCCATCTCTCTGGCTACACTCTGTTGTTTTCTTTTCTCTTGCACGGAGCTCTCTGCAACAAGCATGCTCTGACATCATTTCTCTGATTCTTAGGCTTGCTGAGAAGTGTAGTTTCCAGTGCTTGAGAAAGCATTTGAACACCCCCCAAACAGCAGCTCAGCCTCCCTTGTATCTATATTCCTGGAACCAAGCCTCTCATGATAGGTGAGTTCTGGTTCCAGGGATTAAAAATATATACATAGCAGAGGTGAACAGGGCCTAAATAAAATAATTAAGATAGTATAAATCGAAGACACCCATTTACTGTAATCAAATATCACTACAAATAAGTAAGGATGAATTAAACTAATAAACTATCAAATATTATTTCACAGGTAATTGATAAAAACAAGTTAGCACAAAATTACACATAATGCCAATATGCCAAGCAAACATTTCTAATGCAATCACACAGAAATATCACATCAGACAGGTTAGATGAGTTGAGGTGTTCCAGATTGCCTATTAAAGAGGGAGGAGTCTTCCAAAATAATGTAGTAACAAAAGCACATGGACGGATTAAACCAGATTTACTTGTGTACAATTGGGACTGTAATAAATTCTTTATTTTGCAAAATATTGTCTGGTCATGTATTCATAATATAACCTAAAAATTGTTAAGGTAACAGTGATAATGGTAGGATAAAAAACTATTGGATTTCCCTAACTTTACATCTGCGGGTTGTAAGTGATCCAGAGGTAGTTATAATGATACGTGCGAGAGGAGGCTTCAGGAATACCAGACACTGATAAATATTACAGGTTGAAATAACAAGCTACACAAGTGTCTTCTAGCAGTCTGTTGGATGCTTAATTTTACCTATACATTATTAATTGTATAATATATCTCTGACATACAGATATTTTTAATATATAAGTTTAATGTGTCCGATATGCAATTGCTGAGAAAGTTGATACTTCTTTTGGCTTGATGCAGGTCGTTTACTAACACAAGATCTAGGCAGTTCATGCTAGCTAGTCAGTACTCTGATCTAATATCAAATTTGGCAGCTGCAATGTCTCAGTAGTTTGTCCAAGTGATGCCGAATGTGGAATAAATATGAACTGCCACTATTCAAAGTATCAAATACAGAAATATATTTTTAGCATTTTGAAACTTTAGTGCTCTCTGTCACATCTTAAATACATTTCTGTGCTTGTTATCACCCCCACATGAGATTTATGGAGATTTTCAAGCTATACTTTCTATGGACAATATGAAAATGAGTCACTCCAAATGGTAAACAGATTTTATGGTAACCCTTTGATTTTATGGTAATCCTATTGGCTGTGGGTATGATTCATTAAGGGAAGTTAAGTAAAAAAATTGAGTAAGTAGTCTCCCGGACAAAACCATGTTACAGTGCAAGGGGTACAAATTAGTTTTCTATTTTGCACATAAGCTAAATACTGTCTGTTATTTTCATGTAGCACACAAATATCAACTTTACATTTTAGTGTACAAATAAGCTATCAAGTATTTGTGTGCTACTTAAAAAAACTGACAGTATTTAACTTATGTGCAAAATAGAAAACGAATTTGCACCCCTTGCATTGTAACATGGTTTTGTCCAGGAGACTACTTACTCAATTTATGTACTTAACTTTCTTTAATGAATTAGGCCCTGTTTTAAATGCATAATGTGGCATTCTATTTTTCCTTTGATTTGAATCATTGGCTTCAAGGGTGGAACACAGCATCCTCAGGCCCCATAGCAAAATCTGGGGGTAGACCCGGCAATGCTGCTACACTTTCATTCTCAAAATCAGGGCTAATGAATATTCTAGGATCCAATCAAGTAGGTAAAGGGTTATTAGATACAGTGCCTACAGGAAATCATTACCTTTATTCACATTACACCATAGACATTGAAATAAATTAAATCAACTTTTTCTAGCTGTATTTACACATCATCACCATTTATTTATATAGCACCATTGATTCCACAGCGCTGTACAGAGAACCCACTCACATCAGTCCCTGCCCCTTTGGAGCTTTCAGTCTAAATTCCCTAACATACATTTTAATAATTCCCATTATAATACTGAACTTCAAAGTGAAAATAACATTTACAAAAATTATTTACAATTAATATAGTTTAATTACTAAAATACCTGGTTTGGATAAGTGATCATACCCTTAGATTTAACCAATAGAAACTTGCTCATGCACAGTCAATGACCTTCCAGATCACACGTCAGGCTAATTGGCCACCACCTGACATCAATTGTAGTGATTTTGATCTCTTCAGAATAAAACCTGATGTTCCTTGAAGATTCCACTACTAATGAATTGTAAGACAAATAATTCAGAAAGGTTGGAAAGGTGTTTCCAGAAGGACTCCAGGATAAAGTTGTGGAAAGGTAAAAATTAGAAGAAGTATACAAGTATTCAAAGGCTTTTAATCTCTCTCTCTGAGTATCATTCAGAGCATTATTAAGAAATGGAATGTGTATGGCACCACCAGCACCTTGCCTGGATCGGGCCATCCCTCCAAACTGGATGACAGAACCAGGAGGATATTGATCCGGTAAGCTACCAAGAGGCCAATGGCAACTTTGAAGGACTTACAAGTCTTTATGGCTGATATTGGTTGGTCTGTACATGTAATTACTATCTCATAAGTTTTACTCAAAGCTGCCCTGTATGGCAGGGTGACAAGAAAGAAGCGATTTCCAAACTTAGGTGCACAAAGCTGGTAGAGGCATATTCAAACAAATTGATGGCTGCAATTAGAGCAAAAGGTAAGTATTAAATCAGGAGACTTATCACTTTTCCAACCCTATTATTCTAGATTTAATTTTCTTATTCATTTTGAGTCTTTTTTTAACATAAGTTGAAAGTTATAAAGCAAAATGTGTAAATAAAGCTGGAAACAGTTTGCTATAATTTATTTAAATTTCCATGGTTTATTGTGACAAAAGGGAATCATTTTGACAGGTAAAGATGATTTTCTAAAAGCACTGTAGGTCATCTGAGAAAGAAATTACACTATACTGTAGATGGCGCCTATTTGCATAATTACAGACAGCGTAACCTTTTTCTGAAAAAATAGTTCCAAAAATCTAATTTTATAAATCAAATATCTTGTCAAAGTAGTCATAGTTGAGAACACATTTAGACAAATGTTTACAATAATTCTGAAGGGGGTATAGTAAATTAAAGTTACTATTGTCCATAAGATGTGAGCCTTCTTAAATGCTATCAAAAGTTTTCATGCGCATATTCATTGTCACTTTCATGATTTCAACAATATCAATACAATATATATTATGACAAAAGGAGTGGTTTGCCACAGGCCTCTAAGAGAGGAATCAGTTATTCAGCTGACAGTCTGCAGGTAAAGGCTGCAGACCGGGGTAAACAAAGGTATAGCAGTGCATCTAAATTAAACATACAGGTGTGAGACATATGTAACAAAGTAAAAGTATAAAGTGTGATTTAACTTACATACTTTGACAGTGTCTTTTCCACAACCACAGCAGGCTGACAGGGTGTGCCAGAGCCATAACTAGAGATTTTAGTGCCCTGGGCAAGATAGACAACTTGCGCCACCCCCCCCCCCCCCTTGTACAACTTTCTCCTACCTATACTTGTAGTTTGACCACATGGAGCTGCTGCTGTCATCTTAAGCTCACTTACTGCTTGGCTGGATCCCATTGGGCCCTGTTTGTAAAAGTCATTATTCACTGCAAGGAAAGCAACGCAACCAGTGAACAGTCCAGGGCTCCCTTTTATAACCAGCCCTGACATTCTACTCCAATTCTGTCCCACATTCAGTTAAAAGCACCAAAAACTCCCCAGCAATAAATAAATAGCCCCCACCACCACAATCATCCCACAAGTAAAAGAATAGCCCCATCAATAAATTAATAGTGACCACCAATAAATGTATAGCCCCTACTTCTGTTACCTTAATAGACCATACCCGCATTAAATAGCCCCACCAATAAATACGTAACCCCCACTACTATTGAATTAATAGACCCTACCCCCATTAAATGAATTGCCCCTCTGATAAATTAAAGTGAAGAGTGGTTACAGTGCATCTGCAGGAAACTCCTTTATAAAGGCAAGGTGGGAGTGTCGCTGTCCATCAAGCTAAGGCTGTGGGAGGAGTCTCAATTATATACACATGAATCGTGCACTTATTCTTGTGACCGATGCCATACAGTGGCCGATGTCTAGACAGGAGGATTATGTCTAGCCAGTGACAGTTTTCCTGGTGTCATCCTGATGGAAATGTATGCTGTCATTTTGTAATGGAACAATAAAAGCACTGTTTTTAGCAAGAAGTTGTCCATGTGTGCATTGCCTAAAGGTGCCCTTGTCACAATATCAATACAATATATATCTATCAATCTGTCTGTCTATCAGTCAGTCTGTCAGACAGTCTGTCTATCTATCTATCTATCTAGTTTATGAAATATAACTAACTTTTTATTGCTCAGCATTGCGTTTAAAATTTATAGATAGTCCTAAATATGACCCAATGACCCCCCTTTGGAATAATTTAAACTCTAATGAGTTAGAGAAGATGGAAGGGGGGAAAAAAGACTGATCTGAATATGGTATCCATCACATTGGACAAGTATATGAAAATGGGATTTTATGTTCTTTTGAACAATTACAAAGATAACACGGTCTCCGTCAGAGCCACTTCTTTAGATATTTACAACTAAGACACGCCTTAAACCCACAGTTTTATGGAGCTGAGCCAAGCCTCATTGCAGATCCTCTAAGTATACAATTGATAAGACTGGGAGCTAAGAACCAAATATATTCCATCTACTTTATCCTAATGGAAGGACTGAATGTGTGGTTCTCAGGAAATTACGATTCACTTGGAAAACGAATTTGGTGGAGAATAATGATAAGGGCTGGGCTATTATACTCGAAAGACCATATAGAGTCACTGCATCTACTAGATTTTGTTAGATACAAGTTTTTCTCTTACAAAGAGCTTGCCTTACCCCACTGTGCTTATCTAAATTTAATGGTGATCAAGAAAAACTTTGTCCTAAATATGGAAGTCCGAGAGGAGATTTCTGGCATACTCTGTGGGAATGTCCAGAAGAGTATTGCTTCTGAGCGAAAAATGCAGCAATTTTATTATTAATTATTTTATGAATTGTTTAAATCAATAAATTAAAATATATTCATTTTCATGACACTGACAAAGTACCTGTGAGGGCTAATTAGAGTGTTTAATTAACTTTGCATGCTTTAAATGAACATTATTGAAATGGAAAAAAAATATCTTGGATATCTTGTGACAAGATATAACAGATTTAAATCATTGCAATCAATATGTGAATTTTCATTAAAATAGAACAACCAAAACACATATCGTATATATGAAACAAAACAATTCTCAGTAGATATTAATACAACATAATATTATGACTCGCTATGTCAAATCAAATAAGCAGCATCAACTAATATAAAAATATCCCAAATTATTTGCTCTTAAAATTGCTTTCAACAGGTGGAAACAGTCCATTTTCAATGTGTGTAGGATTGTTCCAATAAATATAGATTAAAAAAAATCCTAATTCCTGGAAAGATATCAAAAAATTATAACTGTAATAGTCACCTTTGCTCTACATGATCAGGTCTACACATATTTACAAATACACACAAGACCTGTCAATGCACACTGCATAACACCTTGGATTTGTATCAGTGTACTTGGATGGTCCACATAATGCACTTCAATAATTTCCAGCAGTGCACTGCGCAATCAAAAGTTCAACCTCCTGCCATGTTAGAACGACCCCTTTCAATAAGATACACATTTCTATTTTTATCCTAAATTACTGCCTGCATTAGCCTATTGAGTCAAGTTCATATCGCCTTGAGTAAGGCATGGTTAGTACTGTCGTATTGTTGAGAGGCAAAGTGACAGTTCTGAAATAGAAAGTATTTTAGCTCTTGAAAGCACATGTTTAAACCATTGCCTTGTGCTATAATTATAATTGGTGGCTTTGTTTCATCCTAAGAGATGGCCTGATGCCCATTCTCCTTAAAATCTATCCATCTAAAGGACAATTGCAGGATTTTGGCAAAGGGAATTCCAACTTTGTATTTCACCAACATATTCATATGTTATATATACAGATAATGCACAATTACTGCAAAATGTATATAAGGCAAATATTACATTTATATCTTGTTCTATAGAATTCTACAAATCAGAATGTACAATTACGCCAGTGAAAGCGGTTTTGTAGTGCTAGGTATTGCCATGCAAATAGCATTTACTCAACAGTGTTTCTGGTCTAGAGGGGGAGGGGGATCTGGACACTATTAACCCCTTCCACTTGCCTATTACACATTTTAAACACATGTCCATGTGCAAGATGTAACTCTAATTGCTGGGATGAAAAACACTCTGCGGGCTTACAATAAGGAGTCACCGCTTTGTCCCATTCAATGCAGGCTTAACAGTGGAGAAATCTGGCCTTAAGCAACCTTCAGCTGTTTAGCGCCGACTGCAGTCCTGCTAAAGAGGATACTCTTTGGACGCTGCATGCTCCTCCACTCTTTAGGCCACAGTTGACTTTACTGCGCATACGCCAATGTTTCGTGGACTCTGTTTCTTCAATCGACCCAGTTCATTTCGCAACAAAACAAGAGTGTCGCTGCAGAGAGGGATTTTACAGAGGATCACACAGAAGATAAGTATTATTGAATAGCAGCAGTACATCTTTCTGCATCAGATCCTTAAGTATTGCTGCTCACTGCCCACCAATGATAAATAGACTCATAAGTCTTGAAATTAAATCATTTGATTCTTCTCTAATTACAGGGGTGCAGGCAGGGTGGGTTTCCTAGTTTCCAGAAACCCTTGTCCTCCCTGGGGTGCCGAAGCTTACAATGACTGGCCTCTGGATCGCTTCCCCTGCTGTATGTATACAGCACACTCTGACCTGCTGTCTGGCCTCGCCACTTCCTCCCACCCGGATGGCATGTGTGTGATGCAGGAGCCAGAAGAAGAAGGTAAGAGAGTCTGTGTGTATGACAGTTTGCATATTGCTGCCTGTATGTATGTGTATGTCTGTGCTTGTCTGTGTATGTGACAGTTTACATGTCTGTGTGACTCTGTACTTGTCTATGTATGTGACAGTTTACTAGTCTGTGTGTTTGACCCTGTGTGTGCTTCTATATATGTGAGTCTGTGCTTGTCTGTGTATGTGACAGTTTACATGTCTTTATGTATGACTTTGTGTGTGTTTGTGCATGTGTTACTCTGTGCTTGTCTGTGTATGTTATAGTTTACATGTCTGTGTGTTTGACCCTGTGTGTGTTTGTGTATGTGTGAGTCTGTGATTGTCTGTGTGTGTGACAGTTTACTTGTGTGTTTGTTTGTCCCGGTGTGTGTTTGTGTATGTGTGACTCTGTGCTTATCTGTGTATGTGGTAAATGCAGATATCAGGTTTACCTCCAGGAGATAAGATACAGGTGAGTACTATATGCTACAAAGAAACAGAAAAGCAAGGCAGTAGTCCAAATTGAATAGGGAGAGGTAGGCATATATATGAGACAATCAGGTGTGGATGATTAATTTGTACAAGTAGTTAACCCCTGGTAGTGGGAAAAAGCTCAATTGCAGCATCTCTGGTGGTACAAAGGAACTGCAGTGTAAATATAAGCAATAGATTTCAATATAATCCCAGAGACAGGAGCTGTGGAGGTGAAACACCATCCTGAGACAATGCTGCAGAAGAAGCGAGGCAGATCCTATCAAATGGTTGGAGTTTTAAGTGCTTAAAGGGGAGTCTATCAGCCCTATTAATTAAAAAGTGGAGATAGGACTGTGATACTATGATGTACTAAGAAAATATCACAAAGAGATGGCAAAATCATTAGAAGGATTGTGGTGATAGAAGTTATCTTGAAAAGTAAGTGAAAGGTTTTTTCTTGCTTTAATAAAATCTAAATAAGAGTCTCTTTTGAAAGGACCCTAGTTCGCTTTGACTGCATCTACTATACTGTTATTTTCCATACTTACCCACTTTTGAAGGCAGCTGTCCGGGAGGGGGTCCGTTGAAGGGGCGTGGCAATGCGTGGTGCACCATTAGGCTCCACCTCTGTCAATCTTATGTAATTTTGGCCAATCGCAGCAGGGGGCGGGGCCACAATGCCGCGCTTAGCCCCATCCCCACTCAAGTATAACAACGGAGACAGCTGGATCCGGGATTTTTGCCTGCTCTCTCGGGAGTCTGGGAGAACTTACAAAAATTTGGGAGTCTCCCGGACATTCCGGGAGAGTAGGCAACTATGTTATTTTCTCTTTTATTTTTTTAGGTTTATACTAGCTGAATCAATAAAATTTGAGCTAGGTTTTTTTTTTAATCAAGGGTCTGGTCAAGGGTTTAGGAAAGACTCAATAGATAGAAATATCTGCTACTTTTGGAGCTTTATATTATTTATTGCCTATAGCAACATAACACCAGTCGGGCTATTAGGGCACACAGATCATATTACTTGTTCAGTTCTGGCTTGTTGAATATTCCTTGTCCCCATACTATACCACAGTCTAGCTTAATTTATTTCTTGGCTCATCACAAAATCTTATGGGACAATAGTGTTTTGCAATGTCATGAATTGTAAAGGCTATATGAGATTTTGAATAACTTAGCGGTAAAATATATTTTTATCGCTGTATATAATTTTATTCAAGTTGTGACCAAAGTGCCCTTCCATGTTATAATGTGGTGGTTGTCAAAGACTGTGGTACATGGGTATTATGCTTTCAGTTGTTTTATTTCTGGTTGTATGCACTAATCGTGTGTGAGCTCCACCTGGTGGCCGACCTTAATCTCTCTCACATATTGTTAAACATGGATTTGTCTCTCTGAGGTGCCCATTTCAATGTAAAGAACACAAGTGCATTATGGGAGTAACAAATCCCATCTCTCCAAATTGTGCTGTGAACAAGAAGCATAATTTTTCATTTTCTCCTGTGTGCTGGTAAGCTCACAGACATACATCTGGTACTATCACATTGACCAGCTGCTTCAGGAACTCAGACAGTTCAATTTCGGCATCAGAAGCTAGTTGCTTTCTTAGACTGTGCTGTAGCAGCCCCATTCTGACATGTGCTCATTCATGTTTGTTCATAGGCTCATGCTTCATTTTCATTCTAAAATATTTTGTTTGTGATGTTTTCATATTGTAATTGTATATTGTCTTGTCTGTTTGTTTTCTCAGATTACAACCTACGATTTCAAAAGATCTCTATTTTTTTTTTCCAGATTTCTACATCTTGTTTGCTTATTGGAGAGTAGGACGGTTTAGCTACATGTCATACTCATACTTGCCAACTCTCCCGAAATGTCCGGGAGACTCCCGAAATTCGAGTCAGTCTCACAGACTCCCGGGAGAGCTGGCAAATCTCCTGGATCACGCTACAGCCACCACTAAAAGAAGCGATTCGTGGTGAATCGCGTCATTTTGGCCTCGCCCACACGACAAACGGCATTTTTGTCACGGGGGTGGGGCCACCCCCTCCCGCCCTCCAGTCACGCCCCTCTCCCGGAAAGAGGTTCTACAGAGTGGGTAAGTATGGTCATACTATGCACGGGCCACAGAGTAACATGTAGCGAGGACAGAACAGTTGGGTTGATCCAGTGTACTGCTAGTGATAGGTGTTGGATTATCTGGGTAGCTCTGTTTAAGGTGTTAGAGCACATAGACAGGGAACAGAGAGGTATGTTACAATGGTCAGATAGCAACATGGTTTATTTTATGTAATTTCAGGTCATGTATTGAGTCACAAAGGGCTGGATTCATTAAGGAAAGTAAGGCAAAAAGGGAGTAAGTTTTCTCCTGGACAAATCATGTTACAATGCAAGGGGTGCAAATTAGTTTATTATTGAGCATATAAGTTAAATACTTGCTGCTTTTTTCATGCAGCGCACAAATCTTTCATAGGTTTATTTTTACACTGAAATTCAAAGATCGTCTAGGGCAGTGTCGGACTGGGGCATGAAGGGCCCACCGGGGGCTGCAATGCCAGGGGCCCACCAGAAGGGGTGTGGCCAGCCATCAAAGAGGCAAGACCGTCAGACACTAGAGGGGGAGTGATCAGCCTACAAAGGACAGCTAGCACCCTAGTGTAGAATAAAAAGAATGCAGTGTGTACATAAAGAGTACACAGTCTTGACCTGCCCCATAGATTGGGCAGAACAGTCACCAAAATAAGAAAAAAAAAAATCAGGATTTTCCCACTAGATTCAGAACATTTGACAGACTGTCCTACCGGTTCTTGTCACCACCTATGGCTGCTGGTTTCTTTAGTTGCGGCTTGTCTGGATCCTGGAATTTTGGGGGCCCTATATGGAAAAAAATGGGTACATTTAGAAAATTCCAACCAGTCCCGATCTTAAATCAATAGGACCCACAATTAATACTTAAGCCTTCCTAAAGCCCCAACATTAAAGTAATAGCATTCCCATTTAATAAATTAACCTATTTCCCTCCCTTCAGACAACCCCAGCAATAAATTAATAGCATTTATGTATAATAAATATACCTATTTCCCGCAACCGTCACTGCCATTAAATAATTCATATTCCCATTTAATAAATAGACCTCATGCTCCTCAAACTCAGCCCCACATTCAATTAATAGTCCCCAAACCACCTCATCTTAAATTAATAGTCCCCACTATAAAATACATTGCCGCATTACTCCACAAACAAATAGCACCCATTAGTTAGCCACCAGCTACCAAACACACATTACATTGCCACAAGCCCGCTGTGCCATCATACACACATTACTGTGCCCCTTCATCACCATGCTCACCATGCTAAGCCTCCTTATGATCAAACTGCGCCCTCCATGCTGCTTTTGCTCCCCCCTTCTCCTGGCCCCCCATCCTCACCCTGTGTCATGCAGCTTTGCCCCCCCATTCACACTCTGCCATGCTGTGCTCTGCCCCCCTTCACACTCTGCCATGCTGTGCTCTGCACTCCCATTACACTCTGCCATGCTGTGCTCTGCCCCCCCATTCACACTCTGCCATGCTGTGCTCTGCCCCCCCTTCACACTCTGCCATGCTGTGCTCTGCCCTCCCATTACACTCTGCCATGCTGTGCTCTGCCCCCCCTTCACACTCTGCCATGCTGTGCTCTGCACCACCTTCACACTCTGCCATGCTGTGCTCTGCTCCCCATTCACACTCTGCCATGCTGCTCTGCCCCCCCATTCACACTATGCCATGCTGTGCTCTGCCCCCCCCCAATCACACTCTGCCATGCTGTGCTATGCCCTACCTTCCCACTCTGCCATGTTGTGCTCTGCCCCCCCATTCACACTCTGCCATGCTGTGCTCTGCCCCCCCTTTCACACTCTGCCATGCTGTGCTCTGCCCCACCATTCACACTCTGCCATGCTGTGCTCTGCCCCCCAATTCACACTCTGCCATGCTGTGCTCTGCCCCCCTTCACCCTCTGCTGTTTCTGTGATCTGTTGTTCATAAATTTGAGAAATAGTTCAATCCTTATCCATGCGATAAGGATTGATAACTATTTCTCACTTTAGCCGAACATTGATAAATGTGCCCCCAAATCATTTAATATTCTACACCGTGCTAGCATCTCTCCATAGAAACACAGAATTTGACGGCAGATAAGAACCATTTGGCCCATCTAGTCTGCCCTATGGTAACCACAAACCTTATTTGATCCTTAATTCTTTGTAAGGATATCCTTATATCTATCTCAAGCATGTTTAAATTGCTCTACTGTATTAGCCTCTACCACCTCTGATGGGAGGCTATTCCACTTATCCACTACCCTTTCTGTGAAGTAGTTTTTCCTCACATTTCCTCTGAACCTACTTCCCCCCAGTGTCAGTGCATGTCCTAGTGTTCTAATACTTCTCTTCCTTTGTAGAATGTTTCCCTCCTGCACCTTGTTATAACCCTTGATATATTTGAAAGTTTCTATCTTGTCCATCTTTCCCTTCTCTGCTCCAAACTAAAAGATCTTTTAGTCTTTCCGGATAAGTTTTGGCTGATATCACCATCAAATGAGTTGTACCTCTCCCAATACGCCATCACCTTTCACTCTGCCAAGAGTGTTGTGTGTACATTTTGTTTGGGATTCTGAGGGTAGTATGTACAGGAAAAGGCTACACTGTCTGGAATTGCTATATTACTTTTATTTTTGTTTTAAGCCAATTTTTTTTTCAACTCTCATCTAGAGTGGCTTACACCTGTGTCCCAGACCAGGACCAGGTACAACAACTAGAGAGGGAGAAACACGCCACCTGACCAAGGTGCAAAGTTACCCCTTTTTTTGCTTTACTTTCCTCAATGAATCAGGCCCTAAATCTTTAAGGGCTCGTACACATGTGCATTGAAATGTGACATTCAATGTGCATTCTTAAAGATTGCTCAGCACAATTTAAGCCTGATAGCCTAAACAATAGTGTCTGAGAATGGTCCTGTATACACACAGTTTCTGTCAAGCATTTACTTTGCTTTGTGTCAATTTCAATGTTGCCTACAGTATTCACTTGCATTAAAATTTAGTAGTTAGTACACTATGCTGCTGGGAGGTTTGGAGGACACACTTTGAACACTCTGTTAACTGCTAGTATATTTTGTGTCCAATATTCAGTCAATGTAATACTCTAGTGAGACAACAGCAGGCATATAGAAGACCTTAATCCATTTATTCGGTCTCTTATCTGGAAGGAATACATTTAGATTACTTATAGTTTTCAAGTATTATCAAACAATGATATAAATTATATATTGTATATTAAGATTTAAGTAGAACTAGTAGAAATACTTTACAGATCCATCACATTTACTTCTAATGTGACCCAGAGCTTCCTCTCCTAATGTTACAATAACATTAGACGAATGTACTGGATTAAAGGTTTTAGTATGAATTGGGGAAACCAGGCTATGTAGCTATCCTAGATTGACATTGAAAATGCCTCTCGACATAGCATCCATGCTATCGGCCCAAAATTCAAATAGGCAGTAGAACACACATCTGAATTGCAAGAGCACACACAAAGTATAAATAATGTTTTTGTGGAGTCCTTGAACTTCAATGACTACACACCACTGCCCCGCAGAGTCAGTTAAAACACCAAGAAATAGGAAGAGAGCAAGTTGAAGAAAAGCAAAAGTAATTACACAAAATGTCCAACTGTGCTATCTAAAGATACTGTAATGCATTAATAGCACACATGACGTGTCACCTTGTTTACTCATATACCAAAATATCATACTTGCTGTAACCCAATATACTACAAACTATGACATCTTCCCAGCTTAGGGGGTAATTTAAAGGTGAAAGCAAATGCATTTAGTCTTTAAAAAATCACATCACATAAAATTTGTTGCACTCATGATGGAGCACATGTTTATCAACACCAACTTCCCTACCAAAGTTGCAGCTATTGGTCTGTAACTCTGCTTGGATTATGGGTCTGGAAATAGGGTGACTCAATTTAACTCAACTCAATTTGACTTGATTCCAGCTTCCCCCCTTACCTGTCCTTAGGTACTTGCACTCCTGCCTTTTGACTCATATATGCTTGTTTGGGACGCTGAGTTTTCAGGATTGGAAATTATTATATGTATCACTAATTTTATGTAGTGTATTACACAGCACTCTCGACTGATTTGCTTCCCATCTACCATTTTCTCTTTGTAACCCTGTCCCCGTTCTTGCAGACATTTAAAAAAATTTAAAAACAGTAGCATGCACACTAGTATTTTGAGGACATCGCTCCTCAAGGGAAGGATATAGGGCGTTAACATGCAAGTGTAGTACAGTAAGTGCATGCAGATGCCAGTTAATAACTCCACTTTGAGATATGTCTTATATTGAGTAACATGTATCTTTCAAATACATTCCTTACCAAATATAAATCCTGCTTCTACACAAGATGAGTGCAGTTTTCGAGTTGACATGTGTGACAGACCTGGGCCTTATATTGGGAATATCGTGCCAACCCGGTCTGTCATCAGTGGGCCAATTGAACAACTGTGGTCCACTCTGTTATTAAATGCCACCTGGTGGCCAGATCTGTTATTGCTGTGGTGTTTGGAGAGGGAGGTGGGAGGCAGCTCATAGGAAGTGTGAAACAGCTGTGGACCCTGTGACATCAAAATAGAGTGGAAGTGGTTAAAACAAGTCAAGACCTTATTTTAAATCAGGAGGTGGACTCTTCCTGTTTGTTAACTATTGTCCCAGCAACTCTTCAACACAGTCTGAACCACCACCGCAGGTGGGAGATCACTGATGTCATGCTCTACTTCTACCCCTGGTACCACCCAAACTCTTCACACCACCAATCACAAGAGGACAATGAGCGTGGGGTTGACCCAGGGAGGTGGCCAGGATCAGGTGTTTTGTGAGAAGGGACAAAAGTGCTGATGTTTGGGGAAGGGAGGGGTTGTTGGAGAATCTTGAGAGAGCATGGACTTGGACTGATTGAGAGTAACCATATTCTCTCATGGCCAGAAAGGAATGCTTGAAGCAGGAGCTTCTTGACACAGGTTCGGAAAGTGTACCTCTAGGACTGATTCTGTCACCACTCCATCGGAAGATTCTGGGTTACTGGTGAGCCTACATCGATAAGAAGACTAATCACCAGGGTCCCAACAAGCTGGTAGAGAGCTGGCTATGTGGCTGGGATCAGCAAGATTCACAGACCCACCTTGCAAATCAGAACCCCTGGCACACTTGGATTGTCAGCTGTGGACTTTATTACCAGGAGATTGGGCCTACTAGGACCCTGTGTTAGGAGGTAACCTGCTGGGGACTTTGTTGGGGAGTTTTTACTTGCACTGGTGATTTTCTGACACTTGTTATATTTGGTGGGGCAATAAGTTTCTTCTTGGGGAGTACTGTTGTATTTTACTAAGTGTGTGCAGTTAGTTTAATAAAATGGATTATTATCTCTTTTCTGTCTTCTTATCTGTGTGACCTGTGAACCTAGAGGCCCGGGTATCTATTGAGCTTGTTTCCAATCCTGGTGTCCTCACAACATGTAAAAAGTAGATCAGAAAACAATATGCCCTATTTTATGCTTCATAGTCCATCATGAATTCACAGTGAATGCTTAAGAATATTGCATGGCCATTCTTCATAGAAAGGAATGATCCTTATATTTAGTTGCATCTTTGATGCACTCACCATGCAGTTGAATACACTGGGCCTGAGTCATTAAGGAAAGTAAGGCAAAAAAAGTATTAAATGTTCTCTGGGACAAACCATGTTACAATGGAAGGGGTGCAAATTAGTTTATTATTTTGCACATAAGTTAAATACTGGCTGTTTTTTCATGCAGCACACACATACTTGATAGATTTATTTTTACACTGAAATTTAAAGTTCATCTAGGATATGTCCTATCCGAACTATAAATCTGTCCACACATTTTTAATTTACCTCCCCCTGCAATGCAACATGGTTTTACTTCATTTTTATACTTTGCTCTCCTTAATGACTCAGGCCCACTGAGTTTTATTTGTGATGCACAATTGATGTGCACTACAAACCTCCTTCTTTTTCAACCAGTGCGCCTGGATTGTCCAGTCAGCACGCATCAAGGTTCACACTTAATCATTGTTTTTGGGAGATAAGCTAAATAGTAGCAACATGACTCAAGTTTGTAAATTCATATTTCCTGAATTAATAGAGCTGAGACAACTGGGATCACTTAAGACCAAATTCCACTGATGATATGTGCAGTACAAAAGTACAACCTTCTACAATTCTTGAACCAACTGTTTTAAATAAGGCTTTTTAGTTTTTCTCCTAAAATATTTTTCGGTATTGACACATTTATAACTTAGATTAATCATAACAGTGAGTGGACAGTAGGTCTGACTGTATTGCGAATCTCTTTTGTGCATGTGATGCTTTTTATTATATTGCTTGGTGTGTGCCTGGAAATTGCAGCAAGTAGGCGCAAAACGGCTCCCAATAAAAGATTAGCACGTGGCCCAAAGATCACCAGCTCTGAATACGGGCAAAAGGAAAGTCCATCTGGGGAGTGGAAATGTCTGTTTGTTTAAACAAGGAACATTCTTTAAAATTCACCATTGCACTCCATCTCATTTCAATAATATAACAACTCATTTTTGCACTGCTCCACAAAACTATGCATAATAGAGTTTTTACTTTGCAAGTAATGCACATACACCACCCAACAACTTCCATTATTCTATGAAAACATCTCCCTTCAGGTATACACATTAACTACATACCCTTCTGCATTCCTGAATATCACTGCATTCGTTCCTCAACATTACTTTATCATTCCAAATATAAAAATATCTCCCACATCTCCCCGTCATTCCTCCCCTACCCTTTTGTACCCCAGTTTGTCTCCCTTAAAATACATGTCCTTGGTGTGGTAACATACATACTTTCTTGTAACAAATCACAGCTTCAGTCAATGTTTATTTCCTTCTTTATTGTCAATTCACTCTGTCAATAACATATATTGTATAGTACAGGGCCATCTTTTCCATTGGGCACGATGGGCAGGTGCCCGGGGGCCCCACGGGCAAGGGGGCCCCATATGCAGGGCTCTTAATTAGAATACATAGAAAAAACCTGCAAAAAAAACTTTCAAGGGTCACTGAGTACATCTATCTATCTCTATCTCTATATATCTATATCTATATCTATATCTGTATCTCTATACATCTATATCTATATATATATATATATATATATATATATATATATATTTATCTATATATGTAGGTGCCCCGGTGCACTGCTTTGCCCGGGGGCCCATAATGTTGTTAAGCTGGCCCTGGTACAGTATGTATTTTATATATTGTAGTTTGTAAGTGTTTATTTTTGACATGCCAGCACCATGCAAATATATTAAACAATTTAACACATGTCTTTTGGGAATACAAATCAGCACTCCCTCCTACCTCACTAAATACTTTTTTCACAAGTATAATACTTAGAAAAGACACCATCATCATCTCCGTGCTGAATATCTAAGATAGCTGCTGCCTCTTACTGACACATAGTGCATACTTGCTGACATCTTCACTCTGCTTTCTGAGAGAACCTGGGAACATTTAGAAGTGTAGATTTCTGTTGCCCACATAAAACTACACCAACAATACTTTTCAAAATAGGAACCTGCTAGTGCTTAGTGTGAAGGAGAACTGGGATAAAGCAATGTAGAGTAGGATTCACACTCAGAACTGGTTACTGTGGGAACACGCCAAAATATTAATATTTAATTTCATACAAATAGAAAATTCAATTATATCTGCATAAAATCGGCTTACAAATGCTATCTCAGAAACCATTTAGAACATGTTTTAATGGTAAATTACATCCAGCCAAATGTTGCCAACTATAAGTCAGCAGAACTTAATAAACTTATTGCAAATCATCCTATATTTTATATATTGACTTGTAAAAATTAATAAAATATTTTGGGTTTTTTTTTTAAAAAAAAAGAAAACTTCTGATTCTCAGCAAATGTTACAAAAGTGGAAGCTGCTCAAATCAATTTATAGGCCATAACAGGTGCTTGAAAGGGTGGGGTTATCCTGCAAGGAACATACACACAACATTTTTTCCCCCAGCACACTGCTATAGCCAGCAACAGATCTGCCATTTCTACTGTAGATAAAAATGCAAAAGTCTTTGTTGCACACATTTGCAAATGTATGTTTAAGCCATCCGCCACGCCAAGGCGCTTTTGCTAATAGAATGGTCCCACTCTAAACAATGAGAGTCCAATATATTTGGGCCATACATATGTGTTTTTAAATTGAGAGCCCACTTACCAAAGAGGTACCCCAGAAGCCTCCAAACAGCAATTCAGTGCCAGTACCCCCTATCAGCTACTGACACCAACATGCCTCTCAGACAAATACAAAAGTGGAAGCTGCTCAAATCAATTTATAGGCCATAACAGGTGCTTGAAAGGGTGGGGTTATCCTGCAAGGAACATACACACAACATTTTTTCCCCCAGCACACTGCTATAGCCAGCAAAAGATCTGCCATTTCTACTGTAGATAAAAATGCAAAAGTCTTTGGTGCACACATTTGCAAATGTATGTTTAAGCCATCCGCCACGCCAGGCGCTTTTGCTAATAGGATGGTCCTACTCTAAACAATGAGAGTCCAATATATTTGGGCCATACATATGTGTTTTTAAATTGAGAGCCCACTTACCAAAGAGGTACCCCAGAAGCCTCCAAACAGCAATTCAGTGCCAGTACCCCCTATCAGCTACTGACACCAACATGCCTCTCAGACAAATACAAAAGTGGAAGCTGCTCAAATCAATTTATAGGCCATAACAGGTGCTTGAAAGGGTGGGGTTATCCTGCAAGGAACATACACACAACATTTTTTCCCCCAGCACACTGCTATAGCCAGCAAAAGATCTGCCATTTCTACTGTAGATAAAAATGCAAAAGTCTTTGGTGCACACATTTGCAAATGTATGTTTAAGCCATCCGCCACGCCAGGCGCTTTTGCTAATAGGATGGTCCTACTCTAAACAATGAGAGTCCCATATATTTGGGCCATACATATGTGTTTTTAAATTGAGAGCCAACTTACCAAAGAGGTACCCCAGAAGCCTCCAAACAGCAATTCAGTGCCAGTAGCCCCTATCAGCTACTGACACCAACATGCCTCTCAGACAAATACAAAAGTGGAAGCTGCTCAAATCAATTTATAGGCCATAACAGGTGCTTGAAAGGGTGGGGTTATCCTGCAAGGAACATACACACAACATTTTTCCCCCAGCACACTGCTATAGCCAGCAACAGATCTGCCATTTCTACTGTAGATAAAAATGCAAAAGTCTTTGTTGCGCACATTTGCAAATGTATGTTTAAGCCATCCACCACGCCAAGGCGCTTTTGCTAATAGGATGGTCCTACTCTAAACAATGAGAGTCCCATATATTTGGGCCATACATATGTGTTTTTAAATTGAGAGCCAACTTACCAAAGAGGTACCCCAGAAGCCTCCAAACAGCAATTCAGTGCCAGTACCCCCTATCAGCTACTGACACCAACATGCCTCTCAGACAAATACAAAAGTGGAAGCTGCTCAAATCAATTTATAGGCCATAACAGGTGCTTGAAAGGGTGGGGTTATCCTGCAAGGAACATACACACAACATTTTTTCCCCCAGCACACTGCTATAGCCAGCAACAGATCTGCCATTTCTACTGTAGATAAAAATGCAAAAGTCTTTGTTGCACACATTTGCAAATGTATGTTTAAGCCATCCGCCACGCCAAGGCGCTTTTGCTAATGTTGTCTTGTTCTGCAAACCTATAAACTTTGTTGGAAATCTAGATACACTGATGCAAATCAGCGGTCAGCAGGACTGAAGCTAATTTAGCACTGTGCCCAGGGGAGGACTGGCAAAGTTTGGCCCGGGGGGCAAGACTCGAGTCAGCAGCCTATTTTAATGGAAAAAAATGCAGGTGGCCCAGTGACCCAGCCCAAGGTAGCTCACTATGGGACCAGCCCAGGGGGCAGATGCCCCCCTGCCTCCCAGCCCAGCCTGCCCCCGACTGTGCCACAACTATTTTGTGCCTTATTAACTACCTCTACTGTTCCGCAACAGTCTACAGATGCAGGAAAAATGTACCCATACTCTTACCTGTTCGATTATATTTAGCAACCAGAAACAAGTACATTGTATATAAAGGAAACAAGCGACAGGTAATATAATGCTATTTTTTTTATATAGTATTTTGTTTTGTAGTCATAAAGTCAGGGAAAAAAATTGTTTTTGTGTATATACATTATAACAATAATGCTTACAAATGTATTGACAGTTTGATAATGAATGGGAAGTGAAAACATTCATCAATACTTTGTCTACTCTTTGTCATAGTGAGAGAGAGAGTCATCATGAATGAGATAAGGTTAGAGATGAGCTTTTAAGCTCTACTGACTGTAGTGCTACTCCAGAGCTGCCAGCCAGCATTATGATAGCATAAGAGCAGAAATTCCGTTCTGATTTACTGACAATTAAAGACATGTGAGTCAGGATACTTCACCAATGCTCCACTGCTATAATATATTTAAAAACTAATTTTGACTTTAGATCTCCTTACAACTATTTAGAATTTGACCATGATTTTATATTGGTTGCCAATTCCTAAACACATTGGACCTGATTCATTATGGAAAGTTAGCAAAAAAAAATGAGTAAGTTTTCTCCTGGACAAAACCATGTTGCAATGCAAGGAGTGCAAATTAGTTTATTATTTTGCACATAAGGAAAATACTGTCTGTTTTTTCATGTAGCACACAGCACACAAATACTCTATAGCTTTATTTTTACACTAACATTTAAAGTTGATGTAGATCATGCCCTACCCCAGCTATAAATCTGTCCCGACATTTTAAATTTATCTCCCTCTTAAATGCAACATGGTTTTGCCAAGGTGCAATGTTACTCATTTTTTTACTTTACTTTCGTTAATGAACCAGGCCAATTGTCTGAAGCTTTTTAAGGATTATAGGTAGACAACTTAGATATACTATAATCATGCATTTTTTATAAGAAATAATATAATTATTTCATTCTCTGTAAATCCCCAGCTGACAAAGTCCACCTCTATCGCTGTGCGTTCATATGCGGAGGGTGCCGTTCACCTGATTATAAAAACATTTCAAAGGTCTTAATGATTCATTTTGAAAATAATAAACATGTTATTTTAAAGAAAAATATTTTCAAAATAAGCAAACAAATCTCATGCAAATAAACATAATTGTATTATAATTGTTCTATTTTAATTGTTTTAGTACATGTAAAGCTCCCAGGGAAATGTAAAAGCTCATTGATTATGAATGCTTCACTGAAACATTTAGACATCAAGAGAAATTAACTTGAACAGCACCTACCACCTACAATTATGTTGCATTATTTAGTGAGACGAGATGACCTACATGTTTAAAAAAGCAGTTCATTGATTAATCTCATTATTTCTTTAGAAGCAGCAGACATGAACTTACAAGAGTACAGTCCTAGTGGAACTAAAAAAAAATCAAGATCTGCGTAAAACGTATGACCAATGAGGTTTTTTTTTTTTTATTAATTAGCTTGGCTCCCACTGTCATGTGCTCCAATTTTGTTTTGTGTCAGTTGTTAAATGACATGAATGCGCCAGCAGTAACATTTCCATGAATGAGTCATCTTTTTCTACCCTTCTTGCAATACATTTTATAAAAGAATGAACTGATGCACACACAAACCACACACACATACTGCATTGACCTGCACACCTCAGTTTGACTTGACTCACTCTCGAATATTAAGTATGGTTTGTCACAGTGGCTTAGTTAGAAGGAGGTAAACAAGAATAATCTACCTATTGGCTTTTTTGTCTTGGAGATTTACAGTAACCTTTTGTAGCAAAAGATGACTAATACTGGTCACAGATGTGCAAATTTGCACAATGTGTGGTCCTGTCCTAAATTATCAAAATCTGATCGAATTCAATCCAGCAGGATGGCAACCTCCTGTTAGCAGTAACGATTTCAACTACTTGAAAAGTTTAATTGGTGTAAACTGTCCCCTGAAGTTCAATATTTTTCTCGATTGCAGATTCGTTTGCAACACATCACTGTATTATTTGATTGTGCTCATTTAAAGGGAAACTATCACAAAGTTGAAAATTGTAGATTTTAAAACAATTTTCACTATTACAACTATCATATTGGACTACACCAGATAGGAAAAATAATTAGATTTTTTTTTTTTTGTGTAAATTTAATGAGTGATGAACCAGATTTTTGGGGAGTTTTTTATTAAATTATTGAAATGTGTTTTTGTTATGATAGACAGGAGTCTTAGGGGCCCCATCCTATATTTTTGGTTCACTGGGAGGGCAATTATAGATGATGGGGTCCACATTTTGTAAATTATTTCATCTCCCACAGCCTAGGGAAGTTGGGAAGAGCACTGGTACTTTTCACTGTGGGGCTGGTAGCCTCTGTTAGGGGGCATGCTGTTTTTGCCACATCCGCCATAGAGACACTATAAAATGCAAGCCCCAATCTCATGGTTGTCCTGCTATAATGAAAATCAACAAAAGATTTGAAATTAGAAGCATGGTGCCCATTTTTTAATTATTTTGTGTTTTTTATTGCATCTCTTATTCTGAAGTTAACACTCGCTGTATTATAATTATTATTCTACATTTATATGGCATCCAAAGGTATCCACAGCACTGTACAAAATGCAAAAATACAGTACAGATAGTATACCAGGGTAGAACAGTACAGAGTAAAACGAGTATAGCCAAGACTTCAATATCTCCAAACGTAGAAAATACAGTGGTGTAGGAGAAGATGAAATGGTATTGAGAAGAAGGAAAGAGGACCCTGCTCATAAGATGCTCATAATAATGTCTCTGATAAAATCGCATGGTAGCAATGAAACACGTCAGACAAAGTTTTATGTGACACATGTGTGACTACATTATATCTTTTCAGAAGAGGAATATATATTTGCCATCTGGTGGCCATTTGTCATCTTGCCACAATTGTAGGGCCAGTCATTAACTACTGACCACAAAGCTATAGCTATTTCATTCTCTATGAGCTTGAATCCCAATTAGAGGCAGGAACCCCTCTTCACCTGAATTGTTGTCGGAGGAGCAGGTTGTTTTCGCATACGGTAGCGGAGGTTGCTTAAGGGACAGCATTGCTTCATCTGCATACCACTTTTATCCATGTTCACAACAAGGATCTGTTTTCCAGGTACCTGGTAAGGAGACAAGTGACGGTATATGCTTCTTTACTGTTGCTCCGAATATTTATAACTGTTGGGTTCCGCCATATGTGAGTTGCTATTACAACCAAGATCGCACCATTTTGCAAACAGCACTTGACAACTTTTCTGCGGCAGATTTGATAATTTATTTTAACACCTGTAACAATTTCTATAATGGACTGCTGGGACTTATATAGCTCTACAGCTTTTCTGTGAATAATTCTCTTCCTGAAGTGATTCCTTACATAATAGCAAAATGAGTAGACTATACACACATGTGATCAATATTTTATATTATATTATTTTATGTTTTTTATATATGTTTTTTTAGATTTTCTGTATTATTGGCAATTTGCCACTTATTGATTGTGGGTTTTTTATGTATTTGGAATAAACAGTGTTATTTATCCATGGTTCATAGTTGTTGATTGGATACTTATACACTTTTGAATACCCCCTCTTTTTCCCCTGCTCATAAGAGCTTACCTACTAAGGGGAGGGGAAACAGACAGCAGGCACAAGTGCAGTCAGTAGTGGGGTTCAAGTGTAAAAGGAAACAGGGAAGTGGGAGGTGAGGAGACCAAGGAAGCAGAAGGTTATGTGGATGGTTGGTAGGCATTGAGGAACAGATGGGTTTTGAATGTGCTAAGATAAGGGGACAGAAAGATCGACAGAGGGAGGTCATTTCAGAGGAGGGGGGCAGCACCATAGAAGTCTTGAATTCTGGTGTGGGATGAGGTGATAAGTGTAAAGGAAAGGCAATGGTCATTGACCGAATGCAGGGAACGGACGGGAGTGTGGATGGAGAAGAGGTTAGAGATATAAGGGGAATGGGAGAGAGTCTTGTAGGAGACAGTGAGGAATTTAAAGATGATTCTGTAGGGGAAAGGTAGCCAGTGTAAGGAAAGGCAGAGAGGGGAGGCAGAGGAAGAGTGCTGTGAAAGAAAGATAAGTCTCACAGCCGCATTAAGACTAGAAAAGAGGGGCGGGATGGGAGAGAGGGAGGCCGGTGAGAAGAAGGATACAGTAATCGAGACAGGAAATGATGAGAGCATGGAAGATAGTTTGGGCAGCATCCTGAGAGAGGCAGGCAATATTTTCATAGTTGGAAGCAACAGGAATGGGCAAGAGATTGAATGTCGGGGGCAAAAGAGAGGGAGGAGATGAGGGTGACACCCAGGCAGTGGAGTTGGGGAACAACAGAGATGGTGGTGTTATTAACGGTGATGGATAGATCACAGTGGGGTAAAGATTTAGAAGGAGGGAAAACAATGAGTTCGGTTTTAGCAATGTTGATTTTAAGAAAACTTGAAGACATCTAGGAGGAAATGGTGGAAAGGCAGTCAGAAACACAAGAGAGGAGGTGGCTGGAAAGGTAAGGAGAAGAGATGTAAAGTTAAATGTCATCGTTGTAGAGGTGGTACTGGAGACCAAAGGAAGAGATGAAATCACCCAGGGAGGTAGTGTACAGTGAGAAAAGAAGAGGGCCAAGAACAGAACCCTGAATGACTCCAACTGGGAGGGCTGAGGGGGTGAGGTTTAGTCAGAAGTGGAAACAGAGAAGGAGTGTTTGGTAAGGTAAGAGGTGAACCAAGTAAGGACAGTGCCAGACAGGCAGAGAGAAAGAAGAGTCTGCAAAAAGAAAGGGTGGTCCACGGTGTCAAAGGCCACAGAAAGGTCTAGGAGAATGAGCAGCGAGAAGTCGCCCCTGGATTTGGCCGAGTGGAGGCCATTAGTAACTTTGGCCAGGGTGGTTTCAGTGGAGTGGACGGGCGGAATCCAGGTTGAAGGGGGTCGAGGAGAGAGTTAGCAGAGAGGTGACTGGAGAGGCAGTTGCAGACAATTCACTCAAGTAGTTTGGAGGCAAAAGGAGAAATGATATGGGGAGATAAAGGCGAGTTTGAAGGAGGAGATGACAATGCCAATGAAGTGTGACAGATTGAAGAGGTGTGCAAGGTGGGAGCAGACAGTGGGGGAGATGGAGGTGAGAAGGGATGGAATCCAATTGGCAGGTAGATGGGGAGAAGAAAGAATGAAAGAGTGGACTTCATCACCGGATATGAGGCGGAAGGAGCATCAGAGTTGGTTATTGGAGGAAGATGGACTGATGACGATGGCTAAAGAGTGAGACGAGGAGGAGATTTCCAGTTTGATAGGAGATGTCCAGCTGTTCTACAAATGGTAGCTGCTCTTATATATATTGCCACAAGATCAGGTTAGGAGTGGCTGCCTCCTGGTGTAAAATTCAACACTTCCCATGCAGAAGCCAAGTAATACCACACTAGTCCAGTGCCTCAGTACAAGTAGACACAGCTAGTTTTATTTAGCAGTGTAAAATAAACAAACATGACAGAAATCCTAGCCTGTCCGGCTCTAACTAACACAATAAAGAATTCCCTCTGTAAGGTGGAAGGATCTAATGTCCCACACACAGAAAGTAACAGATCTTACAATTAACAATGGCACTGTCTCTCAGCAGGCCCCTGACCTGTTCCCCAGGCAGTGAAAGACTAAGAGAACTGGCTGCCAGCCTTTTAGCTACACTTCATAGGTTGAACTCCTAATTAGCCAGCAACTGGCTAGCAGGTTGGAATACCTGAAATGGGCTCAATGAATGAAGCCCACTCTTCTATCTCCATTCATAACTCCAGGGACCCTTACAGCGACTTACTGCAGCCATATCATTGTATGGATGTCTTCTTTTCAAATACACACAGTCTTCCTAGGGTTTTAAAACACATGTGACAGAAACCTGAGGCATATTTATCTCCCTTTAAAAACTACCCCAGTGCTTAGGTCACAATATATTAAATACAAATAGACTGCACATGTCCCATGTCAGACTGACCAATTCTGAATTTTTTTATAGTCTTCTGAAAACATCACTTTCACCAGGTATTTAGTATTAAACCCTTCTTACTTATTGAGAGAGAGCCACATTGTTACATACAAACAAAGCTCTTTCTAAGCCATGCATAGATTTGCAATATACACCTTTACACACCCCTGTTGTCATATTTTATGTAGATGGGGTTCATCCAGTGGTGGAACTACCGATGAATAAGGAGCAGACCTTGGAGCTGCTATAGGGCTCGGTCATGAAAGGAGGCCCATCTGCTATTACGTCTCTTGCACTGCTCTTTTGATTACATGAGGGATGGTGCTCACAAGAGCAGAGTGGAGTCTCCAGAGCAGTCAACCAGGCACCCTCCAAAGTTTTGCTATAAGGCCAAGCAGTGAGAGTTATACTGGTCTTGTCTTAGAAATGAGAGAGAGACACTAACTGCATATATGGAGTTTGGTCACAGTATGAAGCATGAAAAACTGGCCATATTTCCTCCTGTCTTGTCAACCAAAGTAGCTAAGTTAGGGGCTCTCACAAAACCATATACACTTGCTAAGGGAGAAATTTTAAACATTTAAACTGATCCTGTGACTGGGTATAGCTAACAAAAAAAACAGAGACCAGTTTTATTCTCAGGAACTGTATCTCTTCTACAGGAGAGGCATTTTTTACTGGTAAAAGTGAAATAAAATTGTTTTGTGCAGTAGGCCACACAATTCTCAGGGAAAACAATAAAGTCCATATTCAACCCTCAACTAATATGCTATGGTATTAGATGCATAGAGTCACAAAGTAGATTTTCATGAAAACAACAAGAGTATTTGTTACTACAATGCAATTGCTGGCAATTGTTTACCACCTGGAATTGTGTAGCCTCCACACTTCCTATATAGCTACTTTACATCAATATGCCAAACTAACTGTTTTATTTGTGTTCACATGCGTAACCATCCTAAGGGAAGCATACCAAAAATACTTGTTGCCAGTACTCTCTCAGGGTAAGCAAACTGACAGTTTGCTGTAACATGGGAGAAACAGCAGGTGAGCTGGAACAGCGATCATGTACTGGAGCCAAAGATTTTAACAAAAGTGTGTACCTCCAAATAATCACTTCTTTTTCTGGATTAAATTGATTCATAAACAATAGAATTTGTCCACTATGAAATACTCAATATACTATATCTGTAGGGACCAAACTAAATGCTACATTTTATAATATAATATTCAACCTCAAGGCTCCATTATTTTTGCTACAATTAATCATCATCATCACCATTTATTTATATAGCGCCACTTATTCCTCAGCGCTGTACAGAGAACTCATTCACATCAGTCCCTGCCCCATTGGAGCTTACAGTCTAAATTCCCTAACATACACACATAGACAGACAGACTAGGGTTAATTATGATAGCAGCCAATTAACCTACCAGTTTGTTTTTGGAGTGTGGGAGGAAACCGGAGCACCCAGAGGAAACCCACGCAAACACAGGGAGAACATACAAACTCCTCACAGATAAGGCCATGGTCGGGAATGAGGCAGAAGTGCTAACCACTAAGCCACCGTGCTGCCCAGATAAACAACAGATATATCCTTCAACTACTCCTGACCCAGGGGCAAGCTGGTGTTGGGGGCAGGGGGCATCTTCCTCCTAGGCTGGTCCGATAGTGGGCTACCTTGGGTTGGGTCACTGTGTCACCTGCATTTTTTTCCTTTAAAATGTTCCTAATAGGCTGCTGAAACGAGTCTTGTCCCCCGGGCTAAAATTTGCCATCCCTCACCTGTCCTGACCCCTTTGCTATCATTGCAAGCACCCATTTAATCATAACAAACAGGAAAGGATTGAGTTTATTTGGCTGGTTAGGAGCTCTAGGGACGTACACAGTTTATGGTATACTGATAATTGTGTTTGTATGCTGATGTATTCGCTTGTGATGGTTATCAAATGTTGTCTTACTCATATGCGTAGGAAAATTAAAAAATATGCTGTACCTGTTAAGATATTGAGGATGCCTCTTTAACCCTGGTGAGTATGAGTCGCTAACTGTGGTATATTGACATTACCTCTTTAGCTGTGGTGAGCATGAGTCAGTGCACATGAGGGAGTTGTTTCATTAGGTCTTAAATCCAAAGTTGTTGAGAACTTCTTTAAACACCCCACTTGCTTAAGATATCACTTCACTTCAATCAATACTTTTGCTTTCATCAATAATGGAACAGTAGGTAATTTTCTGGATCTAAACCTTGCTAAATGTTAGGAACTCCCAAGTTAGTACAGTGAAACTCGGGAACTACTCAGAAGGCCAGGTGTTAGCTGGAGCCCCTAGTGGTGGGGACAGACTGGGCTGCGGGCCGACCGAGGGTCGAGTAACGTATACTGACTTAAAGGAGTTTCCCAGAAGTGGAGTGATTGGAGGACTGTAGTATAAGAGGAATCCAAGGTCAAAAGGTCACAGGCACAGATGCAATATCCAAGGGCAAGCGAAGGGTCAAACTCACAGGCAGAGAAGCAAAATCCGAATTCCAGGCAAAAGGTCAAGGTCAGAAGAGAAGGGTCACAGGTCCAATAACAAGCAGGGGTCAAACACGGGTAGTCAAATCTAAGGTAGCAGGAACCTAAACGGATAGTACTAGCAGGTAGCAGGACTGAGGACAGAACGCTATAACCGGCAGTGAGGCTGCAGACCTCACTGCCTTAAATGTACAGATGAGCCAATCAGAGTCTAGCTCTGAAAATACTTTCAGGAGGTGACTAATGAAAAAATCACAGTCTAATAGCCAGCAGGCTATTAGATCTTCCTGCGCACGCGCCCAGCTGTCCCCTGTTGCCGGGACGCGGCGCTACAGTGCTGGGCGTCCGGCCGTTGCCTCAGCAACGGTCGGGAGTTAGGAGGAGGTGACGTCCCGGTCGTCATGGTGACGGCCGAGACGCTGGGGCAGGCAGGAAGCGAGCCGCTGCGGCTGTGAGTACCGCCGCGGCTCGTGACAGTACCCCCCCTTGAGGAGGGGTTAAGGAACCCTGACATCCAGGCTTAGTGGGAAACTTCCTAAAAAATTCTTTAATGAGTCTTCCAGCGTGTAGACGTCTCTGTGGTATCCAAGAGCGCTCTTCAGAGCCATAACCCTTCCAATGAACAAGGAATTGGACTTGACCTTGAACCCTCCTAGAATCAAGGATTTTTTCAATAGCATATCCATGGTCTCCGTTCACCATCAGAGACCTGGGCCTGTTAGAGAGAGACCGATTAAACTTGCTGGGAGCAGCGACTTTCTTCAGAAGTGAACAATGAAAGGTCGCAGGTATTTTTAAGGAAGTGAGTAGTTTCAATCTAATTGCCACTCGTTTAATTTTCCTTTCAATTGGAAACGGTCCGATGTATCGGGGCCCAGCTTCCTACAAGGTTGCCGCAACTTGATGTTCCGTGTGGACCCAATCCTGGATTGCTCGAACTTTGGCAGGGTCCATTGCGAATCCTGATGAGGAGATGATATATCCCAGGAATGACACGGTGGCCACCTCAAATTCACATTTCTCCCTTTTTGCATACAGGTGATGTTCCCGTAATTTCAGCAGAACTTGGCGAACATGCTGACGGTGCTGAAGTAAAGACTCAGAGTAGATTAAAATATCATCCAGATACACAACTACTGTTTTACCCAGGAACTCTCGTAAAACATCGTTGATCAGGTCCTGGAAAACCGCCGGAGCATTGCATAACCCGAATGGCATCACGAGATATTCATAATGTCCCGACTGGGTATTGAAGGCAGTCTTCCATTCATCCCCTTTCCTGATTCGAATAAGATTGTAAGCCCCTCTGAGGTCAATCTTCGAAAATATAGTGGCAGATTTTAATTGATCAAACAACACCGAAATCAATGGTAACGGGTACATATTCTTAATAGTGATGTTATTCAGTCGACGGAAATCGATGCATGGTCTAAGACTGCCATCTTTTTTTGACACGAAAAAACAACCTGCGCCTACGGGAGATTTAGAAGGACGTATGAATCCTTTTTTCAGGTTTTCCTCCACGTATAGCTCCATGGCCTGAGTCTCAGGAATGGAAAAGGAGTATAACCGCCCTTTGGGGACTAAATCAATGGCGCAGTCATACTCTCGATGTGGTGGAATGGAATCAGCTTTTCTTTTGCAGAACACATCAGAGAAGTCCTGGTAGGGTACCGGCAACAAGTCTGGACTAGGCTGTAAGATTCTAAGCGGCAGAGTCAAGCAAGACGTGGAACACTCGGGACTCCAACGAGTAATCTCTACACTTTTCCAGTTGATAAGGGGATTATGACTGCGAAGCCAGGGATACCCCAATATCAAAGGAGCAGAGGGACAACTAATAAGATAGAAGGAGAGCTCCTCTGTATGGAGAACTCCTACAGACAACCGAACCATTAGAGTCCTAGCGAGAATCCTTCCCCCAGGCAAGGGGTTACCATCCAAACCACATGTGGTGATGCTTGATCCTAACTTGATATGCGGAATATCAAGTGTCTGAGCCAAATGTATATCCAGGAAATTACCAGCCGCACCACTGTCAAGAAAAGCTTTCAGGTCCATGAATCTCCCACGGAAAGTTAGACGTCCAGGGACTAATAATGAGTTTTCTGAAGAGGTAATCTGAAGGCCCAAGCGCACCTCTTCACCTGCACTTAGGCTTTGGAGTTTCCCGGCTTATTGGGACATGAGCGAACTAAGTGGCCTGGTTGACCACAATACATACACAGGCCTAGTGAGCGTTTTCTGGAGCGCTCCTCCGGAGGCAAGCGGTAAGCGCCCAATTGCGTGGGTTCAGAGGAATCGGGCAAAGTGTTATCAGAGCTAGTGAAAACGTCCATCGGAACAGAGGACTCCCGTTCAGCCCTCCTCTCTCTGATCCGACGATCAATTTTTATGACAAGTTGCATCAAGTTCTCCAGCGTGTCGGATATCGGATACTGGACTAAGGAATCCTTAATCTGCTTGGTAAGTCCTAAGCGAATTTGACTTCGCAATGCTGGGTTGTTTCAGGCGCTATCGCCGAAATTCCGCACAATACTCTTCCGCTGAGCTACGTCCTTGCCTTAGCGTACGGAGATGAGCCTCAGCTGAGGCTACCCTGTCCGGGTCATCATACATTAACCCTAGAGCTTGAAAAAAGGCATCCACAGACTGTAAGGCTGGACTTGTGGAAGGCAAGGAGAAGGCCCAAGACTGAGGGTCGCCCTGGAGTAATGAGATGATGATCCCTACCCTCTGTTGTTCGGAACCAGAGGAACGTGGTTTCAGACGAAAGTACAACTTGCAGCTCTCTTTGAAATTACGGAAGGCTGGCCTGCTTCCAGGGAATCGGTCAGGCAAATTCATCTTAGGCTCCGGTGTGTCACCAGCGGGAACTTGCTGAAGCTGCCGGTCTCTGGAAACCCCTTCTTGGACTGCCAGGCGCTGGGATAAAGTCTGCACCACTTGGGAAACCGCCTGTATCTGGTTGGCCAGAATCTGGGCTGGGGACAGATTCGACTCCTCTCCCTCCATGGCCGTATGATACCAATCTTCCTGGCCGGTTATAATGTTAGGAACTCCCAAGTCAGTACAGTGAAACTCGGGAACTACTCAGAAGGCCAGGTGTTCGCTGGAGCCCCTAGTGGTGGGGACAGACTGGGCTGCGGGCCGACCGAGGGTCGAGTAACGTATACTGACTTAAAGGAGTTTCCCAGAAGTGGAGTGATTGGTGGACTGTAGTATAAGAGGAATCCAAGGTCAAAAGGTCACAGGCACAGATGCAATATCCAAGGGCAAGCGAAGGGTCAAACTCACAGGCAGAGAAGCAAAATCCGAATTCCAGGCAAAAGGTCAAGGTCAGAAGAGAAGGGTCACAGGTCCAATAACAAGCAGGGGTCAAACACGGGTAGTCAAATCTAAGGTAGCAGGAACCTAAACGGATAGTACTAGCAGGTAGCAGGACTGAGGACAGAACGCTATAACCAGCAGTGAGGCTGCAGACCTCACTGCCTTAAATGTACGGATGAGCCAATCAGAGTCTAGCTCTGAAAATACTTTCAGGAGGTGACTAATGAAAAAATCACAGTCTAATAGCCAGCAGGCTATTAGATCTTCCTGCGCACGCGCCAAAGCTGTCCCCTGTTGCCGGGACGCGGCGCTACAGTGCTGGGCGTCCGGCCGTTGCCTCAGCAACGGTCGGGAGTTAGGAGGAGGTGACGTCCCGGTCGTCATGGTGACGGCCGGGACGCTGGGGCAGGCAGAAAGCGAGCCGCGGCGGCTGTGAGTACCGCCGTGGCTCGTGACACTAAATTACTGCAAATTCCTAACATTAAGTTGCCTAATCCCATTACATTAAGAGGTATTGACAGCTCACCACTTCCTGGAAGCCCGATTTAGTATTCCAAACTACCTGTCACTGTCACCATTGCTATGTTTTGCCAAGAGCAAATTACTTATCTTTCTCACTACTTCTTCTGCATTTCCACAATTTCTTGTATTTCCTTCAAGTGGAGGACTGAGAACATCATTTGTTGGAGTGAACGTGCCATCAGTCCTGTCTATGTGTCTCTCTCCGTCTTTCAAAATTGGAAAGAATCATTAGAGCTTCCGCTACCATACTCATCTTTTTGTTGTTGACAAAAGATCTGATGACGTTCTACCTCGTTACAGATTGACAGATGATTGTGTAATCAACTGTTGTGTCCCTTTCCCAACAGTTGGTTATATTTTTTTGTCTGCCTCTGAGGACAAAGCTATGAATGACTATATAAAAGAAAGGATTCAAAAACAATTTATCCGCCCATCTTAACCACCAGTAGGATGGTTTAGATGGGCGTATGTCCTGTTTGTGCCCTTTTTGTGTCCAAAAAGGACGGAGAACTGCAACCTTGTTTTGACTACAGGGAACTCAACAAAATAACCATAAAAAACAATATCTGCTACCTTTAATCTCAGAATTGTTTGACCAAGTAAGAGGAGCTACCAATATAGTCTTGCAAGGAGCTTACAATCTAATAAGAATTAGAAAAGTTGACAAGGGGGAAACAGCCTTCTACACTCATACAGGACTCTATAAGTATCTTGCTATCATCATCAGCTATTTATATAGCACAACTAATTCCACTATGCATTTTGGTCTTTGTAAAGCGCCTGTAACTTTCAATACCTCTGTGAATTCTTGGGACGCTTCATTGTGGATTACCTTGACTATATTTGTATCTGCTCTTCTAACCTTTCAGAACATCGGTCTTGTGTCTGTCAAGTCCTAGAACGACTAGTTCCAGTCACCTTTTTTTTTGCCAAAATAGAAAAGTATGATTTTGAAACTTCTCAAGTGTAATTTTTGAATTATGTGATTTTTTTCAGCTTGCTTTGTGCAGTTTCCTTGGTACTAATCTCAGTTAATCTTCTGCATTTCATCCACAAACTAATGGACAGACAGAAAGGATGAATCAGATTCTGGAACATTTTCCGAGACGTTATAATTCACAAATCCATGGGAAAAGTTTTCCTACAATAATTCCCCTAATTCTGCCACAAAGCTTTCATCATTCTACTATAGCTATGGCCTTCATCCCAAGGATCATTCATTTTCGGGTTCTCCTGAATCCTCACAAATCTTTCATACTGCCAAGGTTTACAAGGCTTAATTCGTCAGTTTAAGGTAAAAAATAATTTGGATTTACATCATACACATTTTAAATTCCGTGTTTGACAGTATGTCTGGTTGTCCACAAGGAATATTTGGAATCATAAAAAGACTACTAAGCTGGGTTCCAGATTCATTGGCCCTTATAGGATGATTTGATGAATAATTCTGTTGTAGTCAAGTTAGCTCTATCTAGGGCCTTGACAATTCCCAACTCTTTTCATTGCTCATTATTGAAACCTGTATATAGATACAGGATATTTAAAAGAAATGCTTCACTCTCCACCTCCTGTCTTAGTGGATAGGCCTCCTGAATTTAATATGGAAAGAACTCTGGATTCCAGAAAAGTTCAAAGTTTGGTTCAGTACACTGTTCACTGTAAAGGATATGGAATCAAAGAAAGATCATGGGTTCATTCTCGAAATCTTCACACTGATAATTAGTAAATTCCATCAAAGTTTTCCAGGAAAGCCTTGTTAGTGGTCCCTTGACCCCTCTTCCAGGGGTGAGGGGGTACTGATAGGATCTTGGGTCTATCTCTTTATCTCTGGTGAGTATGAGTCACTGACTGTGTATACTGACATTACTTCTTTAGCTGTGGTGAGCATGAGTCATTGCACACCTGTCTCATTAAATTTGGATGTGTTTTCTCTCCTGACTTGATTGTACATGTTAGCCCTTTCTGTCTATGCTTCTTTGTCAGTAATAGAATTACTCTGTACTACTGTACAGCCTGCTCTGAGATTCTTCATTTTACTGATTTCTGCTTAAACTCTGGCTCTATTACCTTGGCAAAAAACTTACAAAAACTTCAGACTCTACAACCTTATCAAACAGCATACAAAGAATTCAAACTCTGTACCTTAGCAAAACATCATTACTACTCCAACTCAGGATTCTGGCTGCCAGCTTACTTTGAATTATTTTTGAGAGTGCAGATGCTTGAACATAGAAGTGCATATATTGAACAATTGTCTGCTGGTTAGGAAGAATATCTTTATATATTACTCTGCCTGCTGATAACGCATAGAGAGGCTCTGGGATTGTCTCAGTTGTGCTTGGGATTTTACTAGCTTCTGGTGATAAGGGATATTTGATACTCTCCATAACCAAGATTGCATCGTGTGAGTACTGTGTCTGTTTCTAATATCTGCACTTTTATTATTCTGTGTGAAGTACTACAGACCATTAGTGTCTCTGGAGATCTTAACTTCATTACAGCTAGAGACTGCCATTACAAGAGACTTTGCTTATTTATCAGTAGCAGGATACAGTTTCTCTGTTTATGAGCATTGGTTACTTTGGATGTTTTCAATATATGCAAAGAGACTCAGATTTGTTTCAACTTCTCTCCTGCCTCTATCTTGCATTGAATTATCTAACAGTACTACTTAATTGTAAGCAAAGAAAACAAATTAGAGCTATGTACTTTATATTAAGGAATAGGAAAAAATTTACAGATTTGTGAATTTCCCTATTCCTTAATATAAAGTACATAGCTCTAATTTGTTTTCTTTGTTTACAATTAAGTAGTACTGTTAGATAATTCAATGCAAGATAGAGGCAGGAGAGAAGTTTCAATATTAATGATAAAGTTAAGCCAGAAATGGCTCAAAAGATTTGAAAGTAAAAGTAGATCTTAATAACGAGAACTTCATAAGATAAAGGGATTTCTGTAAGTGTGATGATAAAATCAGTAATCATGCCTGTAAGAAATTATGCAGTTATCTAAGGGATTATGCTTAGTCAGATATGTTTTCTTATTTTAAAATAATGGAGAATATGCCTATTATATTCAAATTAGTTAAATTTGAGACTTTTGGAATTATCAAGAATAAAAGAATGTGTACTGATTAGAGCAATGTTTTCCTAGTTAAATCTTATTGTGTCCTGTATCCTTTGTTGAGAATGTTTTTTAACTGTTTCAAGCTAAAAATATGTGTTATATAATGACTGAGAGAATAATGTTCTGTAGCTTGCATGGGGAATATATGCTGTTGTGAATGCTCTCCCTGGGTGAGTAATCTATTTCTAAATAAGTGTGACTCTGGTCATTCTTACTTCTATGATACTTCTTCATCCTGATTTTTTTTTTCAAAAGGCTTAAGTATTGTATAGGATATTTAAGTATTGTATAGCAGCTTTTGTAATAAAGCTATATGAAAGGATTTCTTCTCGCAATTCTTCCTTTTTGATGTTTCTAACAGTAGAAATAACAAGCTACCAGCATTTATCTATCTTTTAATAACCTTCTCCTGCTATGCAACAGTCAATTCTATTTATTTTAAGTCAGCTGCTTAGATGAATGCTGGCTAATATTAATATTAGTAAAATTAACAGTAATAAAAGGCTTGTATGTTATTTTTTGTGATTTTGGGATGGTACAAAATAATTAGAGATGCTCAGACTTGATTTTCTGAAAAACGAATACAGCCGAACTTAGCAGATCTGAGTAATGAGCCGAGCGGCTTGGTACTTTTGCGCGCCCTCGGAACTGACAATGAGGCAAAATGTCATTGTTGCATTGTTGGATCTCGTGAGTTTTGGGCTCTATAAGTACCACCCTCCCTGGATATCCAGTGCCATTTCACAGACAGACACAGAAGAAACAGCAGCAATCTTGGCAGTCTCCAGTGTAGTTGGCCAGCATCATAGCTAAAACAAAAAAGAGGATGGGTGATAGTGTTGTTGGCAGTCTCCAGTGACATTGTACTGTACCATAGCTCACACTGAAACAGAAGGAATGGCCAGGCTCTTCTTATCATTCTCCTCTCCAGTGACATTGCTCTGTGCCATTGCTTATACAGAAACAGTAGGGGTGATAGTGTTCTTATAAGTCTCCAGTGACATTGCCCTGTGCCATTGCTAGTACAGAAACAGGAGGGGTGGTAGTGTTCCTATAAGTCTGGATCTATCTGCTGCATTCAACACTGTTGACCACTCTGTCCTCATACAGACGCTACAATCCCTAGGTCTTCAAGACACTGTCCGATCCTGGTTCTCATCCTACCTAACCTTTCACTGTTAATTTCTCTGGAACAACCTCCACTCTGCTTCCATTTTCAGTTGGAGTGCCACAAGGCTCAGTCCTAGGTCCTCTGTTATTCTCTATCTACACCACTTCTCTAGGAAAACTTAGAAGCTACTTTGGATTTCAGTATCATCTCTATGCGGATGATACACAAATTTATCTATCCTCTCCTGATCTCTCACCATCGTTGTTGTCTCGCGTTATTGACTGTCTCTCTGCCATTTCATCTTGGATGTCCTTTCGCCAACTCAAATTCAATCTTTCAAAAACAGAATTAATAATATTCCCACTCAACAATAGAAGCTTACTGCCTGACATTTCTATTTCTGTTGACAACATGACCATAAATCCCACCATGCAAGCTTGTTGTCTAGGTGTATTCCTTGCCTCACAACTATTCTTTGTTCCCCAGATCAACTCTATATTTACATCATGCTGTATACATCTAAAAAACATTTACAGAATACGTACATATCTCACACAAGACATTGCAAAAACTTAATTTATGCACTCATAATCTCCCGCATCGCTATTGTAATTCCTTCATTACTGGTCTTCCCAAAATCAGACTTGAGCACCTCCAATCTATTTTGCACGCATCAGCTAGATTGATTTTCCTTGCAAATTGTTTTGCATCTTCTGAGTTACTCTGTCAGTCTCTACATTGGTTGCCTTTCAACGAATCCAATATAAAATTCTTCTACTAACATACAATGCCATCAATAAAATTGTACCGACATACATCTCCTCACTTGTCTCAAAATATCTCCCAACTCAACAAGTCCGTTCTGCACAAGAACTGCGTCTCTCTTCCACTCTCATCACTTCCTCCCATTCTTGGTTACAGGACTTTTTTCGAGCTGCACCCACTTTATGGAATTCACTCCCTCACACCACAAGACTTTCCTCTAGTCTTCAAACCTTCAAGCGTTCTCTGAAAACCCACCTCCTCAGGCAAGCTTATAATATTCCTCTACCACCCTTTTATTCTCCCTAGGTTCCCCTATTACCACTCTCTCCACAGCTAACACAAGACAACAACCCTCTGACCAACATACTTCTGTGTCTGAGCATACAGCCCACTAAATACTTTCTAACCTTTGCATTCTGGCTGGACAAATATTCAATATGATGTAGCACTTACCCTTGTGTATCAAACCATTGTCCCATAGATTGTAAGCTTGCAAGCAGGGCTTCTTACCTCTATGTATGTATGTATTACCCAGTATTGTTTTATTACTGTTTGTTCCCAATTGTAAAGCGCTACGGAATCTGGTGGTGCTATTTAAATAAATATTGATGATGATGATGATGATGATGAAGTCTCCAGTGACATTGCTCTGTGCCATTGCTCATACAGAAACAGGAGGGGTGGGAGTGTTCTCCAGTCTCAGTGCCGTTGCTCACACAAAAACAAGGGTAGCAGTGTTTTTGTCACTCTCCAGTCTCCAGTCACATTGCTCTGTGCCTTCAATATGGATTCACATCAGTCCATAGGAGCATCAAGCAGCTGCTGGCACCAGCCATGATGATAGTAATCCCTGTACATCATCTGCTAAAGCCTATGTTCAAGTTTATAGTGGTTTTAAGTCAGGAAAACAAAATGTAAAAAAAAAAAGCTTTTACCTTGGTAAAGAAAAAAACACCTGTAACCAAAGCAAAGTCAACTGCCGAAAAACATAAAATTGACAACATCCCATTCTACACACGCAGTGGCAAGGAAAGAATCAGGCCTTTGCCTTTCTGTATGAATGCTAGTTCTGCAACTGTCAGTGAAGCATCTTCTTGTAAGGTCAGTCATGACGATGCAAGACCTCATCCAGACTCAAAAAGTGGTGCCCAAATACTTCTAAGTGTAAAAGCCGAGCTGAAAAAAAAAAGTAAGGCATAAGAAACTGTATGTTCAGATTCAGAAATGACACAAATCTCTGAGGAGAGTCTATCCACGAGTGCTATGACTAAGCCGGACCTTTCTGATACTGTACTCATAAAGAAGCCGCCTTTCAGCACTTCTGCAGATGTATGGATGAGCAGCCCAAGTGTAGCCGGTGATATACAAATTTAGGATGCCACTATGGAATTGCAACAGGATAAGGGGGATAATTGTGTAGCTGACAACGGCGCTAACTTAGGTTGGCACAGTCTTTTATTGCTGCCTAATTTATGATAGGTATCTGGCCTCTATCCTTTCCCACAAATGTTTTCTTTTCCTTTGATTAGCTGACCAATTAGCACATCTGTAGTGTATTCCTAAATTAGACTGACTACATCTTAGCTTCATTCTATGGGGAGACGTATGTGGGGTTAGACGTGTGTGATTTCTGCACTAAGTGGGATTTTCTCACAAAGTGGACGAAAATGCACAGTTAGACAACACAGTTGGACAAACATTGGACTACATTTGACTTGCTTTTACTCCCATCAATAAGCAACATCTGCCACAGCCTATTTCAGCACTACTTGTCTATTTATATGGAATACTGCTAAGAGGTAATTCTTAAAATACCCTTGCTTTTTGCTTTTACCCCTTTTATCACAATGTTTCACAAATTGCTTTTCTTAGTCTCATTTCATGGCATGATCTTTAGGACTGTGTCATCTTTCACCCCTCCACCAACACACAAATTTGTTCATATTGCACCTGCATTACTCCACTCACCTCTATTTAACACCCATGAACTGTTGTCCTATTTATTATCTCTAACAAGTACAGCCTCCACCTGTCGCCAGAAAATAAAAGGCCACACATCTTACAATCCCCTTGCCTATCTTTCGCTCACTCTGCTTCTATTAGCTGGTGATATATCACCTAATCCAGGTCCCCCACACTCCTCACACACACATACATCAGAACACTACCGTTCTATAGCAAACCTCAAACACATCACCTGTCTCCCCTCTCTTCCCAAGTCCTTTAAATGTGCCCTTTGGAATGCACGCTCTGTTTGTAACAAACTTACCTCCGTTCATGATCTCTTCCTCTCAAAAAACCTCAACCTTCTGGCAATAACAGAAACATGGCTTATGCAATCAGACACTGCCTCACCTGCAGCACTTTCACATGGTGGCCTCCATCTCACCCACACCTCCAGACCTGAAGGCAGACAAGGAGGTGGGGTTGGACTACTTCTCTCCCCACAGTGCACATACACAGTTCTACCAAATGTCCCATCACTCACGTTCACATCTTTTGAAGTACATGCTATTCGCATTTTTAATCCATTCTCCCTACGTGTTGCGGTGATCTATCGTCCCCCTGGAGCACACCAACAATTTATTGAGGATTTCTCTGCATGGCTCCCTCACTTCTTATCTTCAGACATCCCCACCATCATCATGGGTGACTTCAACATCCCCATTGATAACCCACCTTCCAAAGCTGCTTCCAAACTACTCTCTCTAACATCCTCACTTGACCTCTCCCAGTGGATTGAATCATCTACTCATAAGGATGGCCACTGCCTTGATCTTGTTTTCTCTAGACTATGCTCAGTTTCTAATTTTATTAATACACCCTTCCCCCTCTCGGATCATCACCTTATCAGCTACACTCTCACCCCCACTGCTCTAACCTCTCTACTGTCTGACTCAACCAAGCCTCCTCATACTCGTAGAAATCTTAATTCTATTAATCTTCAACAATTTTCCACCTCTCTCCAACACCTTCTCTCCCCTATCTCTACATTCTCATCCCCTGAGATGGCAGTACCTCATTTTCACCTAACCTTAGCAACGGCCCTTGATCAAGTGGCTCCAGCGACACTTCATACTACACGTCGACTTCGATGTCAACCGTGGCACACCAAAGCAACACGAAATCTTCAAAAACTGTCCCGTAAAGCAGAACGTCACTGGCATAAATCTCGAAGCTCTAATGACTTCTTCACATATACTTCTGTCTACCACTCCTATCGAAATGCTCTGGACACTGCAAAACAAACATACTTTCAATCTCTTATCTATGTTCAGGCTTCTAACCCCAAACGCCTTTTCAATACATTTAATCATCTTCTCAATCCTCCCACCCCGAACCCTCCATCTACTATCAGTGCTCAGGATCTTGCTTCCTACTTCAAGGACAAGATTGACAAGATCAGACTAGAAATGGTATCCTCTTCCTCAACAAGCCATCAGCTCATTTCCTTCCCACTACCCTCTGACACCCTTTCTTCATTTGACCCCACAAATGAAGAGGAAATTTCTACGCTCTTCTTATCTTCCTACTCTACCTCCTGTCCTCTTGATCCTATTCCCTCGCAAATTGGTAGATCCCTGTCTTCTGTGCTCATTTCACCTCTAACTCAAATCTGTAATCTCTCACTCTCTACTGGCATCTTTCCATCACTATACAAGCATGCAGTGATTACTCCTATTCTAAAAAAACAAAACTCCGACCCAAACTCTCTCTCAAATTACCGTCCCATCTCTCAGCTCCCTTGCCCCTCCAAGCTTCTAGAGAGACTTGCCTACACTCGCCTCACACGCTTTCTTTCCGCAAACAACCTGTTGGATCCTCTTCAGTCTGGCTTTCGTTCTCAACACTCCACAGAGACTGCGCTGACCAAGGTTGTTAATGATCTGATCACTGCTAATACTGAACGCCATTACTCTCTCCTAATTCTCCTTGATCTCTCGGCTGCATTTGACACCGTTGACCACTCTCTTCTCATACAAACACTGCAATCCCTAGGTCTTCAAGACACAGTTCTATCCTGGTTCTCATCTTACCTCTCTAATCGCTCTTTCACTGTTAATTTCTCTGGAGCCACCTCTGCTCCGCTTCCCCTATCAGTTGGAGTACCACAAGGCTCGGTGCTAGGTCCTCTGCTGTTCTCTATCTATACCGCTTCTCTTGGAAATCTAATAAGTTCCTTTGGCTTTCAGTATCATCTCTATGCGGATGATACCCAAATCTATCTATCCTCTCCTGATATCTCGACATCTGTGTTGTCCCGTGTAACTGACTGTCTTTCTGCCATTTCATCTTGGATGGCCTCTCGTCAACTCAAACTTAATCTTTCTAAAACAGAGTTAATAATATTCCCACCCGCCAACAAGAGCATACCTGACATTTCTATCTCTGTTGATAACATGACCATAAATCCCACCCCACAAGCTCGCTGCCTAGGTGTAATCCTTGATTCACGCCTATCCTTTGTTCCCCACATTGACTCTATATCTAAATCATGTTACATACATCTAAAGAACATTTCCAGAATCCGCACATATCTCACACAAGACACTGCTAAAACCTTAATTCATGCACTAATCATCTCCCGCATTGACTATTGCAATTCCCTCCTTACTGGTCTTCCCAAAAACAGACTCAAACCCCTAAAATCTATTTTACATGCTTCGGCAAGACTGATTTTCCTTGCAAATAGCTATTCCTCTGTTGAATCACTCTGTATGTCTCTACACTGGCTGCCTGTCTTCTACCGAATCCAATATAAAATACTTTTACTAACCTACAAGGCCATCAACAAAGCTGCACCAACATACATCTCCTCTCTTGTCTCAAAATATCTCCCAACTCGGCAACTCCGTTCTGCAAAAGATCTGCGTCTCTCATCCACCCTCATTACATCCTCCCATTCCCGGTTACAGGACTTTTTTCGGGCTGCACCCACTCTATGGAACTCTCTCCCTCGCACAATAAGACTCTCCTCTGTTCTACAAACTTTCAAGCGTTCTCTGAAAACCTACCTATTCAGACAAGCTTATAATATTCCTCAACCACCATCTTAACCTCACTACCTTTAGCCTGTTACACAATTTCACACAAGACAACTACCCCCGGAATAACATTGTTGTGTGACAGGATCATTTAGCTTATGAGTCACCCTCCCTTTGCAGTCTGGCTGGGCCAAGATGCAAAATGTATACTTAACCTCATGTGTCAATCTCCCATTGTCCCATAGATTGTAAGCTTGCGAGCAGGGCCTTCTCACCTCTTTGTCTGTTTTACCCAGTTTGTTTATTAGTTTATTACGTTTGTCCCCAATTGTAAAGCGCTACGGAATATGTTGGCGCTATATAAATAAATGATGATGATGATGATGATGATGTTGATGACAATGATGTTGATTGTGTAAGTTCTGCACCAGTGGAAGCAGTTCTTGCCAGTGATAAGAAGAAGGCTATTCTCATGCCTGGGCATAAGACTAAATAATGCACCTCTTATGTGTGGAATTAGTTTTACTCATATTTTGACAAAATGATCAAGCATTTGTAAAGCCATAGTCAGTAGAGGTAGGGACCTTAACCATCTAGGAACCTCAACCATGTTACGCCATTTGAGGAGAGTTCATGTGAAGCTTTTGGAAAAATTAGAAACTTATGCTAAAATAATAAAAACAAGCAGTCCAGCATCAGCTAGCTCCCTTCTCTCACCTAGATCTCAGCACCTGCAATTTACACCCACAACACCGTCCTCATCAATATACTCACTAGAGATCGGAGTTAGTCCTGCATCCAAGTTGCTAAGGCTAGATGATTCCTCCACTATTCAGGATTCCACAGAAGAATTATTTTGCGTTAGTCCCCATGCCGCTGCCACTGCTGCTGCTGCTGCTGGGGGTTGGATCTTAATCCCAGAAGCAGCCCAAGAAGAAGACTACTAGTAGTTTACAACAATTGACTGTTAAACAATCCTTTGCAAGAGGAAGCAAGTATGAAAGCTGTTACCCAGTCGCTAAGCGGATCACAGACACCATGGCAACTATACTAGTATTAGATCAGCGTCCAATATTCACTATTAATGCAGCTGGTTTTAGACAGTTAATTGACGTCGTGTCCCCATTACCAAATTCCATCATGACACAATTTTAGTAGAAAAGCTATTCCTCACCTCTACTAGAAGGTTTGTAAAAATGTATTTATTGGGCTATAAATTGCCATTCTACCAACTCTACACTTAACCACAGATATGTGGACAATCTGAAGTTGGAAAATCACAGATTATATGACTGTGTCAGCCCACTGGGTTGGTGATTCACCTTCACAAGCAAGAACAGCAGCAGCATGTACCCAAATATGTCACATTTTTCAGAGGCAGGCTACTCTATGCATCATTGGCTTCAGCCATACAGCTACAAAAACTAAGAGATGTCATTGCTACATGGCTTATCCCACTTGAACTCTCCTCAGGATATGTCATTTCTGTTAATGTTACCAATATTGTGAGAGCATTACAACTGGGAGAATTCGATTACATTCCTTGTTTTGCTCACACAATCAACTTGGTGGTGCAGAGCTTTTTGAAAAATGACGGACGTGCAGGAGATGCTGTCTGGCCCATAAAATTTTGGGACATTTGCAGCAGCTATAAGAACAATTTAATTTGCCCTGCCACCAATTGTAGCAAGAGATGGTAACAAAATGGAATTCCACACTTTATATGCTTCTAAGGCTGGAGGAACAGCGAAAAGCCATCAGTCTCATTGTTCATTGGTTTGTTAAACTGTACCTGCTACCCCTCTTGTTTCTGTGTGAGTTTGTTAAACCTTTTAAATATATTTCTTGCACTGTTTGACATTTTGAGCTTGATCTATCAGCTAGTGTAATAGTTGACAATATGGTTAACTACAGGTCTAGGGATAGGGACAGGACTAAGGATAGGGACAGGGACAATTCTAGGGATAGGGACAGGGTTAGAGTTAGGTATACTACTGTCTACATTTGAATTGTCAACCTAATAAATACTGTCTACATTGCAATTGATGTTCTAATAATAGTGTTGATGTAATTATATTGTCATCTTTACAACCTCATCTACTCTGCTGCCCATCACTCATATTATGTCAATCCAACATAAGGGTGAGTGGAAGTTTCGAAGGACAATTCCATCTTGCTCCACTTTTCTGCCACTGCTGTGTGGCAATGTCTCCTTAATGTGCTATGAACTGCCATGTGTTGTGCCGTTACTAATCGACAGAGCAACCAGGCAGCTTGCTGCAGTCTTAGAGTTCATTGACAGCACTGTTAGCTTACCTGCCCTAAGCATATTGCTAGTTTGTTTTGTGGAGGCCCAAACACACCAAACACTTTAGCCACAAAAGTGGCACTCCTTGTCGCTGAAATGCTTGGTTTGTTAAAGTGTGCATGTCCTTTTTAATATCTAACATAAAGGTGGGTGGTAGGGCACAAGGGCAATTCCATCTTGCACCACTTTTCTTTTCTGCCACTGTTGTGTGGCAATGTTTCCTAGATGTGCTGTGAACTGTTGTTTGTTTGTGCCATTGCTCTGTCCCTTAGTATCCAGCCAGCTCGCTGCAGTCTTTGGCCGAAAGTGGATGAAAATAATATTGCGAAACTAGTGAGGTGTTCAAAATTGACTGAAAATGATTGGAAATTAGTGTTATTGAGGTTAATAATAATGTAGGAACAAAAAAAAGTGCAAAATTACGTGAATTTTGCATATTTTAGCAAATATGCACTTATATAATTTATCTTCCCATTTGTAAATATTCCAGTTTTATGGGCATTGATGTTACCTGCCAAAGGAGTCACAATGATATCACAAATTTGCAAAATCAGCGTTTGTGCTACTTTGGACTTGCACTGTAAATGACATCCACTTTGTAATAATCATTATTCAAAATGTATCTACTACTTAGCACAAAATTTGTCAGTGATAGGCAAGAGCATACCTAGTTTCAACATGACTCATTTCACTTGGGATGCAAATGTGAATTACTGGTGAACATAACAAATATAAAATACGAAATAATCTGTGGTTTGGCTATGAAGATGATATATTTTATTATATTTTATCAGTACTTTCTTCTTAACATTTTCATTCATAATAATAATAATTGAATATATAATATCTGATACTGTTGTTCTAAATTTACAGAATTGCTAACTATACTATAAAATGTTGCCATCATGCTGGAAAAGGCATTGTTCGTCATCAAACTGTTCTTGGATAGTTGGGAGAAGTTGCTCTTGGAGGCTGTTTTGGTACCATTCTTTATTCATGGCTGTGTTCTTAGGCAAAATTGTGAGTCCTTCACGTAAATTTGGCAAACAGATTTGAAATCAGCACAAAAAATACTATAAGAAACACCCTATCAGATCAATTTAACATTCGAAAAGTAAAATTTTTTAGATCATTGTAATCTATAAACAAGTACAGTATATCAATAATCCTATATACACAACCACATAACAAGCAATCCCACATGTCCCATATCATGGGGAGGGGAAGATCTATTGTAAAGGCACAATCACACTCCTATAGAATGTATTAACTTCAAACACTTAGGGGTATATTTACTAAACTGCGGGTTTGAAAAAGTGGAGATGTTGCCTATAGCAACCAGATTCTAGCTTCCATTAATTTAGTGCATTCTACAAAATGACAGCTAGAATCTGATTGGTTGCTATAGGCAACATCTCTACTTTTTCAAACCTGCACTTTAGTAAATATACCGCTTAAACTGCATTACTTCAACTATCTAACTTTCTAAGAAACAATTTGCAATATCACTTTCTAATCCAAAACTATAAATTATAACAGTCTATTTCACTTTCTAATCCACAAATATAGTCACTTTCCAAACAATCTTATCACTTTCTATTTCATTCCCTTACAAGTCATTTTCCAGACAATCCTATCACTTATTATTTCGATCCCTTATAAACAATATCTTCCTTAGGCTGGGTACTCACTACAGTGTTTTCAGCCGATTATCCAGCCAATCAGACGATAAATGACCAGTTGGCCTGATATCACTGTAGTGTGTACCCTGCAATGATGAACGATTATCGTTCCAAAGCCCCCAGTACCGTTTAATGAGATTTTTAAAGTGAACTAAAAATCACGTTCAACGATGGAACAGTGTTGTTCCAGTCCTGCAGTGTGTATGCACTCCCGACATTCTGTGCTGTACAGCTGCAATCATAGCGATGACCTAGTTATGTAGTTTGGCAGTCTGTTACAGAAAGAATATTACATGATGCCGTCTCTTTATACTGGTAATGCCTTCCCATCCATGAGATGTTTTTTGTGTCATCATATCAGAGGCATTGCTCAGGATAACTAAAAGTAGCCATATCAGGATGTTGAGATCTGCCACTTATAATGATCCATTTGTATTATTCTTGTGCTTTTTAATTGTGCATGGATAGCTGTCATTTATATCTTTATATTTATATTTATTTAGTTAGATAGTTTGCAAATGTCAAGTGAACCTGTTAACCCTGTCCCATAGCTTCTTGTATGGCCTTAGGTATAAACTTCTACTTTATCACATCAATATATATATAATGTATACTCATAAACAGTGAAAGTGGTAGCAGTCACTGTGAGACCCCCAGCCCCAAAAGAACTGCTCTCCAAAGGCAGGACTAGCACTCCCCGGGGCTGAGCCAGTGGAGCCCACTGACCCTCATTCCTTGCCAGCCACCCCCCACGTTCCCCCAGGTCTGGGAAGCTGACCCTGCCAACGGTAGCTTCTTGCATTTCCTGCCTTTTGTGGATATACAGGAATCTCCAGCGCGTCTGTTGTTTCACAGCACTGGACACAGATTTTTTAGAGCACAGTGCTCGAGTGGACGTGGATGCAGGTACGATCAATAAGCAGTGCAGTTATGCTAAAGCTCTACTTTCAGCTGGCAAGGATGCTGAGGATGTGTGTTCTGGGTACCAGGAGAGGAAATGGAGAGCAATAGCAGTGGGAAAGGGGAACAAATGCAGAACCAGTAGCAACCGTTCGTTTGCGTTGAACCCAAAGTCCCTTCCACCGAAAACATGTATCCATCTATATCATTGACACTATGCTGCTACTTTAAAGCTGATGGTTATGACAGTGGAAGAGCACAGATCTGAAGGTAAATCATGTACAACAGGTATAGGGTGCACACATGGATCAGCATGCTTATTGGGATTCTTTTTTTTTCCTTTGGTTAAATCGCTAAAACTATCACATCATTAGAATTTTCCTGTAATCTGTTCACAGCCTTACACACTATGCAATTACAGTGCTAGCAAGTACATTGTAATCCTGTCACATACAACCAATGTACTATTTAAGCAGTCACACATTTCTAGGCATCTATATACGAAAGACATATAATTATATGGCATTCAAACTCCATATGATCACTGACCAAACATTATCAAATTATGTGATCTTACCAGGTACCAGCCAAAACAGTGCTCCATGTTGCCTTACACTGCAGCTTCTATACATACTTCCTTATCCATGGAGTCCTCAAATGGATCTATGGGGCTATGAGAGATTCTAATCTTGATTGTGTGATTTTAACAGATTTCTAAAGTGGAGGTGGGATACCTGTCACAGGATGCTGGCTTCCCTCATTTGATATGTAAATGTAGACAGCTCCCGCAGAGAAACCTATTTTTATAGTTAGTATGCCATATAAGGTGGGGGAGTAGATTAATGTCTATTTACTTGGAAATGTCATATGTTATACTCTCTTACATACATCTGTTTAAATCTGTGTAAAATGTTTAAAAAGAAAAGTAAGCCCTCCTTTCTCTTGTTTCCTTTCTTCCCCATTTTCTTCCTACCCCATCCTTGTCGTCTTGAGCTTCCTTTGCCATCCTTTTATTGCCTGAGAATTGCCCTTTGTAATATGTCTCGATTTATGTTACCATTCTTGTATTACTATTTGTATTTGTTACCCGCATTTTTCAGTTCTACTTGTGCTATGTAATGTCTTGTGATTTTTTATTTGTGTTTGTTATCTATGTCTATTTTGTTTGTGCCATGTACAGCACTGCAGAGCTTTGTGACTTCCTATAAAAAACTGGTAGTAATAATAATAATTAAAAAGGTGCATAGTGTGATGGACACAATTTAAGCTCTGGTCCATTGAGGACTTGTTCCGGACCTTACCTACCGGTAGCTCAAGTTGCAGTTTCATCAACCACCCTGCTATCTAAGGAAATCAGTGGAAAGCTGTCAAAGATAGACCTCTTTCTGTAAGAAGGTGGAGCAGATAAGTTGTAATGGAATGTATATTGTCATATGCACTCTAGTGAGAGAAAAAAAGAAGCTGCTGCCAGCTAGAGATTAATTTTTAATGGTAACAGAATGCATGAGAAATGCAGTCCAAAGAGCTGAGGAGTTGGTAGAAAAATATATATACCTTATGTAACCCTGCTGAATAGAGCAGTTAGTTCCAAGAGAGAGAAATAAGGAAATAAGAAGGTTCACAGGGCGAAAGTAAGATCTATAATTCTGAGTGAGCATCTGATGAAGATATAGACATAGAAATATGTGATGATGAGTATTATGCACATGTGGATAAGCAAATAACCAAATCTAACATCTATATGTCAGTAAACATAGTCAGTAAACATAGTCACACTATCATGGAAATTGAGATAAAGGAAATCTGTGGTATATGCAAACAAATCTGAGAGATCTGCAAAGGAAACAACAGAGTCACTGTTACTGTGGGTATGAAGGTGCAGGCAGTGTAATGTTAACAGGAAAGGTGCCAGTAAGTATGGGAGTACTGACAACTGATCCGAAGCTAGTGGCTCATGGTGCTTGGTGGTGGATTACAGGGTGATAAACAAACAAACATCCCATCTCACAACAGCTGTTCCAGATATAATGCCTATTATAGAGACAATATAAAAAGATGCAAGGAAATATAATGTATTGATAGACCTGGCTAATGCATTCTCTTCAGTCCATATACATGCTGTCTCACAATACCAGTGACTACATATGGGATGCATGTCAAGACTTTCAACATGATCCTCAAAGTCAGACTTTATTCAATAGGAAGGGGTACTGGCAGAAAAGAGGAATAATTTCCTCAGGTGATGGCTAAACAATTAACCAGACTGACCACTCCCATACTCCAATATTCCCTGGTGAAGAAGACTTCAATTTGCAAACATCTAAATGATTATGGAAAACAAAATTCATAGTTCACTGATGGTCCGGCAATGGTTACATATCAAGATCATTAGTGGTTTGCTGCTGTCTTCTGCCCAGCCTCAGGTAATGTCATACATGAGTTTGGTCAGGGTGGGTCTACATGCCACATTGCCTGGAATGGCAATCTAGAAAAGTTGAAACTGGATGGTGCATGGAAAGCCTATTTGGTGTGGCTGAAACATATGGAATTTCATTTTTTGCAACACTACACATAAGAAGAAATTACAGATGAGCCCTGTAGATGCCCACTTCCAACTGTATTTCGGCAACCCTAACCATGAAGCTGACCAAAACACCCAAGTTAATGTGGGTGGATTGTTATAGAATGCATTGTAGGAGTATACACAACAACATGGGATAATGCTGACAATGGACATGATACAATGTAACCACATACTGTTCTATCCCAGGCGAGATCAAGCAATGACCAGTAGAGCTAAATCATAGGGGGCGCTTCATAGAGGGCCCAATTATAAAGAACAGTGAGTAGTGTAAAAAGGCTCGATCACATTCTCGATAGTACAGCTAATTTACCCCTGCAAGTATGCTAACGAATGTACCAAAAAATCACATCCCTACAAGCTCAGCTGAGGAATAACAGTAGTAAAAATCTTTCTTCCTTGTATTTAAAAAAGCATCTGTCAATATAGAAGCTGCACCGTCTAATGAGACATAAAATCTTAAGAATTAAAATAGACAGCACAATAAATCATCTATCTTTATCTAACTAAAAAAATGCTAATATAACCAATGTCTGTGAGATAAAAAAGATACACTTTTATATAATTCATACATATATTAGTAACATATTGGTCATAAACTACTGCAGTGTGAAGTGTTAAATATGTAAACCAATTATTAGTTCTATACAAAGGAATTGACTAACTTAATATGCTCAATTGAGAAGTTTCAGTCAAGTGCCAATTTGTCACATGAAAAAGGTGGAACGAAAATCTTCAGTTATTTATGTGGACATCAATTACAAGTGTCATATTTTGATACTGTTGACCTAGATGTCCTAAACACCTCTACACAGCACTTTACAAAACATGTTTTTCTGTTGACAAGAACAAAAGTCAAGGCAGGGCACAGGTGTATAGGTGCTAAGTCAGGGAAGGCAACAGGTCTGTGGGTACACATGTCAAGGGAGGGCACAGGTGTATAGGTGCTAAGTCAGGGAAGGCTACAGGTCTGTGGGTACACATGTCAGGGAAGGGCACAGGTGTGTGGGCGCACAAGTCAGTAGAGATCACAGGTGTGTGGGAGCACAAGTCTGAGAAGGGCACAAGGTGTGTGGGAGCACAAGACAAGGGAGGGCACAGGAATGTGGGTACACAAGTCAGGGGAGGATATGGGTGTGTGTGTGTGTGTGTGTGTGTGTACAAGTCAGAGAAGGGCACAGATGCATGGGTGCATAAGTCAGGGGAGAGCACAGGTGCATGGATACACAAGTCAAGGGAGGGCATAGGTGCATGGGTACACGAGTCAGGGAAAGGCATACGTGCATGGGTACACAAGTCCGGGGAGGTCACAGGTGTCTGTGTACAAGTAAATGTATGCATCATGTAACTATGCTTAGACTAGCCTATAACTTACATCCACATTTCAAGGCATATGCAGCTTTTGCGTAGCGAGCGCAGAGTCCCTCTCTGTCTCAGTCCCATGCATACTCATACACAGAGATGTATGAGCAGAAATTTCAGTCAGATCTTTTATCTGACTGGGTAGTATGTCATTTGAAGCTGCCCACTGAATGTCTGACCAGCAGTGACCATCCTCGGCAGGCATCTATGTAGTAGTGGGACCATGAAGAAGTTCAGAAACCTCTGAGGATTCAAACAGAGCATGCGAGCGAAGTGCATGATGTCACTTCCATTACACATTTTCATCTACAAATGATTTTTACTAGGTGCCACCAAAGACGTTCCACTTTAAAAGTTCTAAATGAAACTATAAGCTTTGAACTATTTAGAAGCTGACCAGGTTTATCAGACATCTTGGCTGCCAAGAGATGTAGTATTCATCAAGGCAATAATAAAAGTCTTTCATATAGTTTCTGGCTGCTTTTACTTGTAGTAAATCAGGGCAGAATCTGTCTGCAATAGCAAAAAAGTGTGATATATTACTGCACCAGCATCATTTTGGTGCATTCTTATACCATAATTCTTAACAATTTAATATGAGTAGCTTTCAATTGTTTGAATCGGATGGAAAATATTACATTACTACCCATAGTCAACTTAAATGAAAATATTTGCACATAGCCATACAGTTTATAATATATATGTTTGCTAAAGGGAAATTATTGGTTTCCCAATTTCTTGTGTACATTCACCAGTGAGGTTAGCATAAAGCAGATGATAATCAAATGGCTGACAATTTGGCCCTTAAATGGTTTGTATTGATTTAATACTATTATTCGCGTCAACAGCATAAATTTGTTTCAGTTTTACGTACAGACTTGTGATGTTTTTGCTACATTTTAACAGCAGATAAAGATGTCCCTCCATTTGGCTCTGCTTTTTTAAAACGTTTTTTGTTCAGCTAAAATAAAATGTTCTCAATACTGTATTAGCCCCACAGGCAGAGTACAGGGCCAGCGCTATGCGGAAGGAAGAAAACTGCCCATCACGGAGCAATAAGAGAGAAGTGGAGAAGAGGAGCCACTCAGAAATGAAAAGAGAGGAAACATTAAGAAAATGATAGGAAGAAGATTAAAAGAAAGAGTCCACAAATACAGAGTACAAAAGACTAGAAAGAGAGGAATTAATAGAGATTTAAAGATACAGAAACAACAGGAATAGAGAGAACAGAACTAGAATTTTGTTTTATTTTGTAAAGTGATTATAGGTAAGATTATATAAGTGTAAACTGAAAAATAATAAGTTATCCCGTGAAATTCAGCATTAAAAAGAACATTAAAACAGTTTTGGTTAAAGTGAAGAGTAAGGGATTGTTAAGGAATAATGGTGGGGAGAAGTCTGCAGACAGCAGAGAAATCTGTGGTTAGCAGGAACCGTGCATCATGTGGACGAGGAGCAGAGAAGTCAGGGGGTGAGCCTGTGCAATGTGCACATGTAGAGGCCTCCTGTGTGATGACAGTGATTGCATGCTGCCTCTATACAGGAACAGGCAGCATTGGGGCAGCACAGTGGCCTAATGGTTAGCACTTCTGCCTCACAGCACTGGGGTCATGAGTTCGATTCCCGACCATGGCCTAATCTGTGTGGAGTTTGTATGTTCTCCCTGTGTTTGCGTGGGTTTCCTCCGGGTGCTCCAGTTTCCTCCCACACTCCAAAAACATACTGGTAGGTTAATTGGCTGCTATCAAAATTTACCCTAGTCTCTGTCTGTGTGTGTGTGTGTGTGTGTGTGTGTGTGTTAGGGAATTTAGACTGTAAGCTCCAATGGGGCAGGGACTGATGTGAGTAAGTTCTCTGTACAGCGCTGCGGAATTAGTGGCGCTATATAAATAACTGATGATGATGATGATGTGGCCAATTGTACAGAGAGACAGGTGGTGATCCCGCTAGCACCCCCAGCAAGCTTGCTAGTAGGGATTATTTTAAATAGTTTAATAGTACAAATTGCGGGCTACTGTGGCGCTCCCTTGGTTTTGCGCCCTCGGTGGTCGCACCAGCAGTACCGCCCTTGTTATGGCCCTGACTATATATACTGCATATATAAGAATCAGGGAATAACGGCTACAGTAGTAAATTAAGGGGTTTTCTTTAGGACCCCTAGCATTTTCTTTTCATTAATTACCATATCTTATCGCAGTGATAAGAAATGAATTAATGTATCTACTTTTTAAAATTCTTCAAATGGGATAGCAGCTCTAATAGAAGCCTGAACTGGCGAATAGTTTATATTAAAGTGATCGCAATCGCGATCATTTTACTTGCAGGTTATATTGGCTTTTGTAAATTTGCGATGGGAGGAGCACAAAGCCTGCCGAAGAGGGATCCATAGATCTCTCTCCTGCTAACGCCATCTTCAGAAATTCAGAGCTTGATAAATAGAGTACTTTTGCAGTCCCCGTAGACACCTATGGGGACTGAATTTGCACAGTAAGAGATTGGGATTGAAGTAGACATTGAAGATATGTGCTGTGATACTCTAATAATAAATAGCCTTGTTACTTTAAACTGTATGTATGAACCTCTTTGGAGTTTCATAAATAGGCCCCTAAATTTGAAGCCGAATATGGAGAGCCACCAAACTCCTCTCTACTGCATATAGTTAATTACATCTATTAGGAGCAAAAATGCTTAACCCAAAATTTTGACTAATAATAGTTGAAATATGCTCTTGGCTGAGAAATGTCCATTAGATAGAACTAAAATACTAAATATATTAAATATATATGGCTTAAGGGAAGATGTAGTATTTGTTGTATTGCAATTTTAAATGTAGTTTATATCAATATTTACCATGTGAAGATACATATAAGGACTACTAGTATAACCATGCTAGGGCTGTCAAATTTTAGCCCCGGGGGGCAATACTCGACTCAGCAGCTTAAAGGAGAAAAAATGTGACCCAGTCCAAGGTAGCCCACAATGGGATTGACCCCCCTGCCACCCAGCCCAGCCTGCCTCTGAGTATAACCACGTAGAGTAACAAAAAAACACATAACATTGTTGCGAGTCACGGCTCGCTTCGGGCTGCTCTCAGCGGCGTCTTTGCAATCGCCGCCATGCCTCTGCATCTGTGGCAGCTGGGCGCGAGCGCAAACTGTATTATTTAATGAAACACATCCTGGGGCTAATTATGGCACACCAGGCCCCTATCTCCTGATTGGCCAGTTCTTGTATTTAAGGCAGGGAGGGCTGCCTAATATAGCGTTGGTGCTGTGCATTTGCTGACCTGCTCTGTGCTCCTGTGGACAGGGCCCTCTTTCCCATTGGGCACAATGGGCAGGTGCCCGGGGGACCTGCAGCCCAGGGAGAACCGTCGGAGGCAGCAAAAAAAAAAAAAAACCTGGAAAAAAAAAAGACAATACTTTCCTTGCGGTCAGCTGGCGATCCGGCTCTCTCCATGGTCTCCTCCTCCATGCGGCTACAGGGCCCATGTATATAATCAGTTTTTTTATTTTTTTTTGTATATATAGGGGCCCCGGTGCACTGCTGTGCCCGGGGGCCTAAGATGTTCTTAAGAGGGCCCTGCCTGTGGATACTCTGTTAAATTCCTGACAAATTCTTTTTGTGACCATTGGTTTGTTTCTGGACCCTGCTTGTACTCTGATTGCCCTAACCTAGATAATCTTGCTTGCTGGCAGCCCTGACCCTTTGGCCTGTTCCTGGCTACTGGCTGCAATGGACCCCTGACCCCGGCCTGCTTCTGACCATCCATTACTAACTTGGCTACCGCCTCCTATTTAGCTGCTGCGGTATTGCATATAAGCTTCTACTACACTAAGAGTTAAGACCTGGGGGCATCCAAGTATCTGTGAGCGTAACAAGCTCTATGGGAAAGGCGTCTGCTATAGGCAAAGACTTCTGTCACCTGTTCTGGACGCTTATGTCAATAGCCACTAGCCCTAACAAATATCTAATTATTTATTGGTTTACCATATTTAATTAGTCTTCTGCATTTATTCCACTGTCTACCCTATTTAATCCCTTTTCATGCACAACCCAATAAAAAAAATCATCCATAAATCTGTGTCCTGTTTTGTGGGGTCTCATTCCAGTTCTCCCTTGGTAAGGGTGTGTGCATTTTCTCTCTGAAGATAGGAGTAGAGCAGTCTCCATCAAAAAGTAGTGCACCACATGTTAGTAACAGCCCTTTCAATAAAATAAATGTTTACATTTTGTATAAAATGCTGTTAAGTTATTGGCTTCAAATAAACATGAGAGTGAGGGAATATGAGGACTCTCTTTATTACTTGCAGCAAGTGTGTGTGTGTGTGTGTGTGTGTGTGTGTGTGTGTGTGTGTGTGGCTTTTTATTATATTGCTCGAAGCGTAACATGAAGGTGCAAAACGAGTCCCATTAAAAGTAGAATTGTAATACCCTGCAATTCTCAGGTATATTACTGCATGCATTTATTCAGAAAACTATATCTCCCAGGATTCCTCTGGGAAGTTCATTGCAAATTGCATAGACAATTTTGGGGTCGACAAACTGCAAACTACAGCCCCAGGCTGCTCACTTGAGCTCCAGACTGCACTAGAAAGATGCAGCGACAGTTCAATACTGTAATAAGTTACAAAAAGCCCTCAAGAAAACAGTCAGAATGTACTAGAACAGGCCTGGCCAACCTGTGGCTCTCCAGATGTTGTGAAACTGCAAGTCCCAGCATGCCCTGTCAGCTATTATCTGGCTATCTACTGGTAAAGCATGCTGGGACTTGTAGTTTCACAACACATAGAGAGCCACATGTTGGCCAGGCCTGTACTAGAAAGCTTCAGGGGATTCTCGGGGAAAGGGGAGGAGCCACCAACAGACTGGTGGAAGTTAATTAGTTGTGTTGTGTTACTGCTGGCTTGGATAATGAAGGATCTCCCCACAAAGAGGCTTGGAGAGCTGTTATTGAACTATTGCCTGATGGATGTATGAAGCAAAAGAATGTAAAAACCAACCCAGAAGGAAGCATCTTTGGAGTACAGGAAAACACCTAGCTTGCCACTGCCCCTAAGATGTCAGCAGGACTCATATGAAGACAGATAAGTTTATGATTTATTTTGTTTGTTATGCTTACGTTATTTAAGTGAAACAAGTGAGCCATCAACTGTGTTATTAAAACCTCTGACTGTAATATTTCTATTGAGAGATTATGTTGCTGTCTGAAGGGATAGTTTCATAGGCAAACCGATGGGGGTTTCCTAGTGACTGGAAACCTCCTTCCAAGCCTGGGGCACTGTATAATTGAGGGTGGCTGGACCCTGCCCCCGCTTTACACGGCTCTGCTTGAAAAGAGAGAGCTGCGTGCACCTAACAGTAGTCCACGCAGCATTGCCCATTTATATTATGGGCATAGGAAGAGTTGGAGACCAGCCAAGCACTGTCTAAAATTATAGCCACGTCCCCATGCATGCTGGCCACGCCCACTGGTGGCGTGGTGTGGAAACCCCCCTCTACAAATCCTGCGTTTGCCCCTGAGTTTATTCCAGTCAAATCTGCTGTATTTAAGGTTATCTACAAACTGATGCAGTGTGCAAGGGGCATAGAGAGAAATCATTCGTCACAAGAGTTTGTGTATATTGCATCGTAAGTTTGAATCCATTGTGAAATATTATCTCTCACTGTTGTAAAGCCTTACACCACAAGCAAAGAGAATAAACCCACAAGTTTATGCAGAAATAGCCGGTGTTCCGTGTTTCATTCCAAAACTACTGGGGGGACCTTTGCCTATTTTTTATTTCACCAGGCCTGTAGATTCATTTTTTACACTACCTATGGGGTGCTAAGCATCTGCCCCATTACAGGATGTCACTCTGAGCTGGTGAAAAAGTCTTTTTGTGGAATAAAAATGGCTGTGCACCCATCTGCACAGCAAAAAGGGCCCCTAGAAGTCCACTGCCTCCTCCCCTTTATCTCCTTTCAGTATTCTCAATCTACAAAATAAAATTCAATTTCTACACTGCTCCAAAAAACAAGGTACATTGGTACGCCTACTACATACTTTGTACTCCACCCCTACTCCTGCTCTCGATCTGTGCAAATGCCTGCTTGTCCGCTTATAAAAAACAAACAGCATTTTTCTCCATAACCCATGCGTTTTTGGCGAAAATTTTGTGCAAATTGAAGTTTATGACAGATTTATGACAAACTGGTTCTACACTATATGGTGGATGCTGGTGGATGCTTAATTAATGAGCTCCAGTGCTTGAAATATCTACAGGCAATTTTAGGCAGAAGTTTCATTTCAAGTATCAGGGTTTATTCCAGTAAATTGTAGTACCAAGCATAATTTAAATTAAGCAAAATTATTTTTGAGTTAGCCTTTAATAACATGTGCAAGGGCTACACCATTAAATGTGATATATCACATATAATATGCTCTTTGTGGTTTATGCTTAGAAAATTATATACTGTCCTGAAAAATTGCACACACACAAAAGGTAACATTACATAAATTCAAAATAAGAGCCAAGAATCTCTCCTTCACAGCCAGAGAGCATTTTACTGAAATTTGGCTATGTTCTTGAGGAGAAGAATGTTTAACGCTGAAGCTGCAAGAAAATTATCAATGTGAAACATTGCAGAAACCAATTGGTTTAGGAAACAGGTAGTTTACATGAATTTTTTAATGAACTTTTTAAATTATTTTAAAGCAATGAATGGTTAACTTTCTAATTTTTTGTTAATAATTTTGAATAATTGGTGTTTTTTCTGCCATTTTGTTTAATACATATACAGCTATACAGCTTACATTTTTTTTCCACCAGGAGACTTTTCTATAGTATAATAAACACACAACCTTCACATTTAGGGTTTCTGCTTCTGCTCATGCCTTAATGTCATTTTTGTTTAATGTTTAAGAGCCTGTGTGTACCGATATAGCAGATTTTTTTTTAACAAGTCAGAAGACTCGTGAGTTCTAATAAGCTCGCCTTTCGATAAGTGTCAAGATTACAGACAAATGATATTTGCACATATTTGTCTTCCAGGTTTCCTTCAATGTTGTTTTAAGAAATACTTGATTTGACTGCTAGCATTTCTCACAGACATGGTAAGTTCTCAACTGGCTTATGGCTGAATGCATTCTCCCCACAGCAGTGATAGTATTCAAAGCATTACATATGTCATGTTGACTCTTTTCTCCTGTCTTCTTTAAAATTTCTTGGCGATTTTCTACAGTTTGTCTGTAACATATATTTGCTATGATATGGGTCTGGTAATTGTGTCTGCTTGATGAGATTTTCTTAATGTCAAATTATGACAGTTTTAGTAGACTGTGTGAAATCTACATCACATACCGGAAACCACTGCATGTGACAGGAAAGCTGATGACTTCACCAGATTTACTAAACTTGCCCCCTTGATGTGCCACCACTCCCCTCTCCACCCTCACAATCCCTACATGTATCCTTGGCCCCAGCCTACACCAATTAAATAACAGGGTCCAACTCCTTATTTCACTCCAGCACAGTCTTTGTTGTAATTGAACATTTTCTCTAAAGTAACAGAGCTCACACAATTTCACAGGTGTCTTGTCTCACAGGGTCTCACTGTCTTTCTTTTGCCTGTTGCTCTCAGTCTGTTCAGACTGCCTCTGCTGTCACACTCTCTGAGTCTCTCTGTGCAGCCTCTCTTTTGTCACCCTGACCACCAACTGAATCTTTTGGCAGTCGCGTGGATGTGAGGTGTAGACAAGGGAGAGCTGACAAATTTTTGCCCAGGGTTAAGACTCTACTTAGCAACCTAGTAAGAACATTGTAAAGCATAAAAAAATGCAGGAGGCCCAGTAATCCAGCCCAACGTAGCTCACTATGGGAGCGGCCAGGGGGGCAGATGCCCTCCTCCCTGCCCCCCAGCCCAGCTTGCCCCTGACCATAGACTACCTCCAAAAACTTGAGACACTTACACACGTTTGAATATACCCTCTTACTAAGCCGCTGGAAGGTAGTGATGAAACTGGTTGGATGAGATGTGGACTGCACATCCTGCATTGGGCTTATTTCTTTAATCCATGATGAGGCTTGGATTGGACTAAAAACTTTGGCCGCCGGGGAATACTGATATAAAGCCGGTAGCTGATCTGAGCTAAGCTGATGATGGTATTATTATTATTATTATTATTATTATTTGTTAGGCGCCACAAGATTTCTGCAGTGCCGTACACAACACAAACAGTAGACTAGACAGGGTGAAACAGTACAGAACCATAAACATTATTACAAAGAATTTAGAGACTCTTGGCAAGGCTATTGCAGTGAAGTTGAAGCAGAAGAATAGGTATAGAGACAGTATGGAAGAGGGCTCTGCTCAAATGAGCTTACATCCTAAGGGAGGGTAAACAGACATCAGGCACAGAAGTGAATCAGTTAAGGGGATATAGCTTGGGTGAAGTGTAGAAAGGGGCCAGGTGGACAGAGAAGATAAGAATGAGTGGAGGAGATAAGAGAGGGTTAGGTGGATGGCTGGTAGGCTTTAAGGAACAGGTGAGTTTTAAGTGCCCGTTTGAAGGAGCATAGGATAGGGGACAGACGGATGAAGCGAGGGAGGTCGTTCCAGGGATTAACAACATCAGGAGTTGTAGTGAGCTGGCTGGCTGAAAGTGTTATCTACATACAATAATAAATTGATTTGTGCAACAAGTTGATGGGAAAAGAGCTTTTTCTCTCAATTACATGCATTAAGCTGGTATTTTTGTCTCTTGCCTTTAGACAAGATGCCTAGCCTCAAGGCAGTGTCATGTCTTTCTGCTATTAAGAGATAGCTTTGGACGCAAATGAAACAGACTGGCAAAACAACCCCTGACAGTCAGATGGCAGTTTAATAAAAAGCAGATTTTCTACTAGTAAAGCAAAATAGCACTGGACACAAATGAATAAAACCTAGTACCAAAGCAGTGGAAGATAGGATGGCAGTTTAATAAAAGACATAAGAGGACTAAGCCCAGCATTCCTTAATAGTACAGGAAGATGACATAAGACATAAATGAAACGATCAGTGAAAAGATCAGCCCCAGCTGGATAGAAATTTAAAGATTTAAAGATGACGTCACTGAGAAACGCAATGGTATTATCGCTGCTGTAAGGAGGTAATGTAAGTATGCAGCAATGTACAATGTAGTTTACAAAGTTTTCTTAATTGTACGTTGCTGCATACTTACATTACCCCCTTAACAGCAGCGATAGTAGCATCGCATTTCTTAGTGACGTCATTAAGTGTCACCGGCTTCTTCCTACATCGCATTTGACAACAGTCATTATTGATAGTGTGTCAGGAAGGAGATGTTTCGTCGTGAAGATGTTGGGTTAAGTGTTGTCAGGGCAGTCAGCATAGATATGCTGTACCCAACCCCCTCAATTATGTTTATAGACTATATCAGACTGTATCATTCAATCAGGATACGTACAATACAAAAGTGGATTATAAAATCTCAAAAGAAAGCACAGAAAAAAATATTAAGCAATGAATGTTACTTGTCAATAATATAGTCATTTATGATTATACATGAAAAGCTAAAAAAATTGTTTTGTTTTATTTATTTCCCTTGGAAAAACATTTATTAGGCTGTCTTTAATGTCCACTCTACATAAAATAAATTTTTACAGTTGCTCCTGATTGCAAACACATATTTTCGAACACATGCTCAGCCATCAGCACTAGAATTCAGAACTTAAACTAGTCTCCTATTTGAAGCAAGAGATACGGCAGAAAAACAGCATACTTTTGCGTGATCTTGAATTTGACTTGGATGTGGCTGCACGGGAAAGACCTTACTGTATATTGCCTATGTGAATTCAGCTATTCCCCACCCAGTTCACTCCCTTAAATCATTGGCTGTAGTAAGTGTCTTTGCGCTCTGAGGTGTCTTGGATGAGTTTTTTTTTGCTGACGATACAGGCGCATTCACAAAATATGCGGCTCAATTACTCAGGCAAGCTGACTTCAGATTTTGGGTCTTGAGAAATGTCCACTTGCAAAGATTGACACAACTCTTCCTTAAGAAAGGATTTAGGATCTCTCCAAGAACCTGTTTTGTTGTTGATTAATTTATGTGACTTTCAGTCATAAACAACATTGAAAACTCATTCTGGTTTGTTCTCTAGATCAAAATATATCTTAGGAATAAAGACTGTACGCATCAAAACCTATATAAATCAGACTTGACACGTCACCTCAATACCATTATTTGGATCACATTTAGGGTTTGATTTACTAAGAATCATATTTGGCTGTGGTTTAGAACCACAGTGCATTGGCACGATTTTCCGACGGTTCTGGTGGGCAAACAGCCACATTTACTATTGAGCAGTTTTAAGGTTCAATGTGAAACCCCCGTGGATGTATGGCGGTATGCAGGGCCAGATTAAGGGAATAGAGGCCCCTGGGCTATGGGGGCTTCCATTCCCCCGAGAGGGTTCCCCCCCGGTGAGCCAAGCCGAGCCTCCCCGCCCTCAACCCCCAAGGCACTTACCTCCTTCTCCTGGCAATGCAGTCCTTCCACGGCGCACTGTACGCCCCCGCCCGCGACCGATCAATACTGCTGTTGAGCACTTAAAAGGGCCCCCTGGATGCCGTAGGCCCCTAGGCTGTAGCCCAGTTAGCCCTATGGTTAATCCGGCCCTGGCGGTATGTAAGGCTCCAACCTGCCGGCGGTTTTGATAGAAACATAGCGGTTTTGCTTTAAAACCTGGCAGTTTCATTTACTGGCGGGATTTTAAAAAGTCACCTTTTTCCTGGTGTTTTACGATTGCCTATTTTCTCTGTCAGGAGATTTAACATCACAAGCACTATTTAAACCAGTGCACTTCCTCTTTCACTTTGATAGGGTTTTGAGGAGCAAAGAGAGAGAAGATAAGAGTTTGGTGTTTAGTGAGTGAGGTATTTTGGTGACTTTTTCTTGAAATGTATCTGCTTGGAGTGTGAGTAGTTCTGTGATTATTTTCTGTGCTGTTGGTTTATTTTCTGTGTTCATTTCTGTCTCATGTTTTTGGTAATTGTTGTAACAGATTCTGGATACTATATTACTAATCTTGATTAGCGCTGGCTTACCTGAGGTGCGGAGTCTAACGATCTCCCCGGTGTTCACCAAGAACCGCCGCAAGGCGGGGTGGGCTTCGCTGCCAGGAGTTGCAGGTCGCGGTCCCCAGGTTCGCCCCAAGATGTAGTACAGCGGAGTGAAGCGGAGGTAGCGGAGTCAAACAAGCCGGTTCGGTACACAGGAATGGAGTCAGGCAGAATCAGAAGGCAATTCGGAGTCAACAAGCCAGGTTCGGTACATGGGTCACAAGAATAGGAGAATGGTCAGCAAGCCGGGTCGGTACACAGGGATAGGAGAACCAGGGAAGTCAAACAGGCAGAGAGCAGCACACAGGTAGACACTGGAAACTGGAAGACACTGCAATCCACGAAGAACAGGAGCCAGGAACAGGTAAGTGTTGCTCTGACACTCAGCGAGTGCCAGAGTGAGGTTTTTATGCTGAAGGGGATTCAAAATCCCCGCCTCTGAGATGTGGTCATGTGACCACCTCCGGGTGTGATCACGTGGTCCTAAATGCGGAAGTGCGGCTTCCGGACGGAGCGGCGGGGATCAGGTATGTCCGTTACAATTGTCTAGTCCTTTGTCTGTATTTTGTGTGTGAGTGTGGTGTGAGTGGCTGAACAGTTAGTATAGTTAGTCATTTGTGTTTGTACTTTAGAGTTTATTGTTTCCTGTTTAGTGTTTAGGGCTATGGAGAGAGCTAGGAGGGGGGTAGAGGCTGAGGAGGGGGAGATGGAGCTGAAGGGGGCAGAGGAAGCTCAGGAAGGCTTAGAGGAGACAGGAGATGGGAGGAAGACTAAGGCAGGCAGGAATATCCATTTTTTACATGATAAAAACTGTGTGTTAGTTCATAATATTGTGCCCTGGTATGAAGTTATTTTAGACAACCTTGCCGACCGTACTCCGCTAAGACGGCGGCGCAAATTATTGGCCCAAGTATGCCAGGCAGTGAATGCCGTGGGCCCTTTAAAGAGGTCAGTGCTTCACTGTAGAAAATGCTTCTCTGACATTAAGAGGCGTCTCAAAGAAAAACTGGCTAAGGAGAGGAGGGCAGCAAGAGCCAGAAGGGATGGGCCACCCCTTCGTGTGTTGATTTCACCACGTATGAGGAGGAGCTGCGGCAAATATTACCCCAAAAAATTGTTGAAGGAGTAAATGTACAGGATACTTTCCAGCATCTGGTGAGTTTTTTTTACTAGTATTTGTATAAGTATTTAACAATGAAACAGCCATGTACTATTTTTAATTAGGTTTATTTTACTCTAACATTTCCAAAGTAGACTGTATACATGAATCAAGTATTGTTACTGCTAACACAGTTTTTGACATTTTTGACACATTCAGTACCGCCTGTAAAAGAGTCCACAGCAAGAACAACTCCTACTCGTCCACCTTCAATCAGGGATGTCACCTCTGAAGACAAAGCTGGTGAGTGTCACCTGTTGTGAAAAAATTGAATGTTTATTTGTTTTTTGCTGTTGCAAATATGAGAAACGTATGATTACATTTCTTTGCGGATTATAGCTGGATATCCTACACAGAGGCTCACCTAATGGTGTTATAGTTAACGCCACTCCACCCTCGGCCAAAAAATTTCTGCAAGCACCAGGGCCGGATTGGCCATCTGGCACTTCTGGCAAATGCCAGAAGGGCCGATGGCTGGATGGGCCGGCCCGACTCCTCCCGTCTTCTTGGTGGCTGGTTTCTCCCCAGGAACCAGCCACCTCTGCTGCGCGCTCCTCAGCTCCCTCCCCCGTTATGCTGTGCACTGGTGCACTGTTACACTGGTGAGTTTCCTTTTTTTTTTTTACTGAAGAGGGGGGGTGCCCGCGATTTTCGCGGGGGTGCCGCAATTTCCGGGGGGGGGTCGCGAGGGTGCCGCGATTTTCGGGGGGGTCGCGGGGGTGCTGCGAATTTCGGGGGGGGGGTCGTGTGGGTGCCCTAACTCATTCTTGCATGTGGGGGTCCAGAGTGTGGAAGAGCCATAGGGTGCTGGGAAAGGGGGTGAGAAAGCCAGGGGGTGCTGGGAGAGGGGTTGAGAGCCAGGGGGTGCTAGGAGAGGGGGTGAGAGAGCCGAAGGGGGTGCTGGGAAAGGGGGTGAGAGAGCCGAAGGGGGTGCTGGGAAAGGGGGTGAGAGAGCCAAAGGGGAAGAGGTGCTGTGAGAGGGGCGAGAGAGCCAGGTGGTGCTGGGAGAGGGGGTGAGAGCCAGGGGGTGCTGGGAGAGGGGGTGAGAAAGCCAAAGGGGGTGCTGGGAAAGGGGGTGAGAGAGCCAAAGGTGAAGGGGGTGCTGGGAGAGGGGGTGAGAGAGCCAGGTGGTGCTGGGAGAGGGGGTGAGAGAGCCAAAGGGGAAGGGTGTGCTGGGAGAGGGGGTGAGAGAGCCAGGGGGTGCTGGGAGAGGGGGTGAGAGAGCCAAAGGGGAAGGGGGTGCTGGGAGAGGGGGTGAGAGAGCCAAAGGGGAAGGGGGTGCTGGGAGAGGGGGTGAGAGAGCCAAAGGGGAAGGGGGTTCTGGGATAGAGGGTGAGAGAGCCAAAAGGGGTGCTGGGAAAGGGGGTGAGAGAGCCAAAGGGGAAGGGGGTGCTGGGAGAGGGGGTGAGAGCCGAAGGGGGTGCTGGGAAAGGGGGTGAGAGAGCCAAAGTGGAAGGGGGCGCTGGGAGAGGTGGTGAGAGAGCCAAAGGGGAAGGGGGCGCTGGGAGAGGGGGTGAGAGAGCCAATGGGAAAGGGGGCGCTGGGAGAGGAGCTGAGAGAGCCAGGGTGGTAGGGGGTGCAGGAAGAGGAGTGAGAGAGCCGGGGGTTAGAGGGTGCAGGAAGACGTGTGAGAGAGCCAGGGGAGTAGGTGGTACAGGAAGATGTGTGAGGGCCAGCGGAGAAGGTGGTGCAGGGGGTTAAGTGAGAGGGACAAAGGAGAAGATGGTGCAGGTGCATAGGTAAAAGAAAGTGTAAAGGGAGAGACATCTTAAGAATTCGAATGTCAGGGATGCAGCTATCATAAAACACAAGTAGTAATGAAGAATGGGAATGCATAGAGGGGACAAGTGTTAAAAAAAATAAAAAATCAAGCCTTCATACTCCATTCACTTATATTTTCTATACCCCCACTCCTAAATTTCTGCTTCGACCACTGCCCTCTATTCCTGCTCCCGACTGCCTGTGTGAGCTGACAGCTGCTGATCCCTCCTCGCCCAGCGCGCCTAGTAGGAGAACAGAACACAGGATGCCATAATCAGGTAAGTTCATATATTTTCTCGTGTGCAATATGTTTTTAACCATCCTTTCTTGAACTGGGGACACTACAGCGTATCCAATAATGTTTAACACTATGTATTGCTCATTATTGCGCTGTAATGTTTTTTGCATATTTATCTGTACAGAGATTTTTAATTAAGAGGAAAAAACATTGCTTGTCATAAATTTTATCTGTAATTGTGTCAATATATATTTTTTTGTTTGCATTGTAAATTATGTATTAAGCTGCTCTTGGGACTCACACTCAGTATCTGATATGCTGTACCAATTTTTATTTGTGAATGAGTTTTTGTCTGAGATTTACTAATGATTTGGGGGCACTACTATGGCATAATGTTATTTGGGGTCACTATTGTGGCATAATATGATTTGGAGGCACTGTTGTGACATAATGTGCTTTGTGGGCACTACTGTATGGTATATGTTTTGGGGGCACTACTATGCCATAATATGATTTGTGGGCACTTCTGCATGACCTAATATGAATTGAGAGTAATACTATGTGGCATAATATGACCTTGGGGCACTACGATGTGGCATAATATGAACTGGGCACACTACGGTGTGGCATTATATGAACTTCTGCCAAAGGCAAGCCTTTCATTGTTGAATATGACGGGAGCCCAAAGAAGTTGCTGTATCGGGGCCCAAAATTCTTCTTGTCAGCCCTGCCTGTGAGTCAAGGGGGTAGACGTCTCCAGGTAAATAATCTAAATGTTTCCTATCTAATCAAACTGATGGATCACATCCAATTATTTCTCACCCACCTCCTCTATCCCCCTTAATTTATATACTGTGTTATTTAAAATGAATAGAAAAGACGCATATCCAATTATTGTAGTAAAACAAAAATATTTTTCTCTGACATTTTGCTGTAGATGGAAATACTTTTAATGCGGTCGTGTGGGTTCAACTGATCATTCAATAGTTATGTTTTTTTTAGATATATGTTAGTTTTATTTCCTGTGGAATGATTCATGAAAATTCTGCCATTACTATTTAATTGAGGGAAAAGGGTACCTGTTACCTATATGTGTGTGTAAGTTCTCTGTTCATTGTTGCTATTTTGTGGGTGATTTGAAAAAAGCAAAACATTGTTTCCTACAGTGGCGTCTGTATAATTGGTGGTATTGCTGTAGTATGGGGTGGCGTGCTGGTGGCAATGTTGTAGTGTGTTTGGTGCTTAGTATTGCTAATAAGTAGGAGAGGGTATTGCTGTAATGTGGGGGGTCATGCTGGACGCTGTAATGTGGGGGGTGATGCTGGACGCTGTAATGTGGGGTGTGAGGCTGGACGCTGTAATGGGGGTGATGCTGGTTGCTGTAATGTGGGGGGTGATGCCGGTTGCTATAATGTGGGGGTGATTGATGTAGTATGAGTGTGTGTGGGGGGTTATTTATTGCTGTAATTTGGGTACTAATAATGTATTGTCATGGTATTTATTGATGTAATTGGGGTGCTAATAATGTAATGTTGAGGGTCATTAGGAGAAATAAATACCCCCCCCCCACACACACCCTCATACTACATCATGTTGTACTGCGCCAGCATCAGTGTGCAACAATATAGTGCATGGAGCCCACAACACGTGGGCCTGTGTGCTTTAAATGTCAGGGCTGATTTTTAGTCCCAGTCCGGGCCTGGCAAGCACCATAATACATTTTGCATTTTTAAAAATGTATTTAATAAAAATCAACCCAAAAATAGAGGATAACTGTGGATTGCTTAGAACGATACATCACTAACATTCACAGGCCGGTCCTATATGTGTACTAGTCATGATAATAGAGAATGTTAAATGATCTGTAGGTAAACCAGTGTTAAAAAACAAAACAAAACAAAACAAAACATGTGACTTTAAATATACTTACCATTTTAATTTATTTACAGGTACTTCCTAATATCAAGCTAGTCTTCTGGATCAATCGCAGATGTTATCTCCTACAGAGCCAGAGGAAGACACATTAGTCCAGTCCCGTAATTAGACATTTTAGTGCCCTGGGCGAGACAGGGCACCGGCGCCCCCATCTTAGTGGGAGTGACCTTTATCGAGCGGGTGTGGTCAACCTATTGTGAAGGTGTGGCTAGCGCTTTTCCTTCTGTGTGTCTCACTGTTATTCCTGAAAGCTGTAATGAAGCCCAAAGATGGTTAAAAAACTTGTACCTATACACAAAAACTAAACCCTGCCTCAGTGTAATTATGCATTACAGATGAGAATTTGACTTACCGTTCCTCTCTCAGTGATGGGGTGCAACTGAAAAGACTGGTCCGTCCACTGTGACCTGAGATAGGTCAGGTGACGCGTTTCTTCTTCTCTAGTTGTTTTACCTAATCCTTGTCTGGGGCACAGGGGTAAGCCTTAAAAGACTTAAGACTTAAAACAAAATTAAAAATAATATAGCAATCCCAGACAGTGTAGCCTCTTCATATACATATCACTCTCACAATCCCAAGCAAAATGTACAAACAACACTCTTGGCAGAGTGAAAGGTGATGGCATTGGGAGAGATACAACTGATTTGATCCGATATAGGCCATATATTTTCCTACATATTAAAGATATGCAGTAAAACTGGATATATTTTTTTTAATGCGTTAATGAGCATCAGGTTCCAATTAAACAGGTGACCGCGTTCTCATTACAGTGTCTTGACCATGTGAAGATGTGCGCTCTCTGATTTTAAAAATGTCCTGGCAGAAATAAATAGAATAACTCCTTATATTCTTTTTAAATGTTGAATTCTATAAATTGCAGAGGTGGAGAGGTGCTTGGTTACATAGGGAGAGGAATCATTAGCAGAAAGAAAGAAGTAATAATGGCACTGTATAGGTCATTGGTACAGCCTCATCTAGAATACTGTGTTCAGTTCTGGAGGCCATATCTCCAGAAGGATATAAATACATTAGAGACTGTACAAGGAAGGGCAACTAAAATGGTGCATGGCCTACAGCACAAAACTTACCCGGAAAGACTAAATGATCTTAATATGGATAGTTTTGAGCAGAGAAGGGAAAGGGGGGGACATGATAGAAACTGTCATATATATGAAGGGTTTTAACAAGGCACAGGATGGAATCATTCTTCAAAGGAAAAGAAATATTAGAACACAAGGACATGTACTGACACTGGAGGGAAGTAGGTTCAGAGGAAATTTGAGGAAAAACTACTTCAGAGAGAGGGCAGTGGATAAGTGGAATAGCTTCCTATCAGAGGTGGTAGAGGCTAATACTGTAGAGCAATTTAAACATGCTTGGGATAGACATTAGGATATAGTTATATAGAACTAAGGATCAAATAGGGTTTGAGGTTACCATAGGTTAAAAATTGGGCAGACTAGATGGGCCAAGCGGTTCCTTGTCGTCAAATTCCATGTTTCTATGGAGAGATTCTAGCACAGTGTAGAATATTAAATCATCATCATCATCTCCATTTATTTATATAGCGCCACTGATTCCGCAGCGCTGTACAGAGAACTCATTCACATCAGTCCCTGCCCCACTGGAGCTTACAGTCTAAATTCCCTAACATACACACGATTAAATGATTTGGTGTGCTGGGATATAAAAGAGACATGTGGGGAAAAAGCACAGACTGTTATCAAAGTGACTTTTATTTGTCTCCAGATTTTGCATATGTGACTGTGGGCAATTTATTGCTTCATATTTACCTTTTCAGCTTCTCTTCTATACTTCTGTACTCTTCTTCATTATTCTTCTTCTGTATTCTGCTGGCTGAAGACAGTCCTCTTCTGCCTTCCCAGTACAGCCGCCGGTGTGCTGTAACTCCTGGCTCTTCCCGGCTCCTCTAAGTCCACTAGCAGCGTCGTGACATCAAATGCTGTGGGAACAGAGGGCAAAGTTCACAAGCCAGGAGGAGCCGGGTGCTGGGCACCATTTTAGAAATGCTGAGCCGCAAAGTGTCCAGCGCCGGTAATCTGTAGTCTGCAGTCACAGAACCAGGGCACAGAGGCAAGTAGCACACAGAGGAAGGGTGGCAGAGGCTTACACACACACAGAAGGAGTGTAGCAGAGGCTGACACACACACACACACACACACACACACACACAGAGGGAGGGGGCAGAGGCTGACACACACACACACACAGAGGGAGGGAGGCAGAGGCTTACACACACACACAGAGGGAGGGTGGTTGAGACTGACACACACTCATAGAGGGAGGGTGGCAGAAGCTGAGAAACACACACACAAAGGGAGGGTGGCTGAGGCTGACACACACACACACACACACACACAGTGGGAGGGGGCAGAGGCTGACACACAGAGGGAGGGGCAGAGGCTAAAACACACAGAGAGAGGGGGCAGAAGCTGACACACACACACAGAGGGAGGGGACAGAGGCTGACACACACACACACACACACACACACACACACACAGAGGGAGGGGGCAGAGACTGACACACACACGCAGAGGGAGGGGGCAGAGGCTGACACACATGCAGAGGCTGACACACACAGAGGGAGGGGGGCAGAGGCTGATACACACACACACAGAGGGAGGGGGGCAGACGCTGACACACACACACAGAGGGAAGGAAGCAGAGGCTGACACACACACACACACACACACACACAAAGGAGGGCAGAGGCTTACACACACAGAGAGAGGGGGTTGAGGCTGACACACAGAGGGAGAGGGAGGGGGGCAAAGGCTGACACACACGCAGAGGCTGACACACACAGAGGGAGGGGGCAGAGGCTGATACACACACACAGAGGGAGGGGACAGGCTGACACACACACACACACACACACACACACAGAGGGAGGGGGCAGAGACTGACACACACACGCAGAGGGAGGGGGCAGAGGCTGACACACACGCAGAGGCTGGCACAAACAGAGGGAGGGGAGCAGACGCTGACACACACACAGAGGGAAGGGAGCAGAGGCTGACACACACACACAAAGGGGGCAGAGGCTTACACACACAGAGGGAGTGGGTTGAGGCTGACACACAGAGGGAGAGGAGCAGAGGCTAAAACATACCCACAGGTGGGGGGGCAGAGGCTATAACACACACACTGAGGGAGGGGGACAGAAGCTGACACACACACACAGCGGGAAGGGAGCAGAGGCTGACACACACACACACACACACAAAGGGGGCATAGGCTTACACACACAGAGGGAGGGGGCATAGAAGGAAAGGAGAGCAGACAAAAGTTGTCATGGGAATTTATTGAAGAGGGTGAAGCTCTGCCCACATTCTGATAGCTCCGCCCCTCCAAAGTCTGTGAAATGGGAGGTATGCCAGCACTGCCTGTCACACACAGAGATGGGGGCATGATTGAGGGGAGAGAGTCTGAGCGAGCCTCACATGCTGAGTCTCCGATGCCCACCCTTAATAGAGCATGGGCTCTGCGGCATTCTGCAGCCTGCTGTCACAGAGCCAGAGCAGAGAAGCAAGTAGCAGACGGCTGCTGCGCCCCCTTGGACTTGCGCCCTAGGCGACGGCACAGCCCGCACATGCCTAGTTACGTCTCTGCATTAGTCACATTAGAAGTGGTTGAAGTACCCATGTCTAGCTGCCAGGAACACCCCACTGCTACTGTGAGAGAGTCACATCAGCAGCCAACTCCTCCTTCTTAACTTGATACAGGCCAATAGCCAATTTCCAGGTCCAACAATCTTATTCTATGGAGCCCCAAACTAGACACACGTCTCATAGTGTAGGTCATTAGAGGTGTGGCTACCACACTAATACAGAAAATAACGTAGTTTTAAATAGGATTGCAGCTGCTATAGACCAATCAAATTTATGCCTGATTCAAATGACAGGTGGTATGGAGGCGTTACACTCCACTGTAAAAGAGGTAAATGCCAATGTGCATAGGATGACAGCACAAATTCACCATGAGATCATATCAGGGTTACCTGTGCCAATTTCATCAGGAGAAACAAGTCTGGCTAGTACGCCTGGTCAGTCCGTAGAAAGTTCTCCCCCAAGGCGAGGTCTCTGCACCAGGTGTGGCCGAGGAAGAGGAGAGAGTGCTTCCAGAAGCGTACATGTACCTGCAAAAAGGCACAAGTAACACAATGTGCGGTCCTAAATTAATATATATTTTAAGTTATTGGTTTGCAATTCATGCAATATATTTATTTGTGGGTCAGTTATATGGTGCAATATTTTCTGCCTTTTTTAATTTTACTGTGCACATTGTTGTGCTTGATTATGCAATAATCAGTTATACTTTATCTTACATAACACAATAAATGTATTTACTATTCAAATGAAAATGTTTTTTTTCTGCCACTGAAACAACACTGGTATACTGGGTTTTAAAAACTTGTAGAAATTGCTCTAAACGCATTCATAGTTGTAGTTCACTTACCAATCAAAATTCAAGGTTGCCCATGAGGAGTGTAATGAATCGGGGTCTTAGTCCTGTTTACACCACTCGGTGGTACCATATCACTGTACATCTCCATCCTGCTCGAATGCAACATTCTGTCCTGGGACAAGCGTGACTTCTGTCTGCAGTACAGGAGGCTGCCATCTTGGGTGAGACATTTGTTAAACATCCAATCTAATCCACCAATTAGCTTCCTCTCCAGACTATAAGAGTCTCCTCCTACACTCAGCTAATTGCCAGTGAAACACTTTCCTGGTTCCAGATTACCTCAGTTGCTGTTTGTTTGCTACTTTATTCTGCCTGCTGTATACACATCTCAACCATCAACCCTTCGTGTGATTTCAGCTTCATCCTGTTTGCTGCTTCTTTCCGCCTGCTGTATACAGATTTCAACCATTTACCCTTTGAGTAAATTAAGCGTCATCCTTTTGCTGTTTTATGGACTTCAACCATTTACCCTTTGTGTGAATTCAGCTTCACTCTGCTTGCTGTGATACAAACTTTAATCATTAACCCTTTGTTTGAATTCAGCTTCATCATGTTGCTGTTATATGGACTTCAAACCAGTAACCCTTTGTGTGAATTCAGCTTCACTCTGTTTGCTGTGATACAAACTTTAACCATTAACACTTTGTGGTAATTCAGCTTCATCCAGTTGCTGTTATATGGACTTCAAACCATTAACCATTTGTGTGATTTCGGCTTCATTCTGCCTGCTGAAATAAAGACTTTGTCTATTTATTCCTCGTATGGATTCACTTTCATTCTATCTGCATGTGTACAGATTCCAGCTGTTACCTTCTGTGTGGATCCTTCTCTCACCAATTTATTCCTGTCTCTCCTACTGGTTATCTCGGGTAGTAGGTTGTTGTTCTGAGTCATGCACTTTCCTGAGCCATCTCTGTGTCTCGGGGTACAGGCTTCCAGTTCCAGGCCTAACCCAGGTTCTGAATTGTCCAGGGCCAGTTCCAGGCTTATTCTGCTCAGGAGGTTGCCACCCCTGTATGTCTTCTGCATTAGTTCTGAGTCTTCCCAGTTACAGTTGTGATAATGTATTTGTCTGAGTTTCTGAGCTCTTGGAGGGACTGAGTCTCTGTTCGTGTGTTCAGGTCCTCCCTGTTCCCACATCCAGGTTCCAGTCCATCAGGTCCAGATTTCAGGCATCTATTTCAGTACTGAGTCCAGTCCAACATTCTTCCTACTTACATTCAGTATACAGGATTAGAGCAACTCTATGAGCAAGACATTCATCCAAGTTTCCACTATACTCCTGTGACAGCTAGTACCAAAGGTCCAGAGACGGAACCCAGAAAACCTATTGCCCTGACAAGGAGTACACACTACCCTCTGGTTCAAAAATACAAACTCTACAACATAGAAATAAAAACAAAATAAATAGTGCATTGCTCACTCTTCAAGCAAATGTAATAAAAAATAGTGCTTTTAATATAGAACATTGTGCATCATTAATATTTATACCCACCATTAACATTCAAATATTAGCAAACATTTATTTTAATTATATATATATATATATATATATATATATATATATATATATATATATATATATATATATTCAGAATTATCTTTACTAAATGATTTAAAAAATAATACAACATAATATAGTGAACACTTAAAATGTACCGAAACATTTATTCAAACTTTATTTGGGCCCTTTATTATATAAAAACATATTGGACTAATCATTTAACATTCAATGCTGCTTTCTCTTATGTTCTGAATGGCAAAATAGAGTATGTTGTTTGATCAATCTCACCATTCACAATCACCTCTTTTATTTTGGCTGTTTGAATCGTAGTTTTGCGGCAGTTTTGCCAACTCCAGCTTAGTAAATCTGACTGTTTGCATGTTCATCATTATTAAATGATGTTTGTGATGGTTTTGGAAAATGTCAAATCTGCCCATTTTACCGGTGGTTTGAGGTTTAGTAAATTCAGCAGTTTATAAACCGCCAGAAAAATAGCCGTTCAAACCGCCCTTTAGTAAATCTAGCCTATAGGCTTGATTGAAAAAATGCACCATCCCACTCTCCCATCACAGTCGGATCTTAACCACATATTAACTGATGGCCATTGGTATACCTACGCCTCCAGTTTCATTCATTCTATCATCCCCTCATGTGCTTCCTATTAAACCATTACCGGCTTCCTTCATTCAATCCTATGGCATCTTTAAAAAATAACAACTCACTAGAGCTGCCATGGAGGCCACATAATCCAAAATCCTCTTATCCCCTGTATCCAAGTCTCCTGACCTCCTGCTCACTCCCATTTTTAAGGAGGAGAGAAATAGAAGTGGTGTCCAGTAGACAGTTTTTGCAGAAACAGGAATATGAGTTCTCGATGTGTGACCCCCATCTCCAGAGACCCCTTACTGGATTAACAGAAAACTAACCCCATGCCCTCTGGTATGTCCTATCAGGACTGTCCTCTATAATGCTAGATCTATAAGAAACAAAATATGATAGAATTCACAGGGACAGTTGGATTCTTTTGCCGTCTAACGAGGTGAAGGTTTTCACCATGGACCCCCACAAGGAAGTTGGGGCTTTGCTGCTTAACTCCGGTTCTCCAGAATGGGTACCAGGTGAGAGTGACTGGAGATGATTAACCGACAAGAAGAGACCAGAATAGAAATGAATACAGAATATCAGGATTAGCTGAAAAGCATATAGCACTGGATACCAGCATTTACTGAATGAGAACGAGTACAGGATACAAGGATTATCTGAAAAGCATATGGCACTGGATAACAGTGGAATACAGAGGAGCCAACTAATCCAGCATCTTAGCAGGCTACAGGACATGAAGATCTGGCACCATATTGCTTAAAATAGTGTGAAGAGTGTGGGTGTGTGAAACACAATCGACCAATGGCTGAATAGACAATGGCATGTGCAGACCTGAATCAAAGATGGCAGCCGCCATGTGAAGAAGGAGGACCTGTCACCGCCAATGGGAAGACCGACAGAGGAGGCCTGTCTTGCGAACTGGACCCTGGTAAGTGAGGCAAAGTGTCCGGCGTGTGACACAAGACTGCTAAAATTCCTGAGCTTACTGAATCATCAGATATAGCATGTAGTATGGAAACCTGGCTAGATAAAAAACACAGCCCCTATTTCAGAAACTACAGTCCCGGCCAATTACTTTGTATCCCATTGCTCAAGTCAGGACCACAAAGGAGGTGGAGTGGCAATCTACTATTTGAAATAGTTTAAAAATAGTTTAACAAAGTGTAAATTTCTCTCATTTGTGTGCATTGTGACCTGGAGTCCTACAGGTTTGGGTTTCAGAGTCTTTCTCATCTACCGCCCTCCTGAAGATGGGAAGATATTTCTGCAAGAAATCATAGACATTGTTGCTGGTCAGGTGCAGGAGCATTAAAGATGGTTATCATGGGGGATTTCAATGTGTGAGTCAATGATTAAGTCTTACCCCTTGGTAAAGACCTTTTCTGTACCATTAATGCTCTGGACTCCACATAAGCTCTTCCCATTGCTACTCATAAAAATGCTCACAAACTTAATATTGTTTTCCAGATTTTGAAGTCTATGGCCTAACATTAACCAAACAGAACAAAATGCAGATGAGTCAAAATAGCACTTAATACTACAAATATAGGGAATATGGAACATCAAGTGAAAAATGCATGCAAGTACAATAAACATTTACACTTGCAGAGTGTATGATGTTGTCTAAAAAATCCTCCATAAATGTATACATAACGAAAAAGGCCACAATAGTGTAATATTGTCAAGAAAAAATACAAAAATGTATAGCCAATTTTAAACTCACATTAAACAGATAATTCACTTGCATTTATTTCATTTTTGCAGGATTCCTCCTTTCCCTCTCATATTGTTTGCATGCCAAGTTGAAAAATAAACAGGAGAACTTCTCTCCTGAGTAACATTTTTTAAAAACACTTTAATCTGTTACTCTTACAATATAAAACACCAACAATAGTCACTTAATAAAAACATTCCTGTTGTCAGTACTTTAGGACTCCTACCAGATGTCCAGTGTTAGCCAAGCATGTATTCCTCCGTCAGCTACAGATAAGGATCCTGGTTGTAATTGCAGCATGAAAGGTGATCTTTAATTGGAAGAAACCCAGCTGGTGGTAGGTACTCCTAATCATTCATCCACCACCACCACATTTCAATACAATGGCATATTTCTCGTTTAACAACCTGCTTTAGCCATTAATCTCAGGAATTAATATAATTTAATTTATATAACACATGATACATCTATTACACATCACTTCCTACCTTAATCGAAATAAAAAATGTCTATATTGTACATCAAACTGAGTATATAATGGAATTGAAACTCCTATTACATTATCATCAAGTCAGATCATATGTAAGCCAGCCCGACGATTTTTTAAATCCCATAATACTGAACGGCAGTGTCAATAAGACACCTTAAACAGGGTGCATTCTATGGTATCAAGAAGTACTAATTCAAATAGGGAGTTAAGTGTGAGAGATATTTCACATGACCTTAACATAGGTATGAAAATTTTAAATTCCTTCCTGGCTTGAAAACATGAGTTATCTGGCCACTTAGGCTAGCTTTGAAAACTTAGAAGTAGCAGTCGTTGTTGAACTTACCCTATTTTAGTTTCCCATCACTTGTGATCTTGACCCAGCCCTAACAAACCTAATAGGGTGTATCAATGTAATTGGTCCAGTATTTACCAAAATAGTATAATACTCTTTGCAGTGAAGCATTTTTTCTGAACCATTAAAGGAAGCAGTTATCAGACCTTTTCTAAAAGAAAACCTTCTTTAGTCCCAGACTACATGGATAACTACAGACCTTCCATTTTAATGGAAGGTTTTTGAAAAAGTAGTTGCAACCCAACTGGAAACCCATCTGTCAACCCATGTCATCTATGATCCATTCCAGTCAGGATTCAGGAGATGACATAGTACTGATCCATGACCTCTCTGCAGTATTTGATACTATAGACCAAGAAATTCTAATAGAACACCTGAAGAATTTCTGTGAACTGGGTGGCACAGTTCTTTCACAAAATTTCTCTATGACAGGTCACTGAGTGTGTCCTCAGGAACTCATTCATCTGCACCAGTCATGCCGCATAACTCAGGGCTCTATCCTATCTTCCATGCTATTTGCAGTATACATGTTACCACTGTGTAAAATAAAAACGGACATCATAGCCTGGATAAACACTGCTATGCAGATGATACTCAACTGGGCCTGTCCTTTGCTTCAATCCCAGACACATGAAAAGTCCCTACAACCTACTTGACGTGGTCTTCACCTATAGCAGCTGCCATTCCCATAAACTGCTACATGCTCACCCCAGAACTTAACTCAAAGTAGTAGAGACGTATGAATGTGTTGGCTTTGAGTGCGTACACATGATACTAGTTTGGCAGAGCAGGAGTAACAGAAGTGAACTAGAATGACAGGAAGCAAATAGCTGGCTAAATCAGACAGATGGCTAAAACAGGATGATCCAATAAACTAGGTCACAGGTCAGTACAGGCAGAGGTCAGAGAGCAATCCAGTGAACAATGACAGAGGAAAGGAAAGGAAAGGAAATGGTCAGAGAATAATCCAGTAAACAATACCAGAGGTCAGGACAGGAAGCGGACAGATAATAATCCAGTGAACAAGGCCTGTGGTCAGGACAGGCAGTGATCAGGGAGTAATCCACAAACAAAGCCACAGGTCAATACTAAACATAACAGAAAGCAATGCAATACACTAGCAGGTACAGCAGAGTATGAAATCTATCACCAACAGGGCAGCTCTAATGTCCCTATCCTATGAGAACCCTGGAGCCAATCAAATGAGTTCTCAGAAGCAAGGAAGTCATTAGACTGCTGGATACTGCATCTGGGTAGCTTAGTGTGGAGGTGTCTCCGGTGAAGACCCCCGCCAGCGCTGTGTCCCTGGAGGGACAGAAGATGCTGGAGCTGGTGCCCGTGAAGAGGGCGAAGATGTCCGCCAGCGCTGTGCCCCTGGAGGGGCTGAAGAGGTGCCCAGCAGGAAGAAAGAAGAGGAGAAGTACTCACCCGTCCAACGATCCAGCGGTGAGTATCGTGGCTTCTTTACTGCAGGTCCTGTGCGCGAGGGAAGGATGAGCCAATCGGGGCTCATCTTTCCCCGCTGGCCAATCAGCGGCCGGATGCGCAAGCCAATCGAGGCTCGCGCCCAGCCATTTAAAAGATTGGCGCCGACGCGAGCCAATCAGCGCTCGCGCCGGCTAATGACGTCACGCCGGTGACTATATAAGTCGCCGGGTGGCGCCATTTTGTCAGAAAGAGTCCGGTGGCGGAGCGAGAAGGACGTCGTGGGACGTCCAGAGAAGAAGAAGACTGGAAGCAGCGGAGTTCGTCGGTGGGGAGCCCTTGTAAGGGCTGAGAGCGCCCCCGCCCCAGCAGCAACAGGAGATCCAGCGCCGAAGAGGAGAAGAGGCGCCGCCGGCTGGAGGGTCTGGAAGACCCGGAGAAGGAAGAAGACGGCGTGGCAAACTGAGATTTCTGCGCAGAGCAGGTAAGTTGATTCAGCGTTAAATTCGGGCACTAGGCCCGGGGCCACGGTCGGGCACAAGGCCCGTTGGCACAGTAAATTAGGGGCACAAGGCCCAGGGACCTGGGCACTAGGCTCCTACTAATTAGTGGGCCAGTAGGCCATAATATTGGTGATAAAGGGGACAAGCCCCTGTTAGTTAGGCAGGGGGCGTGAGAGCCCCAGGTATAAAAGGGCACAAGGCCCTTAGGTAGTTAGTGGCCTAGAGGCCATAGGAAGGCCAGAGGGCCTGGTTAGGGGCTGGTAGCCCGTAGGCTATAAAGGGCACATGGCCCTAGTAGATAGCTAGGGAGGCCACAGGCCTCGGTAGGCAGGGGCTAGGACCCCTAGGTAGCAGGGCACAAGGCCCTAGTTAGTGGGCTCAGAGCCCTGAGGTAGAGAGGGGGCTGAGGCCCATTAATCAGAGCACAAGGCTCTGTGTGCAACTGGGCAAGAGGCCCATTGTGTGAAGGGCAGAAGGCCTTGGAGGTGGTGAGATAGAGGCGTGGGAGCCTGGTGAGTGTAGGCGCGGTCCTGTGTGAGGTGAGCACACGTAGTTAGGAGGTACAGTAGAGCGGAGGCTCCTGTGGTGCTGTAGCAACCTGCTGGTTGGCTAACAGCGGTGTGCTCTGGTAAGTAGCTTACAAAGTACTGTATATTGTATTCTGTCTGTGAGGCGGGTATTGTTGAATTACAGTATTTTGGGTGTGCTACGTATTTGTGTCCAGGGGCAAGACGTCAGGCCCCCATTAAAGGTAGGCTCTTGTTCCTGTGTTGTTCTGTGCTAACCCGTGCTGTGGGGACAAGTGTAGTTACCAGCATACACATAGTCAGGGAGAACACACGTAGTTTTCCTGTTCCTTAGGTCCCCGGGGTCACACTGGTACCCAGAGGGGGTGGCTGAGTGAGTTGGTGGCAGTGCAGCACACCTTGAGGCAGTTCCAGGGGTTCTGATTGAGGGTCCTCAAAGGCCGGTTCCGTGCAGGTGGACCTGTGGTTCCGGACATAGGGACACGTGTGAGATACCCGAGTACAGGCAGTCGGGCGGTTCAGTTCGATCGGCTGTTCCATGCGGCAGTCGGCCAGCGGGTTAGTGTGCTGTTCCACTGAGCCTCAGCCGGGCTTAAAGAACCGGCCCTTAGTGCCTGTGGGTGACCCCATAGCAAGAAGGCAGCTTCTTGGTACGACCTGGGTGAGGGGGTTAGGAACCGCCCTCCGGTTTAGTCCGTGAACACCGGCTGGTGTTCCCCGTAGTGTGTAAGTGAGCAGTTCCGTTAGTGCACCACACCTAGTTAGTCATAGTGGTTTGACTTAGTTGCGTTGCCGACCATTAGAACGTTGTTAGGGTCGGGTCGCTGTTGTAGTCAGTCCAGTTTTGTGGGTGCCATCTTTAGTCTCACCGTTAGCGTAGAGGGAGGCTGTGTGTTCTTGTCATCCGCAGGTATTGGGGAGGTGCAGGAGAACCGGATCGGAAGTGGGAGTGTCCCAGTGAGTATTATGCCCGATTCCCCCTTTCGGTTAGGCCCTCACCGGCAGGTGTGTGAGGTACTTGAGGCGGGATTAGTCCTCGGACTAGTCTTGGTCTTAAGTGCCTGTAGTCCCCCGCGTCTTGGCAAGAACAAAGAGAGGGGGCGGCAAGTGAGCTTGGACTGACCGTGTCCTCATTCTTTGCCGTAGTCTCGGACAGCCCTTACCTGGTAGGCACGGCCGTAATCTCTGTCTCTATCTTAGAGGGACGTGATTGGAGGTGACAGGGGTTGCGGCTGCGGATCTGCTGGGATTGGATCGCAGCTGGGATATCGGAGGCGGACTGGAGGTGACCATCGTTGTTAAGGTAAGTTCTTTTGTGTTGCGTCTGTCCCTGTCTTTCCCCGCAGGGGGCGTTACATTAGCAACAAAGTAAAAGACAACAGTAGCTCGAGAAAGTGTTTAAGAAATTTGTAAAAAATAGACTCAAGACCTGTTAACTCAAACATTTCATTAATGCACCTCTACTTCCATAATACTTAGCTGTCTTTTCTGTGTTCTGTTAATCTGTTATATGTTTATTTTGTATTGTGTTTTCTTATTGTGATAATGTAAAGTGCTCTGAGAGAATCACTAGCTGAAGGAAGCGCCAGCAAAGATTCTGCATAATAGACTTTGAAGCAGATATGGCTCTGTACTGTACATTAGATTGGGCAGGGATAAGACTCTGTATATTACAGTCAGCAGGTATGGTTCTGCATATTACATTTGGATCTAGATATGTACTGGTTGATTTTGGGAGGAACAGGCTCATGGAAATTTTCAAGTACTCTTTGGGGGCCCTGGGTTAGAAAAGAGAGCTGGTTTTCAGATGCTTTGCAGATAGAAATGTTAACATTTCTTAGGCTTTTATAAGTACTCACAAATACCTATTACTTGAAAGTATAGCAGTTAGGTAGGGAGAAAATTCCATTAAGAAATGTTTAGATTTGATTGGATATTATAATAAAATGAGTTGGATTAGGTGCAATAGTATTTCATTTAGAGCAGAAATGTTTAGATTTGATTGGATATTATAATAAAATGAGTTGGATTAGGTGCAATAGTATTTAATTTAGAGCTAAATTACTTGTTTCAAAAATGTGTTTTAATTACAAAAAAAAAAACCCACACATGTTATTGCAGTTACATGTATAGAGTTTTATAGATTTTCACCCACAACAAAATAACCCCCACATTTGAAAACTGGAAGAAAAATCGAAGAAACAAGTTATTTTGATTTCTGTGGAAAACTGTCTACACTGTCTAAAGGACTGCTCCCCCAGAGCTATATACCCCACTGCTGATGGCCTTGTTGCAGCAGTAAAATAAAATATATGGATTTTTGTTTAATTGCACGATTTACAATTTATATATTTTATTAAAATCTCCCCAACGTATCCCACTTCCTCCTCCACTCTTGACGGGACAAGCTATCCACCTCTGGAACTGACTAAATTGGGTGGTTAGTCCGCAATCCTTCCCTACAACATTCTTCCTGAAGTGATTCCCACTTATACTCTGGAAAAATGGCTAAAGCATATGAAAACTAATGAACGCTTTATCTTTATTTATTTTTTTTATCTTTATTTATTATTTCTGCATAAGATATGTTTCTCTGTACTATGTATGCACACAAAATATGTGTGCTTATACATCTAGATCTAGATTTTTGCCTATCATTGAGTTGCATCCCTATGAAAGCTAAGTACAATTGGAGCGTGCTCACATATTTGTAACATAATGAATGTATCCAAGGGTATGACTTTTAGGATGAGCATCTCTTGTGGGTATTGGATGGTGATTATGATTATGATTATAAGCAGCACTATTTATTTCTGATTGGTTGATTCTCATGTTGATCAGCTAATAGATCTTAAATCATTAGCATCATGGCTATATTATATCAAGTCACAGGCATTTATTCACAGTACTTTATTGAGTAGCTCATTTGGACAACTGCAGGAAAGAAGATGCCCATTTGATATTTTAAGGGCAAACAGATGTGGAGATGTTTGTATTTAATCATAATTTATATGGAAAATGCAACTTTTGCATTTGTTAATAAGTATCAAGAGAATATTTTCACTTTTGCAAATTACACTTTATTACATTATTTTACTTGTACAAATGGGGTAATTTGACTTTAGCAATTACTACAAATGCTATTAAAACAGAAAAATTTCTAAGAAACATATCAATAGGCCTCATGGAAGTTTGGTGATTGAAATCTGGTATCACAAAACAAGGGATGTTTTATTGATACTTGCAAAATGAAATTTGATTTTAAAAATCTCTTTATCAGTGTTAAAAATACCTTTCTTTCTTGCAGGGGGCTGATTTAAGCTTGCAGATGGGGTATGGTTTCAGATGGCTTTTACCATTGGTCTGGCTTTTACAAACCAAATTGAAGCACACTATCCCTCAGGTAAGCTGTCTGGGTACACAACTTAGTTAGGCCATAAACCTGTTAAGAGAAACTTTCTTAAACATAACAATAATAATAAAAATCATACATATGTTGTCTCCAATCAGTGTCTTAAGTACATTTTTCCAGAGTACCAATGTATGTTCATTACAATGACCATTACCACGCTATAAATTTAAATGCCATACAAAGAGCTTAAAGCATCTAATATTTAACTATTTCTAATTAGAGTCTGATATAAAGTGGCTGGTGGCCAGCTGTAGGATCATCATCATCAGTTATTTATATAGTGTCATTAATTCAACAGCGCTATACAGAGTGGGGCAGTAAGCTCCAATGGGGCAGTCCCTGCCCCATTGGAGCTTACAGTCTAAATTTCCTAACATACATACACTGAGAGAGAGACTATGGTCAAATTGATAGCAGCCAGTTAACCTATTAGTTTGTTTTTGGAGTGTGGGAAGAAACCGAAGCACCTGGAGGAGACGGATGCAAACATGGGGAGAACATACAAACTCCACACAGATAAGGTCATGGTTGGGATTCAAACTCATGACCTCAGAGCTGTGAGGCAGAAGTGCTGACCATTAAGCCACCGTGCTGCTCCGGTTGCTAATATAAAGTATGTTAATACAAAACTCCTTAATGTCTGGTACAGGGCCTGATTAAGGGTTCTGTCCGCCCTAGGCTAATACGGCCGCAGCGCCTTCCTCCCCCCCCCCGAATATATAGGTGTATAGGAACACTCCTGAATATGAATGTTCAGGTGTATTCTCCAGCATTTAAATTTAGACAGATTGTGCCATTGTCTCTTGACTGTTCTTGCTCTTCTCTCTTGCAACTTTGTTATCCTCTCGCTGGCTTCTGGAAAGTTGGCGTCCTGTTTTGAAAATGCAAAAATTTATTATAATGCAAAATGTTAACAAACCCTGAATGATTAGGCCCTTTAGTTAAAACAAAACACTCCATTATGGCCAGCTAAAAGTACCCCATTGTACAGGCATATATAAGCAATATCTGAATATTTGTGGTCTGTCAAATACAAACCTCTACCAGCCCCATCTCACTAATATTTAGTATTATAGTGATTGCTGAGACCACAGAGAGCATCCATGTAACTGCCCCACAATCATGAAATGATGTCCCCCAAAGCTGCTCTATTTTTTAAAAAACCCCAGCAGCCATTTTCCTTAAACCCCCCCCCCCCGCAGCCATTTTCCTTAACCCCTGCTGCAGCCATTTTCTTTAACCCCCCTGCAGCCATTTTCCTTACCTCCCACCCTGCATCCATCCCCGATGCAGCTATTTTCCTTACCTCCACTCTGTAGCTATCCCCCCCATCACATCAAAACTCCCCCAGTCACATATATCAGCCCCCCCCCTCTGCCCTCCTTCACACATATAAACCTCTCTCCCTCCCTATAGATTTTCATGGCAGCCCCCCTCCCACCCTATAGATTTATATGACAGTCCCCCCTCTCCCACCCTAGAGATATGCATGGCAGTCCCCCCCTCTCCCTCCCTATAGTTATGCATGGCAGTCCCCCCCTTTCCCTCCCTATAGATATGCATGGCAGTCCCCCCCTTTCCCTCCCTATAGATATGCATGGCAGTCCAATCCTCTCCCTCCCTATATATATGCATGGCAGTCCCCCCTTTTCCCTCCCTATAGGTATACATGGCAGTCCCCCACTTTCCCTCCCTATAGATATGCATGGCAGTCCCCCCCCCTTTCCCTCCCTATAGATATGCATGGCTTTCCCTCCCTATAGATATGCATGGTAGTCCCCCCCTTTCCCTCCCTATAGATATACATGGCAGCCCCCCTCCATCCTTATAGATATACATGGCAGTCCCCCCCCTTAACTTACCTGTAGTTGACTTGTGCTGGCCAGCGTCGCTCCCCAGATCAGCAGACAGGAAGTGAAGACTACCTGCTTCCTGTCTGCTGCACAGCAACAGGCAGCCTAGCAATTGGCTGTCTGTTTGCTGACCACTGACCACCAATGCTTTAGTTCGTTGCCACCTCCACCCCCTGCGGCGACCCACCCTCTCCCACCCCAAAAAAAAATGAATGAAAAAAAAAATGAAAAAATAAATACCCGCAGCGCCGCGCCCCCCGGGACCCAGTGCCCCGGGCTGCAGCCTGGTCAGCCTAGTGGTTGATCAGGCCCTGGTCTGGTATATATCCTGCCCCCTTTAACTGTTGTTCCTTTTATACAATATACTATGTGGGGAATAGCTCACTAAAATCTATATAATTTTCATTACGTAGTTGAAATTAATATGCTAAGTAAACAAAATATGCTAACTAGTGATTTTTGCAAGATTACAATCGTAAATACAAAATTATTAGTTTAAAGAAAATAATATTTTTATATTGTGCAGTTCAAACATGAAATTCATTAGTCAAATTGATTCTTAAATATAACTAAACAAGTCATTGGAACTTGAAACCTAGAGCATCAACAAGTAAGTCTTCAATGCAAAAATATTGTAACAGCATTTTTTTTACATCAGAGCATTACATTTTCCATATTTTACATTTTCTATTCACAGACAACTTTTGAGTGCGGAGGCTTAGGGATCAGGGTCTTAGCGTAGCATATAGCTGAGACTGGGACTTCACAGGAGGCCTAGAGGCCATCCAACAAAGTTCACTGAAGCTGACAAAAACACCATGATCAATTAAAATCACAATCTATTAATCTTTCATTTAAAACCTCTATAGGTGTGGACAGAAAAAAACTTTACAAAGTATACAATGAAAAGGCAGACAAAGAACATATAGGAAATTCCAGATGATTTCACTATTGTTAAATTGCAACAATTTCTTCTATTAAACTTAGGAGTACATTGCTTAATCACATACAGTAAATAAAGGTTATGAATTAGAAAGCAGCAATGATACTCACCCTCTTCTGAACTTAGCATTGAATACCATCTAATCCAGTCCAGTGAGAGATGTGAGAACTACCTTGGGAAGGGTGGATAGGAAGCAGGGCCGGACTGGGACTAAAATTCAGCCCTGGCATTTCAAGCATACAGGCCCATCTCTGTTGATGAGCATGAAAAAACTGGGTGCCGCTAAGGGCGTGGCCACATTATGCAGGGGGCGTGGTCAACATGGGGCATTGATACATACATTACATACATTATAATAAAACATTACATTTATCAGGCCCTCCCTATCATGCCACCCCTCCACCCCAGAAGCACATTACAACACCCCCAGTCCACTGTACTTATCTATGCTTTTGATGCTGCTGACATCCATCAGAGTGGGAACGTCCTGTAGAGTGAGCAGGGAAACTCTTAGTTTCCCAAGATTAATAAATCTCATGAGACTTAGAGCTCCTCGGCTTGCTCTGCAGGCTGTGTCCTGTCCGGGAACTGGGAGTAGCTATCCGCTGCCAACTGCTAACCAGAGCTGGACTTAGTCTCAGGAGGCCCTACGCACTTAAGACAGGGGGCTCCTATTATGTAATATGGTTATTAGACACATTTTCAACAAATACATAGGCAATACTGTGAGCACTACTGTTAGGTGCACACAGTTCTGCCTTCACAAGCAGTACAATGTGAAGTAGGACATACCTCCCAATTGTCCTTGCAGTCAGACCAAATCCTGACTAAGCGGGACAGTCACCCACCAAATTCAGGACAGTTGGCAGACTGTCCTGCTCTCTCTTACATGTCTTGTCATTGTCACCACTTGTGGCTGCTGGTGTCTTTAGATCAGTTGCTGCTTGTCTGGATCCTGGAATGTTGGGGGCCCTATTTGGAAAAAATGGGTACATGAAAGTTAGAAAACTCCAAACAGCAACGGTGTTAACTCAATATAGCACCCACGTTATACAATTAGGCCTCACTCCAGTCCCAACATTAAAATAATAGTATTCCAATTTAATAAATAAATCTATTTCCCTCCCTCCAAACAACCTCAGCAATAAATTAAATAGCATTTATGTTTAATAAAAATAACCATTCCCCACAAACATCCCAGGCATTAAATAATTCATAATCACATTTAATAATTAGACCTAATTTTCCCCAAACAGCCCCACATTCACTTAATAGCACACATTATAGTCTTAAACTGTCCCCCACACACATTATAGTCATATACTGTCCCCCACACACATTGGCCATTTTTATTTTCCCCTCCTACAGCCATTGCCCCCCCCTGCAGACATTTTTAATCAACCCCTCTCCCCCCCCGCAGACATTTATTGCCCCTCTCCCCCCCCCGCAGACATTTATTGCCCCTCTCCCTCCACCTGCACACATATTCCGTTTCTCTCCCCCCCTGCACACATATTTCGTTTCTCTCCCCCCCTGCACACATATTCCGTTTCTCTCCCCCCCTGCACACATATTCCGTTTCTCTCCCCCCTGCACACATATTCCGTTTCTCTCCCCCCCTGCACACATATTCCGTTTCTCTCCCCCCCCCTCCCTGCACACATACTACGTTTGTCTCCCCCCCCTCCCTGCACACATATTCCGTTTGTCTACCCCCCTCACTGCACACATATTCCGTTTGTCTCCCCCCCTCCCTACACACATACTGCGTTTGTCTCACCCCCCCTCCCTACACACATACTGCGTTTGTCTCACCCCCCCTCCCTGCACACATATTCTCTACACTTACCAAAGCACTGACAGCTGCCTCCACTGCAGCTAGTCCTATGTGGGAGCCGGGCCGGCGCACAGAGCCGTCATGACGTCACACGTCATGACGGCTACACACAAAAAAAATTTTTTTTATTTATTCTGGGTATCGCAGGGACGGGGCCTGATAGGAAGACACCAGCAGACTGTCACGGGCACTAGGAGTCTTTACCCAGGATATCACCAGATGATGGACTTACCAGAGTAGTATAGTTGGTAATATGGTACTCTGGTAGCAGGGTGACAACTGAACAGGAGAAACAGCAGATGGTGAGAGAATGCTCGAGGAAAGTCTATGACTAGCAGCACTGGTAATGGGTAGATGACTGTACACGAGGAACTAGATGGACAATGAAACGTGGGGATAGTCAGTGGTCTGCGTATAGCAAGTTGTACCACTGCTATAGTGAGGAGGAATGTCCAGGAGTAGCGAGGAGGTAGTGAGAGTCAGCGGTCTGCGTATAGCAAGTTGTACCGCTGTCTAGGTGAAGGAATGGAATCCAGGTGAAGGAAGGTAACAGGGAAGTCAGTGGTCTGCGTTAGCAAGTTGTACCACTGCTTATGTGAGAGGAAACTTGAAACTGGTGTCACAGGGAACAGGAGTCAGTGGTCTGCATATAGCAAGTTGTACCACTGCAATATATATGTGAGGAGGGGCACGAGGAGATGAATGCAATGCAGAGTATACACGGGCACACAGAACTTGATCCCACGATGATATCCACAATACAATGATAACTGAGCAGCACTGCTACATATACAAAGTCACAATAACTATCCAGACAATAGGGAACAAAGTCAATGGTAGCAATAGTCTCAGTGGATAGGAGACTCCGGAGGAGAACACAACTCAGTCCAGCTAGATATGCAATACACAAGCAAAGTCAATGAGAAGTATGCATACTGCGGTTCAGGAGAGCAGGCTGTCAGACAGACGTGCAGAGATACCTGAACGGCTGAAGGCCGGCAGGAGGAGAGACCACTGGAAGGTGGAAGCGGTAATCAGGTTGGTGCAGCGCACGGCAGGTAAATCAGCATGAACGAGGCAATACTCTGGAAGCAGTAGTAAGAGGAACTGGAACGTGAAGAACACGGGAGAGTTGAGGCGGTCTGATATCCAGTAGCAGAGATGAGAGCAGCGGAGCGCTGTCCCGATGAACACAGGAGAGTTGAAGTGAGCAGGAACTCTGTAGAAGCAACAGAGGCAGCGGATAGGAATCAGCTGGCTGCAGACACGATGAACACAGGAGAGTTGAAGTGAGCAGAAACTCTGTAGAAGCAACGGAGGCAGCGGATAGGAATCAGCTGGCTGCAGACACGATGAACACAGGAGAGTTGAAGTGAGCAGGAACTCTGTAGAAGCAACGGAGGCAGCGGATAGGAATCAGCTGGTTGCAGACACGATGAACACAGGAGAGTTGAAGTGGTCTGGAAACCACAAACGAATAACAGGAATCAGCAGGAGCTGAATACACGAGGAAACACAGGAACACCTTCAGAGGCTCATGGGGAATGAGACTCCAAGATCAGGCAACGAGGTATAGACCACAGGTGTTTTAAATAGGGAGTGTTGCCTGATCAGCCAATTAATTAAAAGCAACAGGTACTGAAGGCTTAAAAGGGCTGCACATGCGCAGACCCTCAGGATGGTGGACGGCCACGGCTCCTGAATACACGAGAAGTAGCACTCACAGTCCGGTGAGTGACAGTACCCCCCCTTTTAAAGGTGGGCACAGAACACCTGGAACCGGGTTTGTCCGGAAACTTGGAATAAAACTTCTTAAGAAGAGCTGGAGCTTTGAGATCTTCTGCTTTGATCCATTAACGCTCCTCAGGACCAAAGCCCTTCCAATGAACGAGGAAACGAAGAACTCCTTGCGAAATTTTTGCATCCAATATGTGAGTAATCTCAAAGTCCTCCTTTTGATGAATTTGAACTGGCCGAGGTGCTGAAGGAGGGACTGAAAAACGGTTGATGATAAGAGGTTTGAGCAAAGACACATGGAAGGCATTGGAAATACGAAGGTTCTTAGGAAGTAGAAGTTTGAAACAAACTGGATTTATCACTTGAATGATCCTATACGGACCAATAAAACGAGGAGCGAACTTCATAGATGGGACCTTCCAACGGATATTTTTGGTTGATAACCAAACACGATCTCCGATTTTCAGTGGTGGAATAGCCCGTCTCTTTTTATCTGCAAAAGACTTATATCTGGCAGATGTCTTCTTAAACAGGTTTTGACCTGAGACCAAATATTTTTGAAGGTTTGGCAAACAGTCTCTACAGCAGGAACTTGGGTGGGAGGGAGGGCAGGAAATTCCGGAAAAAACGGATGGTGACCGTAAACCACAAAAAATGGAGTTTTAGAAGATGACTCATGGTACATGTTGTTATGAGCGAATTCAGCCCATGGAAGCAATTCTACCCAGTTGTCTTGGTTGGCTGAAGAGAACATCCTTATAAAAGACTCAAGATCTTGATTGACCCTTTCAGTTTGTCCGTTTGATTGAGGATGGTAGGAGGATGAGAGTGATAATCGTATGCCCAAGGTCTTACAGAGGGCCCGCCAGAATCTGAAAATGAATTGTTCTCCTCTATCTGAAACAATCTCAGACGGACATCCATGAATACGAAAGATTTCTTTGATGAAATACTCAGCCAGAGTAGAAGAAGAAGGCAAACCAGTCAAGGGAACGAAATGCGCCATCTTCGAAAATCTGTCCACCACTACCCAAATAGTATTGCAGTTTTTACTAGGAGGAAGATCAGTAACAAAGTCCATACTAATATGGGTCCATGGCTTGGACGGAATGGGTAGTGGTTGAAGCAAACCCGCTGGAGTTCTGCGGGGAGTCTTGAACTGGGAACACAATTCACATGCAGCTACAAAATCTTTGACATCTCTCCTCATAGAAGGCCACCAATAACTTCGAGAAAGAATTTCAAAGGTCTTGCGTTCACCAGAGTGTCCAAAAAAACGAGAAGAGTGAAACCACGAAAGGATTTTCTTCCTAAGAGCAGGAGGCACGAGGGTTTTCCCAAATGGTAGCACCTTAGTGGAAGAAGCAGCCAGAGAAACACATTTGGGGTCTAATATAGAGTGGTTGGGACCATCTTCAACGTCTGAGGACGTCACAAAAGCTCGAGATAGAGCGTCTGCTTTTTTATTCTTTGCAGCTGGTTTGAAGGTTATGATTAGTTCAAAACGAGAAAAGAAAAGAGACCATCTTGCTTGACGAGGATTCAAACATTGAGCAGACTGTAGATTTGACAAATTCTTATGATCAGTAAAAATTGTCACAGGATGACGAGCTCCCTCCAACAAGTATCTCCACTCCTCTAATTCTACTTTAATAGCCAGCAACTCCTTGTCCCCGATGGTGTAATTCTTCTCCGCAGACAGAAGACCCCGAGAGTAAAAGGCACAAGGATGGAATTTTTGTTGCTCCGATCTTTGGGAGAGAATGGCTCCTAAACCAACATTAGAGGCATCTACCTCTAGGAAGAAGGGAAGCGTCACATCAGGCTGTCGAAGAATAGGAGCAGAGGAGAAGGACTCTTTAAGAAACTGGAAGGCTTGAAGAGCCTCAGAGGACCATTGCTTAGTATTGGCCCCTTTACGAGTTAGGGCCACAATAGGAGATGCAATCGAGGAGAAATCTTGAATGAAGCGTCTATAGTAATTGGCAAAACCTAAAAAACGCTGAATTGCACGAAGAGTAGTTGGCTGAGGCCAATGTAACACAGCATTCAACTTTTCTAGATCCATCTGAAGACCAACTCCGGAGACAATATATCCCAGAAATGGAATCTGGGGCAACTCGAATGAACATTTTTCTAACTTGCAGAATAATTAATTTTTCCGGAGTCTGAAAAGGACTTCTGCCACATGTTGATGATGAGAAGGCAGGTCCTGTGAAAAGATCAATATGTCGTCCAGATAGACGACAACACAAACATATAACAAGTCCTGGAAGATCTCATTAATGAAACCCTGGAAAACAGCGGGGGCATTGCATAACCCGAAGGGCATTACTAAGTATTCATAATGCCCATCTCTGGTGTTGAAAGCTGTCTTCCATTCGTCACCGGACCTGATTCTAATTAAATTGTAGGCACCACAAAGATCCAACTTGGTAAAGATCCGAGCTCCCTTAATACGATCAAATAACTCAGTAATAAGTGGAATGGGATACCGATTTTTGATAGTAATGGCATTAAGTCCACGGAAATCTATGCAGGGGCGTAATGATCCATCCTTCTTTTTTACAAAGAAAAACCCGGCTCCAGCGGGAGAGGTAGAAGGTCGAATAAATCCTCGCTGGAGATTCTCTTGGATGTATTCAGATGTAGCTTGAGTTTCAGGCAACGAAAGTGGATACACACGACCCCTGGGAGGAGTCTTGCCAGGTAGAAGATCAATCGGACAGTCCCACGAACGATGAGGAGGAAGACGTTCAGACTGAGTTTTATCAAATACATCGGCAAACGAAGCATACTGAGGAGGAAGTCCCGGTGAGGAAGGTGAAATGGAGGATTGCTATATTTTAAGAGGAACGACTTGATAGAGACAACGATGATGACATTCAGTTCCCCAAGATGTAACTTGAGGAGTGTGCCAGTCAATCTGGGGAGAGTGACGTTGAAGCCATGGAAGGCCTAATACAATCGGACTAGTAGTAACAGGAAGAATTAAAAATGAAATTTCTTCTTGGTGTAATACACCAATTTGAAGGGTTACTGGAGACGTACTCTGGGTGATGAGACCATTGATAATGCGTGATCCATCGATAGCAATCACAGTAATAGGTGTCTTCAAAGTAATCACTGGTAGGGACCATTGATTCACGAGGGATTTAGAAATAAAGTTTCCCGCAGCTCCAGAGTCAATAAGTGCTTGGGACTTAAAGGATTTGGTAGCAAAGGAAACTGTAACATTAAAAGCACAAACTTTTAATTTTGTAGAACATGGAGAGGACTCCAGGGACCCTAACTTCACCTCTCCAGAACTGGTTAGGGCCTGGCATTTCCCGATTTTTTAGGGCATGAATTGAGCATATGCGTGGAATCAGCACAATAGATACAAAGTCTATTTTTTACTCTTCTGTCCCTCTCCTCTGAAGTTAATTTGGAGCGACCTATCTCCATGGGTATCACCGGAGATGAAGCTGGGCGAAGTTGAGGACTTGAGCGAAGAGGTGCTTTAACTGAAGTTGTTTTTTCAGACTCTCTTTCACGAAATCTCATGTCTACACGGTGGCAAAGAGAAATCAAATCTTCTAAAGAAGTAGGTAATTCTTGAGTAGTCAGTGCATCTTTAATTTTTTTTTAGAAAGCCCCTGCCAGAAGGCGGCAATTAACGCTTCAGTGTTCCACTGAAGTTCAGAGGCTAAAATCCTAAATTGAATGACGTACTGGTCTACTGTACGAGAACCCTGACGTAGACGGAGGATGCTGGATGCAGCGGAAATAACGCGACCTGGTTCATGAAATACACTTCGGAACGTGGAAATAAATTTGGCACTATCCTGTAATAATGGATCATTTCTTTCCCACAGAGGGGAAGCCCATGCGAGAGCTTGTCCGGAAAACAAGGAAATGAGATAGCCCACTCTGGAACGATGAGTAGAGAAATTTTGAGGTTGGAGCTCAAAATGAACTGAGCATTGATTTAGAAAACCCCTGCATGTTTTGGGGTCTCCATCATACTTTGACGGAGTAGGCAGGTGAAGCGTGGAAGCCGTAGACACCTGGGATGGCACTGGGGAAACGGAGGAAAGCACAGGAGCATCAGCAGTAGCTGTGATATTTTGCACAGACGTTCCTTGGGAGGCTAACGCCTGGTAACTTTGCAGCAACAGTTGTTGGCGAGCATCCTGTTGTTCCATACGGGTAACCAGATGCTGCAGCATCTCTTTAGCTGTAGATTCCGCATCTGGGTCTGTCATGGCCTGATCTTACTGTCACGGGCACTAGGAGTCTTTACCCAGGATATCACCAGATGATGGACTTACCAGAGTAGTATAGTTGGTAATATGGTACTCTGGTAGCAGGGTGACAACGGAACAGGAGAAACAGCAGATGGTGAGAGAATGCTCGAGGAAAGTCTATGACTAGCAGCACTGGTAATGGGTAGATGACTGTACACGAGGAACTAGATGGACAATGAAACGTGGGGATAGTCAGTGGTCTGCATATAGCAAGTTGTACCACTGCTATAGTGAGGAGGAATGTCCAGGAGTAGCGAGGAGGTGGTGAGAGTCAGCGGTCTGCGTATAGCAAGTTGTACCGCTGTCTAGGTGAAGGAATGGAATCCAGGTGAAGGAAGGTAACAGGGAAGTCAGTGGTCTGCGTTAGCAAGTTGTACCACTGCTTATGTGAGAGGAAACTTGAAACTGGTGTCACAGGGAACAGGAGTCAGTGGTCTGCATATAGCAAGTTGTACCACTGCAATATATATGTGAGGAGGGGCACGAGGAGATGAATGCAATGCAGAGTATACACGGGCACACAGAACTTGATCCCACGATGATATCCACAATACAATGATAACTGAGCAACACTGCTACATATACAAAGTCACAATAACTATCCAGACAATAGGGAACAAAGTCAATGGTAGCAATAGTCTCAGTGGATAGGAGACTCCGGAGGAGAACACAACTCAGTCCAGCTAGATATGCAATACACAAGCAAAGTCAATGAGAAGTATGCATACTGCGGTTCAGGAGAGCAGGCTGTCAGAGAGACGTGCAGAGATACCTGAACGGCTGAAGGCCGGCAGGAGGAGAGACCACTGGAAGGTGGATGCGGTAATCAGGTTGGCGCAGCGCACGGCAGGTAAATCAGCATGAACGAGGCAATACTCTGGAAGCAGTAGTAAGAGGAACTGGAACGTGAAGAACACGGGAGAGTTGAGGCGGTCTGATATCCAGTAGCAGAGATGAGAGCAGCGGAGCGCTGACCCGATGAACACAGGAGAGTTGAAGTGAGCAGGAACTCTGTAGAAGCAACGGAGGCAGTGGATAGGAATCAGCTGGCTGCAGACACGATGAACACAGGAGAGTTGAAGTGAGCAGAAACTCTGTAGAAGCAACGGATGCAGCGGATAGGAATCAGCTGGCTGCAGACACGATGAACACAGGAGAGTTGAAGTGAGCAGGAACTCTGTAGAAGCAACGGAGGCAGCGGATAGGAATAAGCTGGTTGCAGACACGATGAACACAGGAGAGTTGAAGTGGTCTGGAAACCACAAACGAATAACAGGAATCAGCAGGAGCTGAATACACGAGGAAACACAGGAACACCTTCAGAGGCTCATGGGGAATGAGACTCCAAGATCAGGCAACGAGGTATAGACCACAGGTGCTTTAAATAGGGAGTGTTGCCTGATCAGCCAATTAACTAAAAGCAACAGGTACTGAAGGCTTGAAAGGGCTGCACATGCGCAGACCCTCAGGATGGTGGACGGCCACGGTTCCTGAATACACGAGAAGTAGCACTCACAGTCCGGTGAGTGACACAGACAAGTAAAGGCTGTCCACTCACATATCTCTAGTTGCTGAAATGATCACAGATTCAACAAGTTGAAATTGAACCAATTAGTTTTTCTCATAAATAGGTAAGTTTACTCCATGTATGTAATTGTAAACCATGTGGCCTGTCTGTTGTGGGGGTTGAAAAGTTTGATTCCGTCATAAGAGAGGTATAGGCAATTTTGTTGTGGATAAGCATCATGCTCTGTCTGTCTGTGTGTGAGTGTGTGTCTATATTAGGGAATTTAGACTGTAAGCTTCAATGGGGCAGGGACTGATGTGAGTGAGTTCTCTGTACAGCGCTGCGGAATTAGTGGCGCTATATAAATAAATGATGATGATGATAAGCATCATGGATGTTTAAATGACAAATTCTATGCCTAGAGGGTTGTAATGAGACGATGGAATTTAATGAATGGTACTTATGAACATAAACCATCTGATGAAGAATTATAAATAGCAATTCCCTTTTCTGTACTTTTGGATTCACTGGGTTTCATTATCCATCAAAGCAGATAAATCGCGTCACCTAAATTTGTTCACTTTATCTAAAGACCGTAATACAGTGGAGGATTTTGTTTTATACATAGAACTATTTTAATCAACTGTTTCCGTTCAGACATTTTCTTTTGTGGACAGCGAGAGACGAAAGAGATTACTGGATTTAGCAGAGCCGGGACAAGCTGAATAAATTTGGAGACTGTAAGTGCTTGGTTGACTTACTTATAGTCCGTCTGGCTCCCCTTTTGGAATTGTTTCCAGCTAAACTGGTCATCAATAGTGATTTCTATACCTTGTAAACGGGCACACGTTACCGATATAAATTTACATATATCAATATCTTCTAAGGAGGATTTATTAAATTCCAGGACTATTTTCCATTTGAAACTGTATAACGCAGTTTACCACATTCTTCCATTTTTTGCATGGGACTCGTGTTTTTCCAATACATACGGTGGGGATGTTTGTGTCTTCTAAAGACTACTTCCTAAGTGAAGAGTTTAGTGTTGAGATTCTGTGTGTCCGTTTACATATTGCTGTTTTATATTGCTGTATCATGTTTTGTGCTTTATGTGTTTGGCACTGATTGATATTCCACTGTCAGAACCGGGTTTTGTTTTTATAGATTTTCAATGTATTGATTCTATAAGCATAATTTTGGTTTTAGTATAATTTTTATGTTGTTGTCGACCATCACCGGGTTGTATTTTCATTGTATGATTTATAAACTCTTCTCTGCACTGTTCACTCTATTTTGTGTTCTTATATGTTATTCCATGTATATAAATAACTAGGTCAGGCTGAGGCCATCCTTTTTTTATATACTCTGGACTTCTTAAACTGTGACGGAACTCTGCTCCTACTTTTAAAAATGGCCCTGATTTTTATAGACTATTACGGAGGGTTAATTTACTAAAATTGCATCACTAACATTGTATGTATGTGCAGAATTGACACTAAAGCATTGCGGCAACCAATCAGATACTTGTTTTCATTATCTAACTTGCACTAGACAGATACAATCTAATTGCTGATTGGGGTCTGTGATACAGTACTAATTTTGCATGTAAGTCTAATGTTATCAAATGTGCCCAAGTTTCTTCATCGAGAAAATAAAATTTGAATATTTGCTCTTCCTTCATTAGAGCTCCACTCTAAAGTGATGAGTAAGCAGAGCAGCAGGAGATAGGCATGAGTGTAACCACAATAGGCAATGCCTTATTTCAAAATATAGTACAAAGGGCAATTATGTGCTGTAAGCCATAGCAGCCAGTCACATATAAGACTTCAGCAGTCAGTATCAGTTAGTGTAATTATTATTATTATTATTATTATTACCACCATTTATTTATATAGTGCCACTAATTGCACAGCACTGTACAGAGAACTCACTCACCCATTGGGGCTTACAGTCTAAATTCCCTAACACACACACACCCACACACACACACACACACACACACATACACATACACACACAGAGACAGACAGAGACAGACACACAGACTAGGGTCAATTTGTTAGCAGACAATTAACCTACCAGTATGTTTTTACATGAGTGTGGGAGGAATCAGACAGACGTGCTAACCACTTAGCCACCACACTATTTGGGTCTACTATATTTCTCAGTCCTATTTGTGTATCCACAATTTTTTGTACCACAGATGTCTGTGAAAGCCAAAAGTTACATATATGCAACATTACATCTGAAAACTATTATTCATTCTAGTCGGTTAATACACTCAAAGTACAACAGTTAACCAATTAGTTATCTAAGACCAGGGGGTAAATGTATCAAACTGCGAGTTTGCCAGCATGTTCAAATCGCGGCAAATCGTGGGTGTTTACCCGCGATTTTTTAAAAAAAAACTGGAAATGTATCAAGCTGCGATTTTGAGACTCATGTTCAAAATCGCTGGTCATCTCTGGTGATTTTGAGCGATGTAAACACTGACGAGTTTAGCTAACTCTCCTGTGTTTGGCAAACACATCACTGTTACACTGCCCTGGTAAAAAGTGAAAGAACAGATAAAAGTTTAAAAAAAAAAAAGCGTGGGGTCCCCCTGCTATTTATGCTTAACCCTAGTGCTGCCTGACTAGTGCTGGTCCCGTGAAAATCGGGGAAAAATTTTGTGCGGGGTCCCCCCGATTTTCACTTTACCAGCACTAGGCAAACCAGCCAGGGTTGGCGGCACTATAGCAGGGGGACACGCGGCAGGGGTCCCCCTGCCATAATGACTAACCAACCCTAGACTGTTCAGCGCTGGGCTGGATTCCCTAGGGAGTGGGGTCGGACGAAAAAAACGAGCGGGCCCCCCCCCACCCTAGAAAGAACCAGCCCAGTGCTGATAGCACTAGGGCTCTTCCTACTATCCCTGGGCTGTGGGTAGTAGGGTAATACGGCGGTAAATAGTAGAAAAAAATAAACTGACACCAATTTTGTTTGTGGAACTACAAGTCCCAGCCAGCCAGGTTGCCCTAAAAACTGTGGCCATGCTGGTGCTTGTATAACTACAAGCACCAGCATACCCACGGCAGCCAGGGCATGTTGGTACTTGGAGAACCACAAGTGCCAACATGCCCTGACATTCCTGGCTTGCTGGGCCCTGTAGTTCCACAAAGAAAAAAGTTAACAAAACAACAACACCCTCATACAAACCACACATTTTATTAAAAATAAAAAACCCACAATAAAGACACTAACAACCCTCTTTTTAACCACAACTATTTAATAAAAATAAAAAAAAACAAATACTTACCAATGATGTCTTCTTTCTTGATCCAAAGTGTCCTTGCTTGCCCCAGTCCCTTATTATTTGTACATCCATCTTGCCGGCTTGCCCCAGTCCCAGCCATTTGTACCTCCATAAACTAATCTGTGCCAACTGGAACACTTCGCCCAGAAGGGGCCCATATTTGTTATATCTCGATTCTTTAGTCTTGATTGAAGTTAAAAAAAAAAAGCCAGGAGCCACCGCAAACACCTCCTACCTAGTAGGAGGTCCGTTCCGCAATGCTCTTACGCTGTTTGCGTAAGAGCTAAGTACTGTATTATGGTATTTTCCCACGCTAGTGGGGAAATCACATATTACAGTATTTAGCGCTTACGCAATTAACGTAGCGCATTGCGCATGCGCTACGCTACTTGCGTAAGCTGTAATACAGTAAATACAGCTTACGCAAGTAGCGTAGCGCATACACAATGCGCTACGTTAATTGCGTAAGTGCTAAATACTGTAATATGTGATTTCCCCACTAGCGTGGGAAAATACCATAATACAGTACTTAGCTCTTACGCAAACAGCGTAAGAGCATTGCGGAACGGACCTCCTACTAGGTAGGAGGTGTTTGCGGCGGCTCCTGGCTTCTTTTTTTTTTTAACTTCAATCAAGACTAAAAAATCGGGATATTACAAATATGTGCCCCTTCTGGGCGAAGTGTTCCAGTTGGTACAGATTCGTTTATGGAGGTACAAATGGCTGGGACTGGGGCAAGCCGGCAAGATGGATGTACAAATAATAAGGGACTGGGGCAAGCAAGGACACTTTGGATCAAGAAAGAAGACATCATTGGTAAGTTTTTGTTTTTTTTTATTTTTATTAAATAGTTGTGGTTAAAAAGAGGGTAGTTAGTGTCTTTATTGTGGGTTTTTTATTTTAAATAAATATGTGTGGTTTGTATGAGGGTGTTGTTGTTTTGTTAACTTTTTTCTTTGTGGAACTACAGGGCCCAGCAAGCCAGGAAAGTCAGGGCATGTTGCCACTTGTGGTTCTCCAAGTGCCAACATGCCCTGGCTGCCATGGGTATGCTGGTGCTTGTAGTTATACAAGCACCAGCATGGCCACAGTTTTTAGGGCAACCTGGCTGGCTGGGACTTGTAGTTCCACAAACAAAATTGGTATCAGTTTATTTTTTTCTACTATTTACCGCCGTATTACCCTACTACCCACAGCCCAGGGGTAGTAGGAAGAGCCCTAGTGCTATCAGCACTGGGCTGGTTCTTTCTAGGGGGGGGCCCGCTCGTTTTTTTAGCGGACCCCACTCCCTAGGGAATCCAGCCCAGCGCTGAACAGTCTAGGGTTGGTTAGTCATTATGGCAGGGGGACCCCTGCCACGCGTCCCCCTGCTATAGTGCCGCCAACCCTGGCTGGTTTGCCTAGTGCTGGTAAAGTGAAAATCGGGGGGACCCCCACGCAAAATTTTTCCCCGATTCTCACGGGACCAGCACTAGTCAGGCAGCACTAGAGTTAAGCATAAATAGCAGGGGGACCCCACACGCTTTTTTTTTTTTAGCTTTTATCTGTTCTTTCACTTTTTAACACTGTGTAACAGTGATGTGTTTATACAACACGCTGCTATCAAGCAGCGTGTTGTATCTGGCGTGTTTAGAAGCAAACTCTCCAGAGTTTGCTAACTCGCAGCTTCATACATTGGCGACTTGTATAGCTGCAGTGGCAAACAGTGGTGAGTTTGATCTCTGGCGATTTTGCAAGTAGCGATTTTGTCAGAAGCAGAACTCTGGCGATTTTGTATGAAAACTCAGCTTCATACATCGGCTAGTTTCAACTCTCCCGAGAAAATCGCTGGAGTTGCAAACTCGCAGTTTGATACATTTACCCCCAAAAGTGTCAATTTGGCACATTATTAGATTTTATAAGATAAAACTCATTTTTACAACTGTATCTAACATATAGGTCTAGCAAAGGATGTATTTATTTCTGATAGCGTATAGCAGCACAAACTGTTAGTACTGCCCCTGCTCTTCCTCAGGAAACATTACATTTAGAATATATGTTATTTTCTGTTTTTCAGTAATGGTTGGTAGTTTCTTCTCTATAAACACTGTATTCATACAACTCTCTTCCAAAGCTGGAATGGAAATTCTTTCTGTGCTTTGAAATTAATCATTTTATTTTACATGTCTTGACAGTTCGTTAAACTTCTTATGTTTCCACCTCTACGAGATACAACCCTTTGCCAGACAAACCAGATTTACTGCAAGGAAGGCTCCTTGTCACACATGATATAGCTGTCATCTTTCCTTAACCCTCCATACTGTAAACAAGTAAGTGTTGGCAGTGGATCATAAACAGAATTGTAATCTCTATGCCTCAATTTTCCACATGTCTTGCCAAGAAAGGTATCTCTCCATGACATCATTCCATCTTCATTTGATTTTACTGTCATTATTGTTGTTTTACTAGGAGTGATTAATGATTATTAGGTAGAGTTTTACTTTCATATTTTGTAGTGTTTTAGCATACAGATAAGTATAAAGAGAACTAAGTGAACATATTTCATATATAATTGATCAACTCTTGTCCATGTTTACTATTTTATTAGTGTTGTTTCAAATTAATTTTACCATGTGATATGCCTAAACCTGTTCTTTAAAAAAATTCATAGATACTTGACTGTGCATTCAAGCATGTGGAGAAGGTAGTTCTGCAGCTCTTCTTCCTAGACTGGTCTTCAAATCCACAAGATGAGGCTCATCAATTTGCTTCAAGTGAAATCAGATTCCGCCATGATGCTAAAAGTCTGGGACATGAACAGCTTCAATGCTGTGCAACAGGGTTGTACAAAGCACTTGGTACAATAAATAATAGAGGCAATTAATTGAAAGAAAAGGGTAAACAATAGACATAACAATAGCCTCCGAAACAGCTCCCAAAGAATTCTGGTATTTTTAGTTAATCAAATAATTTATTGGCAACCTTCTAGGGAAAGTTACATTAGACAAATATTTCTTCCAGACCCCAACTATATCTTCTTTAACTTTTGCTGTGAATGATAACTTTCTCCAGGAGATGAACTCACATTCACACTAGCACCAGGCAGCCCTGTACTCACAAGCCCTCACTGGCTCCCAGCCTCTGAGGACTGTGACCTTGTACTCTCTTGTGCACAATCTGCACAAGTTGCTTGTTCCTTCTATTATCTCCTTCTATATCTTAGACTTCTAATCTGTTGTCAATTCTATTCATGGGTGGTTTAAGGAAATTGGAAGGAGATTCGGGGTGGCCTAACTCTTCTCAAACACTAGGGACACCCCTGGAGGACATAGCTCACCTCTAGAGGCGAAACCATAACATCCTAACGCAGCATGGCTATGACACTTGTGTCAAGTCTCAGGAGGCCAGTATTGAGAGGCATTATTTAGGTCACTGTAGGTTACATTCCCAATATGACACAGTTGTTGAGCTAGTCATTCATTAGTAATCCTTATGTTCCTTTATTGCCCCAGGATATTTTTCATAGCAATCACTGCCCATCTGGCTAGTGATCCTTCCCACATGAACAGATATCCTGCATTTAGATTTACAGTGTGTTCACTTTAGGAGACATTGTTCTATTGTCCTGGAAAACTTACAGAAATATATTTTATTAGAAGGCATTAAACCTCTAGAGGCCAGGAGACATGTATTAAATCTCCACCCTTATGCATCAAATATCATTTTTATTAATAGAGCTGTCCAAAATCAATCCAACATTTAAATATTTATATTAGTTTTGGTGCAATAATATACTTTTATATAATAATATCTAACTGTTATTTTGGTAATTATTATGTTTAATTATTATTACAACTATTTTTTGCACTTATTTTCCTACCCTGACTACATCTATGCATACTCATATGTAGCCCTTGCTACATTTTCTTAAATGTAAATAAAAACAGTTCCTTGCAGCAAAATGTTTTGATTAGTTGCACAAGATACACCACTTGCTTGTCTCTTAACCATTGCTGGGCCCTTTATTATTTTCCCTGTACAGGGTAAGTAGTCTCTTCTCACTGTTCTTAGAGACTCTGACAAAATAATCAAAACACAACAATCCAAACATTCCTACTAGTACCAACCAGGGGATAATGTTCACAGATGACATGGCTCTTAGGCCCTCATTTTGACTGAACTACAATTTTGTGGTCCGAAGGTACACGTATGGGCTCAAAATTGTGTGTATTAAGTTGTTTGTATCTTAAGTACTGTGCAAGTATGCAGACGCATCAGGCTATGCTTTAAGCTGTCATTTAAGTAAATATAATAAATTACTATTTAAAACAAAATATATCAACCCATTTCCTCCTCTTAAAATAGTAATCAGCTTGTACTTATAACCTGGACTTGTTACTGCTTATGCAGGGGGACAAGGGGTCCATCTGCAAAAGCGACAACTAACACCAGGCCATGCCAGGATGGACTTGTCAAACTATAACAAGGAATCTGCAGCATAGTCCCCCTGTAATACTGTGTACCAGACCCCAGCCTGGTGAGCACTGGGCTAGGCAGGGCTGTAAAAAAAATGTGTACTGACCGCCTCAGGGCAGTCCAGCCTCATGCTGAATAGCACTTGGGTACTTCCTGACCCGCCTGGGTCAGGATAATGTGTAAAGATTAGAAAAACCTTAAGTAAGGTTGAGGAACAATTCCCAGTAGACACTGGCATAAATTAAGTGCTTGGACATGTTAGTTGCTTGTAGATCTACAATAGCCAGTGTAAGAACTAGCAAATATTAGCCCCTGTGCCTGGTGACGTGAATGACTACGTCATTGGATGGAGGCATGACCAAAGGTCGTGGGCGTGTGCCTAATGGCGTGGTGCATATGCTTTCATGCTGTGAGACTGAGAGTTAGGTAGGAGCCTATAAAGACTCTGGCTTTTCACCCTTGGAGGAGCCATTTTCTAGCCAGGACCTGGGAGAGGGGAGGTAGTCTCAGGTTCCTGGCAAGTGAAAGGGGTGGGGGTGTGGCGGGTGCCGTGAGGCACCGGGGAACATCCTGAAAAGCTTACTAGGGACAGGAAACAGCCCAACAGGAGTAGAGTCCCACCTCTTGAACCATCCTGTAAGGGAGACAGTGCACCCAGCAGTAAGAGCTCAGTGAGAGTGAGAATTAGAGATGGTTACTGACCCCCGTGTTGTGGTTTTGTTTTTGGTTTTGGATCTGTATTACCGTCGTGTTTTGGATTTGGTTTTGGCAAAACCGCCCTTGCGTGTTTTGGTTTTGTTTGGTTTTGTTTTGCAATTTCTTAAAAAAAATTATTTATTTGGCCTAAAATAACTTAATTTGGGTATTATTTTGTACCTAAATTATTATTAACCTCACTAACATTAATTTCCATTCATTTCCATTCAATTTTGACCACCTCATAGGTCACAATATTATTTTCATACACTTTCAAAGAAAAATTGCTGCAGTTCTTGCCAGTGATAAGAAAAAGGCGATTGTCCTGCCTGGGCATAAGACCAAAAATCCAACCTCTTAAGTGTGGAATTATTTTTACATAAATACTGACAACAGTTGTCTAGCCATTTGTAGCATTGTTAAAGCCACACTCAGTAGAGGTAGGGGCTTTAACCATTTAGGATCCGCATCCATGTTACGTCATTTTTCAGCGAGTTCATGGAAAGTTGATGGGAAAATCAGAAACTTAGGTTAAAAAAAAGTAACAACAAGCAGTCCAGCATCATCTACCTCCCTTCTCTCATCTACATCACAGCACCTGCAATCACCACCCCCAACACCTTCATCATCAATATCCTCAGAAGCAACAATTGACAGTTAAACAATCTTTTGCAGAAGGAAGCAAGTATGAAACCTGTCACCCAGTCGCAAAGCGGATCACAGACGCCCTGGGTACTATGCTAGTATTAGATCTGCATCCAATGTCCACTATTAATACATTTGGTTTACGACATTTAATGTCATCACTATACCATTTTAACTAGAAAAGCTATTACTCACCTTTACCGGAAAGTTCCTAAAAATTTTATTATTGTGCTACAAAATGGCATTCTACCCACTGTACACTTAACCACAGATATGTGGACAAGCGGCACTGGGCAAACTAAAGATTATATGACTGTGACAGCCCACTGGGTTGGTCATTCGCCTTTATCAGCAGGGACAGCAGCAGCATGTACCCAAGAACGTCACATTTTTCAGAAGTAGGCTACTCTGTGTATCAGCGGCTTCTCTAAGAGGCATACAGCTGACAATCTGTTACAAAAACTAAGGGATGTCATTGCAACATGGCTAATCCTGCTTGGACTCTCCTGAGGATATGTCATTTCTGAAAACGACACCAATATTGTTCAAGCATTGCAGTGGGGTGGAATTCCATCACATTTCCTGTTTTGCTCATACAATCAACTTGGTGTTAGAGAACTTTTAAAAAATGACATGCAGGAGATGCTGTTTTTGTCCCGAAAATTTTAAGTTTATTTTCTGGATTCTGTAACAACATGTAGGAGAATGCAGCAGCTGCAAGAAGACTAGCATTTGAGGGGAATGTACTTTAGTCCAGCGAAGTAGTCACCTGTGAAGAGAGTGCAGACACGGTTAGCTTGAGTCAAGTGATTGCCTTAATAATACATTTTGACAAGGAGCTACAGAAATTTAACGTATGAAATAAAACAAAGTAAATGTGCTAACTATATTTTAATTGTAGATTACATACTTAATTTGCTTTGCCAGGATCCAAGAGCTTTTAACATCTTGTAAGGATGTTTTCTCCTTCAGTTTCTCTGGCAACTGCTTGTTGGAAAAAAATTGGCTTTCCCAAGACACCCAGTGGTAATGCAGATGAGTCTGCACAACATTTTGATATTTGCTCTGCTCTAAAAGAATTGCCCAAAAATCGTGACAGCTCTGCCCTAAAATGAACTACTAATTCCATTTGGAAGCCCATTATCGGCAATTACATCATAGTACACAGACTTTTATGATGGTGGATTCCAGTGGGGATGAATTACTATTGTTTGAGGAACATTACCACTGAACCGTGCCACCTCTCCTGTTTCTGAGTGAACTATGGTACAATAAAATGTAACTGCAGATTTAGACCAAGACTGTCAGCCCTATTATTTCTATTTCAGCAAATACACTGAGCAATGGAGCAATGGAGCTCTTCTGTTTGGGTGTTACCTATATAATGCATTAGAATTTGCCACAGACAAGCCTGCTTGTCTTCCTCTTCATCAATGACTCTTAGCAATTGAGCACTCGTCTTGGGGTGTATATTTCACCCAAACCTTTTTAGTGCAAATTAGGAAAAATACAGTTTAATCCCTGCTAGGCCCTCCACCATCCTTTGCATGTTAATTGTAGAATTGGTTGGAGTTATGGGCAAGGTCACACATTTTTGGTAAAATCTTCAAACCAACCGAGATGTCAAACTGTTGTGGTCTGCCACCTGCGTCATCCCTGATTCTGTTTGGAAAGTGCAAATTGGTGCTAGAACCTCACGTGCCAGAACTGCTGCCACTGGTGCCACACTGCTGCCACTGGTGCAGGACTTACACAATCAACCACATCCTCATCAGTGCCCTCGTCGGCTACCCAAATCTCCCCCACATCCTCTTCTAATTCCAAAGTGTCATCCTCACTTGGTGTATCACTGCCTACACTCGGGCTGTTCAGGCACACATCATCAGAAATGGTGAAAGGGCCCTTCTTTATGGGTACACTATCAGAATGGTCACGATTACACATACCACTGGTGGATGGACCCTCCACAGGGATTAGTGTCATTTCTGATTCTGAGCAAACATTTTTCTCTAATGCCTTACTGTTTTCTTGCAGCTCGGCTTTTACACGTAACAGTAGTTGTGCACCACTTTTGGACTTCAAATTACTTGGTCTTGATTGCTCACGAGTGACCTTAGAGGAAGAAAGCTCAGTAACATTTTTAGATCTGCCAGTAATAGAGAAAGGCGAAGGCCTCATTCTTTCTTTGCCACTGCGTGTGTAGAATGGCATGTTGGCAATTTTTTTTTTCTCGCCATTTAACTTTTCATCAGTTACAGCTCTTTTTCTCTATAACACGGTTACATTTTTTATTTTTTTTGGGTTTTTTCCCTGACTTAAAAAGACTATGTACTTTTACATAGGCTTTACCAGATGACGTACAGGAAATACTACCATCAGGACAGGTGCCAGCACCTTCTTGCTGATCATATGTGGACTGATTTGAATCCATTTTAATGAGCCCAAAGCAATTGTAGTGCAAAATATTCAATAGATAGTGCTGCTAGATATGACTTTTTGCAACCAGAAAAATTATTGTTTCACACTGGGGAATATGGGACACCCAAAGCACTTGTAGTGCAAAATATTCAATAGATAAAGCTGCTAGATATGACTGTTTGCAGCCAGAAAAATTATTGTTTCATACTGGGCAATATGGGACACCCCAAAGCACTTGTAGTGCAAAATATTCAAAAAAAATCCTCCTCTATCCTCCTCTCTTCCTGCTCTAACAATTGCTAAAAGAATTGCTAGCAGAATTTCAATAACAATTGAAAGAATAAGAATATACAATAATTGCTCTGTCCCTGCTTTAATACAGCCTGTCATAACCATCATCATCATTAACATTTATTTATATAGCGCCAGCAAATTCCGTAGCGCTTTACAATTGGGAACAAACATTAATAAGACAATACTGGGTAATACATACAGACAGAGAGGTAAGAGAACCCTGCTCGAAAGCTTACAATCTATAGGACAATGGGAGTTTGAAACACAAGGGCATGTGCTACATCATATTGCACAATGGACCAGCCAGACTGCAAAGGTAAAAGTACTGAGTGGGCTGTGTGTGTTGCAATGTTGGTCAGAAGGTTTGTTGTCTTGCGTTAGCAGTGTAGAGGATGGTAATAGGGTAATCTAGGGAAATTAAGATGATGGTTGAGGAATATCATAACCTTGTCTAAAGAGGTGGGTTTTCAGTGAACGCTTGAAGGGTTGAAGACTAGAGGAAAGTCTTACTGTGCGTAGGAGGGAATTCCACAAAGTAGGTGCAGCCCGGAAAAAATCCTGTAACCGAGAATGGGAGGATGTGATGAGAGTGGAGGAGAGACGTACATCTTGTGCAGAACGGAGGTGTCGAGTAGGGAGATATTTCGAGACAAGTGAGGAAATGTATGTCGGTGCAATTTTGTTGATGGCCTTGTATGTTAGTAGAAGAATTTTATATTGGATTCGTTGAAATACAGGCAGCCAATGTAGAGACTGACAGAGAGGGTCAGCTGAGGAATAACGGTTTGTAAGGAAAATCAATCTAGCCGCTGCATGCAAAATAGATTGTAGAGGTTCAAGTCTGACTTTGGGAAGACCAATAAGGAGGGAATTGCAATAGTCGATGCGGGAGATGATGAGTGCATGAATTAATGTTTTTGCGGTGTCTTGTGTGAGATATGTGCGTATTCTGGCAATGTTCCTTAGGTGTATGTAACATGATTTAGATATAGAGTTGATGTGGGGAATAAATGACAGTTGTGAATCAAGGATTACACCTAGGCAACGAGCTTGCGTGGTGGGATTTATGGTTATGTTATCGACAGAAATAGAAATGTCAGGCAGGAAGCTTCTGTTTTTGGGTGGGAATATTATTAATTCAGTTTTTGAAAGATTGAGTTTGAGTTGGCGAGAAGACATCCAAGATGAAATGGCAGAAAGACAGTCAGTAACGCGAGACAACACAGATGGTGAAAGATCAGGAGAGGATAGATAAATTTGTGTATCATTCGCATAGAGATGATACTGAAATCCAAAGGAGCTCATTAGTTTTCCAAGAGAAGTGGTGTAGATAGAGAAAAGCAGAGGACCTAGGACTGAGCCTTGTGGAACTCCAACTGATAAAGGAAGCGGAGCAGAGGTGGATCCAGAGAAATTAACACTTAAAAGAGCGATTAGATAGGTAGGATGAGAACCAGGATAGGGCAGTGCCTTCAAGACCTAGGGATTGTAGCGTTTGTATGAGGAGAGAGTGGTCAACAGTGTCAAATGCAGCAGAGAGATCCAGGAGAATTAGAAGAGAGTATTGGTTATTATTTTTTGCTGTGATCAAATCATTGACAACTTTGGTCAGCGCAGTCTCTGTGGAGTGTTGAGAGCGAAAGCCTGACTGAAGAGGATCCAATAGGTTGTTTGCTGCAAGAAAGTGTGTGAGGCGTGTGTAGGCAATTCTCTCGAGAAGCTTGGAGGGGCATGGGAGCTGGGAGATGGGGCGGTAATTTATGAGAGAGTTAGGGTCAGAATTCTGTTTTTTTTTTAAATGGGAGTAATCACTGCATGCTTGAATATAGATGGAAAAATACCAGTAGAAAGAGATAGATTACAGATTTTAGTTAGAGGGGGAATGAGCACAGGAGACAGGGACATACCCATTTGTGAGGGAATGGGATCAAGAGGACAGGAGGTAGAGTAGGAAGATGAGAAGAGAGTATAAACTTCCTCTTCATTTGTGGGATCAAGTGAAGAGAGAGTGTCAGAGGGTGCTACAAAGGAATTGAGCAGATTGCTTGTCAATGGAGATACCATTTCAAGCCTGATCTTATCAATTTTGTCCTTGAAATAGGAAGCAAGATCTTGTGCACTGATGTTAGTTGGAGGAATTGGGGCAGGAGGATTCAGAAGAGAGTTAAATGTGTTAAAGAGGCGTTTGGGATTAGAAGCCTGAGCATAGATGAGAGATTGGTAGTATGCTTGTTTAGCAGTGTCCAGAGCATTTCTGTAGGAGTGGTAGATATCAGTATATGTGATGAAATCATTAGAGGCACAAGATTTACACCAGTGACGTTCTGCTTTACGAGAAAGTTTTTGTAGAGTTCGTGTTACTGTAGTGTGCCATGGTTGGCAACGAATTCTACTCGAAGTATGTAGTGTCGCTGAAGCCACTTGATCCAGGGCAGTTGCTAGGGTTTGATGAAAATGGGGTACTGCCCGATCAGGGGAGGAGAATGTAGAAATTGGGGAGAGAAGGTGTTGGAGAGAGGTGGAAAACTGTTGAAAATCAATAGCATTGATATTCCTGCGGGTACGAGGAGGCTTGGAAGAGTTTGACACTAGGGAGGGTAAAGAACTGGGGGTGAGCGAGTAGCTAATAAGGTGATGATCCGAGAGGGGGAAAGGAGTGTTAAGGAAATTAGAAACTGAGCATAGTCTAGAGAAAACAAGATCAAGACAGTGGCCATCCTGATGAGTAGCAGATTCAATCCACTGGGAGAGGTCAAGTGAGGAGGTTAGAGAGATTAGTTTGGAAGCAGCATTGGAACGTGGATTAGAAATAGGGATGTTGAAATCACCAATGATAATGGTGGGGATATCAGTAGATAAGAAGTGAGGGAGCCATGCAGAGAAGTGTTCAAGAAATTGTTGGTGTGGACCAGGGGGGCGATAGATGACAGCAACACGCATAGAGAATGGGTTAAAAATCCTAACAGCATGTACTTTAAAAGATGTGAATGTGAGTGATGGGACATTTGGTAGAACTGTGAATTTGCACTGAGGGGAGAGAAGTAGTCCAACCCCCCCTCCTTGTCTGCCTCCTGGTCTGGGGGTGTGGGTGAAATGGAGACCACCATGTGAAAGGGCTGCAGGTGAGGCAGTGTCTGAATGCGTGAGCCAAGTTGTATGAGAGGAAGAGATCATGTACGGAGGTAAGTTTGTTACAAACAGAGCGTGCATTCCAAAGGGCACATTTAAAGGACTTTGGAAGAGAGGGGAGACAGGTTATGTGTTTGAGGTTTGCCAGATTTCTGTAGTGTTTAGATATATGTGTGTGGGAGAAGTGAGGGGGACCTGGATTAGGTGATATATCACTAGCTAATAGAAGCAATGAGGAAGAAAGGTAGGGAAGATGATTGTAAGATGTGTGTCCTTTTAGTTTCTGGCGGCAGGGTGAGGCTCTTAAAGTTATTGAATTTAAATAGCAAAAGAGTTCATGAGTGTTCACTAGAGGTGAGTGAAGTAATGAAGGGTCAATGTGGACAGAGGTGTGTGTTGCAGGATGGGTGAGGGATGATATAGTCCTAAAGATAATGCCATGAAAAGAGATAAAGAAAAATATTTTGGCAAGCATTGGAACTATGAGTTAAATAGCAACAATGAGTAATTAAAGGAATTGCCTAATTGCAATGTCCAGTGTAATCAGATAAGTAGTGCAGAGCTAGGCTGCAGCAAATGTAGTGTATTCCTGGATGTCTGGATAATATAAAGTAATGATGTGGGGAGCCATGTGGGGGAGTGGGTGGAAGTGTTGAATGGAGAGTAATAAAGAGCAGGTAATTGAGTAGCTGAGATTTTGCAGACTCATGAGAGAGAAGATTGGTTGAAAGACAGTATAATTTCTTCCTACTTGTAAAGGTAAACAAAGTGTCACGGGCACTAGGAGTCTTTACCCAGGGATCACCAGGTGATAGGCTTACCAGAGCAGTATAGATGGTAATATGGTACTCTGGTAGCAGGGTGATCACGGAACAGGAAATAGTAGATGATAGAGATGCTCAGGAAAGTCTATGACTAGCAGCACTGGTAATATGGATGTAGTAATACACGAGGAACTGTATGGACAAAGGACACGTGAGGGTAGTCAGTGGTCTGCGGTAGCAAGTTGTACCACTGCTATAGTGAGGAGGAATGTCCAACAGAAACGAGGAGGTGATGAGAGTCAGCGGTCTGCGGATAGCAAGTTGTACCGCTGTCTGAGTGAAGGAATGAAATCCAAGTGGAGGTATCCGGGGAGTCAGTGGTCTGCGTTAGCAAGTTGTACCACTGCTATGTGAGAGGATACTGGAACAGGTGACACAGGAAACAGGGATCAGTGGTCTGCCTCTAGCAAGTTGTACCACTGAATATATATGTGAGGAGGAGCACGGGGAGAGACTGCAATACAGGGGATACACGGGCACCTTAAACTTGATCCACAATAACATGCACAATATATTAATGACTGAACAGCACTGCAATAATAGAAAGTCACTTGAGGTAATCCGGCACAAGATAACACAGTCAATGATGGCAATAGTCTCAGCGGATAGTAAACTCCAGAGGAGAACAAACTCAGTCCAGCAAGATATGCAATACACCAGCACAGTCAATGAGAAGTATGCATACCGTGGTTCAGAAGCAGGCTGTCAGACAGGAGTGCAGAGATACCTGAACGGCTGGAGGCCGGCAGGATGCGAAGTCCCTGGAGGGGTGAAGCGGTAATCAAGTAGGTGCAGCGCACAGGTATGTAGTATGTAGACCAGCAGGGGAACAAATACTCAGGAAGCAGTAGTATGTAGGACTGGACTCCTGGAGGACCCTGAAGAGTAGCGATGATCTAGATGAGATGAAAGCAGTGAGGCGCAGATCCGATGCAGACTGGCGAGTAGAGACCAGCGGGAACACGAAGAAGCACGGAGAGCGGGTCAGCTGTTGTAGGACGAGTAGAACTGAGAAGTAGCAGCAGCAGGACTCTGCAGATACACGGAGGTAGCGGATAGCAACCAGCAGGTGCAGCAACGATGAAACACGGGAGAGCAGAGCTGAGCTGGAACTGTTGAGCACGGAGAGTAGCGGATAGGAATCAGCTGTAGCAGTCTCGAGGAAACACGGGAGAGATGAGATGAGCTGAAGACTGAAGCGCACGGAGGCAGCGGATAGGAATCAGCCAAACAGTCACGATGAAACACAGGCGAGTTGAAGTAGATTGAAGACTGTAGTGCACGGAGGCAGCGGATAGGAATCAGCTAACAGTCATGATGGCACACAGGTGAGTTGAAGTAGATTGAAGACTGTAGTGCACGGAGGCAGCGGATAGGAATCAGCTAACAGTCACGATGATACATAGCAGAGTTGAAGTGGCTTGAAGACTGTAGTGCACGGAGGCAGCGGATAGGAATCAGCTAACAGTCACGATGATACACAGCAGAGTTGAAGTGGCTTGAAGACTGTAGTGCACGGAGGCAGCGGATAGGAATCAGCTAACAGTCACGATGATACACAGGAGGGTTGAAGTGGTTAGGAAACCACAGGAGTAGAAGTGGTCTGGAAACCACAGGAGTAGAAGTGGTCTGGAAACCACAGGGGTAGAAGTGGTTTGGAAACCACAGGAATCAGCAGCGCTGAATACACGAGGAAACACAGGAACACCTTCAGAGTCTCATGAAAGGCAACGTGGTATTGACCACAGGTGCTTAATATAGGGAGTGTTGCCTGATCTGCCAATTAAGTTAAAGGAACAGGTACTGAAGGGTTTGAAAGGGCTGCGCATGCGCAGACCCTCAGGATGGAGGACGACCACGCTTCCTAAATATACGGGAAGAAGCACTCACAGTCCGGTGAGTGACAGTACCCCCACTTTTAAAGGTGGGCACAGAACGCCTGGAACCGGGCTTGTCCGGATTTTTGGAATAAAACTTCTTAAGAAGAGCTGGGGCGTTGAGATCTTCAGCTTTGATCCATGAACGCTCCTCAGGACCAAAGCCCTTCCAATGAACGAGGTACGGGGAACTCCTCGCGAAATTTTTGCGTCCAATACCTGAGTAATCTCGAAATCTTCCTCCTGATGAACTTGAACTGGCTGAGGTGCTGAAGGAGGAGTCGAGAAACGGTTGATGATGAGAGGTTTGAGCAAGGACACATGGAAGGCATTGGAAATACGAAGATTCTTAGGAAGTAGAAGTTTGACACAAACTGGATTTATTACTTGAATGATCCTATATGGACCAATAAAACGAGGAGCGAATTTCATAGATGGGACCTTCAAACGAATATTTTTGGTAGATAACCAGACACGATCTCCAATTTTTAGTGGTGGAATAGCCCGCCTCTTCTTATCTGCGAAAGACTTTTATTTGTCAGATGTCTTCTTTAAACAGGTTTTGACCTGAGACCAGATGTTTTTGAAGGTCTGACAAACAGTCTCTATAGCAGGAACTTTTTAGGAAATTCCGGAAAAGACGGATGGTGACCGTAAACCACAAAGAATGGAGTTTTGGACGATGACTCATGGTACATGTTGTTATGGGCGAATTCAGCCCAAGGAAGCAATTCTACCCAGTTGTCTTGATTGGCTGATGAGAACATCCTTATAAAGGTCTCGAGATCTTGATTGACCCGTTCAGTTTGTCCGTTTGATTGCGGATGGTAAGAAGATGAGAGTGCTAATCGTATGCCCAAGGTTTTACAAAGGGCCCGCCAGAATCTGGAAACGAATTGTACTCCTCTATCTGACACAATCTCAGACGGACATCCATGGATATGAAAGATTTCTTTAACGAAATGTTCAGCCAGAGTAGACGAGGAAGGCAAACCAGACAAAGGGACAAAATGAGCCATCTTCGAAAATCTGTCTACCACTACCCAAATAGTATTACAATTTTTACTAGATGGCAGATCAGTAACAAAGTCCATACTAATATGGGTCCAGGGCTTGACCGGAATGGGTAGTGGTTGCAGCAACCCCGCTGGAGTTCTGCGGGAGGATTTGAACTGAGAACACAATTCACAGGAAGCAACAAACTCTTTGACGTCTCTCCTCATCGAGGGCCACCAGTAACTTCGAAAGAGAATCTCAAAGGTCTTGCGTTCACCAGCATGTCCAGAAAAACGAGAAGAATGGAACCACGAAAGGATTTTCCTCCTCAGAGTAGGAGGCACGAGGGTCTTCCCAAATGGTAGCACTTTGGTGGACGAAGCAGCCAGCGAGATACATTTGGGGTCTAATATAGAATGGTTGGAAACCTCTTCAACGTCAGAGGACGTCACAAAAGCTCGAGATAGAGCGTCAGCTTTCTTGTTCTTGGCAGCTGGTTTGAAGGTTATGATTAATTCGAAACGGGAAAAGAAAAGAGACCATCTTGCTTGACGAGGATTCAAGCATTGGGCAGACTGTAGATATGACAGGTTCTTATGATCTGTGAAAATCGTCACCGGATGACGAGCTCCTTCCAATAAGTATCTCCACTCCTCTAATGCAACTTTGATAGCCAGCAACTCCTTGTCCCCGATCGTGTAATTTTTCTCTGCAGGCAGGAGACCCCGAGAGTAAAAGGCACAAGGATGGAATTTTTGTTGGTCCGAGCGTTGGGAGAGAATGGCTCCTAAGCCCACATTAGAAGCATCTACTTCTAGGAAGAAGGGAAGTGTCACATCAGGCTGTCGAAGAATGGGAGCAGAGGAGAAGGACTCTTTAAGAATTTGAAAGGCTTGGAGGGCCTCGGATGACCATTGCTTAGTATTGGCCCCTTTACGAGTCAGAGCCACAATAGGAGATGCAATGGACGAGAAGTCTTGAATGAAGCGTCTATAGTAATTGGCGAAACCTAAAAAACGCTGGATAGCACGAAGAGTAGTTGGCTGGGGCCAATGTAATACAGCATTCACCTTGTCTGGATCCATCTTCAGGCCAACTCCGGAAACAATATACCCCAAAAATGGAATCTGGGGCAACTCGAATGAACATTTTTCTAGTTTACAGAATAATGAATTTTCCCGGAGTCTGGAAAGGACCTCTGCCACATGTTGGTGATGAGAAGGCAGGTCCTGTGAAAAGATCAATATGTCGTCCAGGTAGACAACGACACATACATATAATAAGTCCCGAAAGATCTCATTAACGAAGCCTTGGAAAACAGCGGGGGCATTGCACAACCCGAAAGGCATTACTAGATATTCATAATGCCCATCTCTGGTGTTGAACGCTGTCTTCCATTCGTCACCGGGACGGATTCTAATTAAATTATAGGCACCACGAAGATCCAATTTGGTAAAGATCCGAGCTCCCTTGATGCGATCAAATAACTCAGTGATCAACGGAATGGGATACCGATTCTTAATAGTAATGGCATTGAGTCCACGAAAATCTATGCAGGGGCGTAGTGATCCATCCTTCTTTTTTACGAAGAAGAATCCGGCTCCAGCGGGAGAGGTGGAAGGTCGAATAAACCCTCGCTGGAGATTCTCCTGGATGTACTCAGATGTGGCTTGAGTTTCAGGTAACGAAAGTGGATAGACCCGACCCCTAGGAGGAGTCTTGCCAGGTAGAAGATCGATCGGACAATCCCAAGAACGATGAGGAGGAAGACGTTCAGACTGAGCTTTATCAAAAACATCGGCAAATGAAGCATACTGAGGAGGGAGTCCCGGTGAGGAAGATGAGATGGAAGATTGCTGTACTTTAAGAGGAATGACTTGAGAAAGACAACAATGATGACATTCAGCTCCCCAAGACGTAACTTGAGGAGTGCGCCAGTCAATCTGGGGAGAATGACATTGAAGCCATGGAAGGCCTAAGACAATCGGACTTGTCGTAACTGGAAGAATTAAAAACGAGATCTCTTCATGGTGTAGCACACCAATCTGAAGTGTTACTGGAGACGTACTCTGAGTGATGAGACCATTGATGAGACGTGATCCATCTATAGCAGTCACAGTAATCGGTGTTTTCAAAGTAATCACTGGTAGGGACCATTGATTCACTAGGGATTTAGAAATGAAATTTCCTGCTGCTCCAGAATCAATCAGTGCCTGAGACTCAAAGGATTTGGTAGCAAAGGAAATCGTAACATCAAAAGCGCAGACTTTTAATTTCATAGAAGATGGAGAGGACTCCAGGGACCCTAACTTCACCTCTCCAGAACTAGTTAGGGCCTGGCATTTCCCGATTTCTTAGGGCAAGAACTGAGCATATGTGTGGAATCAGCACAATAGATACAAAGTCTATTCTTTACTCTTCGTTTCCTCTCTTCTAAAGATAATTTGGAACGGCCTATCTCCATGGGAATCACGGAAGGTGAAGCTGGACGAAACTGAGGGGTTGAGCGAAGAGGTGCTTTAACTGAAGTTGTTTTCTCAGATTCTCTTTCACGAAACCTCATGTCTACACGATGGCAAAAAGAGATCAAATCTTCTAGTGACGAAGGAAGCTCTTGGGTAGTCAGTGCATCTTTAATTTTATCGGAGAGCCCCTGCCAGAAGGTGGCAATTAATGCTTCAGTGTTCCACTGAAGTTCAGAGGCTAATATCCTAAATTGAATGACGTACTGGCCTACTGTATGAGAACCTTGACGTAAACGAAGAATGCCGGAAACAGCGGAGGTCACACGACCTGGTTCATCGAACACACTTCGGAACATAGAAATGAATTTGGCACTATCTTGTAATACAGGATCGTTTCTCTCCCACAGAGGGGAGGCCCAAGCCAGAGCTTGTCCAGAAAACAATGAGATAAGATAAGCCACTCTGGAACGGTGGGTAGAAAAATTTTGAGGTTGGAGCTCAAAATGAACTGAGCATTGGTTAAGGAAACCCCTACAAGTTTTGGGGTCTCCATCGTACTTTGACGGAGTAGGCAGGTGAAGCGTGGGAGCTGTAGACACCTGGGATGGCACTGGGGAAACGGAGGAAAGCACAGGAGCTTCAACATTAGCTGTAACAGGCTGTCCAGATGGTCCTTGGGAGGCTAACGACTGGTAGCATTGAAGTAACAGCTGTTGGCGAGCATCCTGTTGCTCCACACGGGTGACCAGATGCTGCAGCCTCTCTTTGGCTGTAGGTTCCGTATCTGGGTCTGTCATGGCCTGATCTTACTGTCACGGGCACTAGGAGTCTTTACCCAGGGATCACCAGGTGATAGGCTTACCAGAGCAGTATAGATGGTAATATGGTACTCTGGTAGCAGGGTGATCACGGAACAGGAAATAGTAGATGATAGAGATGCTCAGGAAAGTCTATGACTAGCAGCACTGGTAATATGGATGTAGTAATACACGAGGAACTGTATGGACAAAGGACACGTGAGGGTAGTCAGTGGTCTGCGGTAGCAAGTTGTACCACTGCTATAGTGAGGAGGAATGTCCAACAGAAACGAGGAGGTGATGAGAGTCAGCGGTCTGCGGATAGCAAGTTGTACCGCGCTCTGAGTGAAGGAATGAAATCCAAGTGGAGGTATCCGGGGAGTCAGTGGTCTGCGTTAGCAAGTTGTACCACTGCTATGTGAGAGGATACTGGAACAGTTGACACAGGAAACAGGGATCAGTGGTCTGCCTCTAGCAAGTTGTACCACTGAATATATATGTGAGGAGGAGCACGGGGAGAGACTGCAATACAGGGGATACACGGGCACCTTAAACTTGATCCACAATAACATGCACAATATATTAATGACTGAACAGCACTGCAATAATAGAAAGTCACTTGAGGTAATCCGGCACAAGATAACACAGTCAATGATGGCAATAGTCTCAGCGGATAGTAAACTCCAGAGGAGAACAAACTCAGTCCAGCAAGATATGCAATACACCAGCACAGTCAATGAGAAGTATGCATACCGTGGTTCAGAAGCAGGCTGTCAGACAGGAGTGCAGAGATACCTGAACGGCTGGAGGCCGGCAGGATGCGAAGTCCCTGGAGGGGTGAAGCGGTAATCAAGTAGGTGCAGCGCACAGGTAGGTAGACCAGCAGGGGAACAAATACTCAGGAAGCAGTAGTATGTAGGACTGGACTCCTGGAGGACCCTGAAGAGTAGCGATGATCTAGATGAGATGAAAACAGTGAGGCGCAGATCCGATGCAGACTGGCGAGTAGAGACCAGCGGGAACACGAAGAAGCATGGAGGGCGGGTCAGCTGTTGTAGGACGAGTAGAACTGAGAAGTAGCAGCAGCAGGACTCTGCAGATACACGGAGGTAGCGGATAGCAACCAGCAGGTGCAGCAACGATGAAACACGGGAGAGCAGAGCTGAGCTGGAACTGTTGAGCACGGAGAGTAGCGGATAGGAATCAGCTGTAGCAGTCTCGAGGAAACACGGGAGAGATGAGATGAGCTGAAGACTGAAGCGCACGGAGGCAGCGGATAGGAATCAGCCAAACAGTCACGATGAAACACAGGCGAGTTGAAGTAGATTGAAGACTGTAGTGCACGGAGGCAGCGGATAGGAATCAGCTAACAGTCATGATGGCACAAAGGTGAGTTGAAGTAGATTGAAGACTGTAGTGCACGGAGGCAGCGGATAGTTATCAGCTAACAGTCACGATGATACATAGCAGAGTTGAAGTGGCTTGAAGACTGTAGTGCACGGAGGCAGCGGATAGGAATCAGCTAACAGTCACGATGATACACAGCAGAGTTGAAGTGGCTTGAAGACTGTAGTGCACGGAGGCAGCGGATAGGAATCAGCTAACAGTCACGATGATACACAGGAGGGTTGAAGTGGTTAGGAAACCACAGGAGTAGAAGTGGTCTGGAAACCACAGGAGTAGAAGTGGTCTGGAAACCACAGGGGTAGAAGTGGTTTGGAAACCACAGGAATCAGCAGCGCTGAATACACGAGGAAACACAGGAACACCTTCAGAGGCTCATGGGGAATGAGACTCCAAGATCAGGCAACGTGGTATTGACCACAGGTGCTTAATATAGGGAGTGTTGCCTGATCTGCCAATTAAGTTAAAGGAACAGGTACTGAAGGGTTTGAAAGGGCTGCGCATGCGCAGACCCTCAGGATGGAGGACGACCACGGTTCCTAAATATACGGGAAGAAGCACTCACAGTCCGGTGAGTGACACAAAGCTTAAATAGAATTGAAGTACAGTGCTGAGAAAGGGGACTGAAATAACTGTAGCATGGGTAGGGAGTGGTTGAGCAAGTAGTACAGCAGGCAGATTAAACAGAGTGGATTTTGCATTGAAAACAAACTGATAAATAAAACAAACTTTCATGAGATGAGAGGAAAATGAGATCAGAGTCCAAAATAGTCCTCATGTTGCATGTAGCTTGTAGCCAGGGTGAGTTGAAAACATCAGAGGTAGAATATGGAGTTTCAGGTGAATACTTAAAGTTTTCCTTGTGAAGCTGTGTTAATAGGCAGAATGTTCTTCTCCTGTTTCCTCCAGTGTAACTCTGAATTATGCTGTTTAAATTTTTGTTTCACACTTGTATCTATACACACTTAGAGCTATACACACTAACTAAGCAGCCATCACTGGCTTTGCAGCCATTCTACTATGAATATATCTGCTTAACAGACACATGTGATCGGAGTTGTTCAATCAAGCCCTCAATAACCCTCCCCAAAACAAACCTTAGCAGTAAAATGTTTAAACAAACAAACAGTGAAAGGACAACTTGCAATAAGGCTGTAGTAATTACCATTAGAAATAAAACTGCATTTTCTTAATTAGGATCAGACTGCTTCAAAAGGCAATAAGGCTGTAGTAATTACCATTAGCAATAAAACTGCATTTTCTTAATTTGGATCAGACTGTTGCAAAAGGCAATAAGGCTGTAGTAATTACCATTAGAAATAAAACGCCATTTTCTTAATTCGGATCAGACTGTTGCAAAAGGCAATAAGGCTGTAGTAATTGCCATTAGAAATAAAACTGCATTTTCTTAATTCAGATCAGACTGTTGCAAAAGGCAATAAGGCTGTAGTAATTACCATTAGAAATAAAACTGAATTTTCTTAATTCGGATCAGACTGTTGCAAAAGGCAATAAGGCTGTAGTAATTACCATTAGAAATAAAACTGCATTTTCTTAATTCGGATCAAACTGTTGCAAAAGGCAATAAGGCTGTAGTAATTACCATTAGAAATAAAACTGCATTTTCTTAATTCGGATCAGACTGTTGAAAAAGGCAATAAGGCTGTAGTAATTACCTGTTGATGAAAGAGAGGAAGCAGAGATTAGACACTTCTCATAGCCTGATGTCCGGTATAACTCCGAATTATGCTGTTTAAATTTTTGTTTCACACTTGTATCTATACACACTTAGAGCTATACACACTAACTAAGCAGCCATCACTGGCTTTGCAGCCATTCTACTATGAATATATCTGCTTAACAGCCTGTGACCTAACCCTGCTCTCTCCCTCTGTCAAATAGCGATGGATTGCTGTGGAGGCGGGTATTTATGCATTTCAAATATCGCGAGAACCGAGCTCTGAGATCCGACGACGTCACAATGACGTTTTGCTTTGATTTTGAAACCGAATGGACAGGAGAGTCGGCACTCGGATAGGTGAAGTTCGGGTGGGTTCGGATCTCGGGGAACCGAGCCCGCCCATCTCTAGTGAGAATAGACCCCCCCAAGTTAGAAAAAGCTCTGTGCCATAGGGGGAATCCCCACCTTCAGGGGTACCCCAGGAGAAGCACCAGTGCAGGGGAGAGCATGAGAGAGTGCAGCCCTACTTGAGAGACCCCTGGATGACAGTGGATAAGAGGGGGAGAGTCCCCTACTACGAAGGCCTGCAGAAAGGTAGAGGCTTTGGAGGAGAAGCTGCTGGAAAAGTATGCCTGAGAGAGAAAGGCATGGATAGATGGCAACCAGAGACCCTGAACAGGGATGAGTGTGTGGCAGCTGCCACAGGAAAACATTTGTGTAATAACAGGGAGTGAACAGAAATAGTCCCGAGGAGTTTCAACACCCGGGGAGAGAGGTCATTGCCAGATGCTCTATGAGACTGAGTTGTGAGTCCAAAAGCAGGAGGGAGAGTGCCATGTGTAGCGGTACAGCTGGACCCTGCAGTCAGGGGATTACTGTAATTATGTGCGTGATTACAAGCATGTGGAGCATAAATACTTGATGATCGGGATATGTGACATCTGTAAAATATTCCGAAAGTATTCCCCCAAACACAGCTTCAGCAGAGGCATGAAGGGAGGTCCCTGGAAAGTTGGAATTGCTCCATACAGTAGCAGTAGGTGTCCCCTTGGAAAGTACCCTCATACCTTGGGGGGGTAGCTGTGTGATGGCAGCATTGCTAATAGTTGGAAAAGAGGGTCCCTGATGGAGGGGATGATGTGCACGAGCGTAGTGCAAAAACTTCTGGACCATGCCTACTGTCTGACTGTGAAAATGATTGACTCTACTGATGCTGTGCCTACAACATTGGGTGCTTGAACTGTCAGAAATATTTTATTGCTGCACAGTGTGTGCTGGAGAAGTGGAAGTGATCATATACCCTTTACCTGCAACCGTTATATTCTTTTGTGCTGGAGGAGAAGAGAAGTTCAATAAAGTTTGCTTCTGTTTGAACTGAGATGGCCTGGCGCCCAATATTTCATATACACTGCACCACACCACTGCACTAGAGTCTGCCCACATGTGACTGTGTTAAACACCCGTGTATTTGTTCGGGGGATTCATTGGTATTGTTGCCTGTACCCACCAGCTAGCTGGGACAGAAAGTATTGACTAAATGCAGCTATGGCCTCCAGAAATACCCTTCACATCAGCATGTCCTTGTAGCCAGGGCCTATTGGAACATGTAGTTCCGGAAATCTCTCTCTAACAGTAAATAAAGAAACACACACTGTGTGGTGGCACAGTTGTTAGTACTGCTGCCTCACTGAGCTGGAATCATGGGTTCGATCTGATTAGGGCCTATCTATATGGCATTTGTATGTTCTCTCTCTGTTTGTGTTTCTGCACTGTGAAATTGCTGTTCTGAAACCCACTTGCTGCTGAAATGAACAGGACCTGTGCTGACCTTCAAGAGTTGCAAGAAACCTGCTCTTTACATTTTGTACAAAGAATAATCCAGCAGTAAAATAAAAGCAAAAAACCATGAAAAATAAGTGAGGGGTGTTGTACAGAAGGAAAGGGAGTGATCATGTTTGTGAGGACAGAGGTCTAACATTCTGCTCAGGATTGAATAATTAAAGATCACAGAAGATCGTTTAAGGACACGGACAATGGACTCCTGGTCCAATGTTCGGTTCCTATGCTCTTGCTCCCTGAGTTGCTATCTGTTCATTGGCCACTTGTGTATCAGACCCTGGCTCCGTCCTGACACTCCATCTGCCTCCTGACTCTGTACCTCATTGCCCACCTTGGTACTAGACCCCAGCTTGTTCTGACACTCCATCTGCCACCAGATCTTATTGCTTATTAACCATTCATGTACCTGTTCAGACTCAGTTACTCAGATTGCTGTCAATTGCTTTTTCCCTATCCTACTGTGTTCAGTATCATGGCTGTTCTTGGTGAAAACCGGGGAATCCATTAGCCAGTGCCAATCTAGGTTAACACAAGGAATCATACCTTTGAATTTATTACAGAATGTCAACCTGCACTATAAAATATGGCAGTTTGGAGTGTTCCCATATGTCTTGTGAAAGACCATAGCAATTGAAATGCACAAACAGAATATCCAGTTGAGAAAACATTTCTCCTCCAGCATTCGGTTAATGAGTTTTACCTTTAATGGTACTTGGACAAAGATAAAAATAATATTCTTTCTGCTGATATAGAGAACTTGTTATGTTATACCTAAAGGAGGTAACACTAATTTGTTATAATCATGTATTTTAATTTTTCTAAATGTGAGTGCAAACTTATTTAAATAAAAATTATTTGTGTAAAAGTTAATATGCTAGATCAACTCTCTTTTTTTCTTTTCCTTTCCATCATTTTGAGTACCAACTAGTGAAAAATACAAAAGAACCAAGGTGTCGCAGCAAACTGTTTAATTTATGTGCAAGATACAGTACTAGCATCTAATAAGTGCAAACACAATAGGGTGTCAGTGATCATCTGAGCCAGTACTTGAAATGGAGCGGTATGTGCCGGTATGACACACCAGCACTACTACTCTCTACTTCCCTTCAAGGTCCACACATGCTCTACAAGCAGGTACTTTGCTGGAGAGTATGCAAACATACAATCTACAAACACTGCTATCCCAACAGCAGCTAAAGGATTGGTCTTTTGTGGGGTGGTGAGAAGGGGAAGGGGAGAAGCAGTGAGGGTGAGGAACCGTAGAGACTCTCCACCATGGCTATGCCATGAGGGATAGAGAAAAGCTGATGTGTTCTCCATTGTGTGTGTTGGTGCCCCAAAAGAACAGCAGCTTGACTGGATTACCTATCCCACCACATCTTCCCATGCTGGTAGTGTGTGTCCTCATAACAGTCTAAACTAGGTAGAGTGTTTGCACCGTGGAGCCAATGGAACGCAGTAAGCATGATAGGCAGGTGCCATGCTTCAGGAACACCCCACCCACTGACTCATCAGCACTTTTGCTTTGGCAGTCACATCAGGTAGAAGGACTTGAGGAGTACACAGCTTAGGGCACCCGACCCACTGGCCGTGTCCATCAGGAAGAAGGAGTCAAGGCGCATACAGAAGGAGCAGCACTTCTTTGACAGGTCCACAGGGAAGCCCAGGCCATAAGACTGGCCCAGTAGGTTAAACCATTCAGGGCTACATAGTAACATAGTAACATAGTTGATGAAAAAAAGACACCAGTCCATCAAGTTCAACCTATTTTGGATCTCCTGCGATCCCTCACTTATATTTGAAATTGATCCAGAGTAAGCAACCGCCAATCTGTTTCAATTGTGAAAATCCCCCCAGACCCAATATTGCAGTCATATTTTTACCCTATATCCACTACTAGCCTTCATTTTAATTAACGGTCGTATCCCTGGATACACTTTTCTGCAAAAAAATTGTCTATCACTTTCTTAAACATATCTATTGAATCTGCCATCACAACCTTCCCTGGCAGTAAATTCCATATCTTGACTGCCCTTAGTGTAAAGAACCCCTTCCTTTGCTGGTTGTGAAATTTCCTCTCCTCTAAACTTAGGGGGTGACCGCGTGTCCGGTGTATAGTCCTTGGGGTAAAAAGTTCCCATGAAAGTTCTCTGTATTGACCTTTAATGTAGTTGCACATAGTAATCATATCTCCTCTTAGATGCCTCTTTTCTAAAGTAAACATGCCTAAACTGGCTAACCTTTCCTCATAACTTAAAGACTCCATACCCTTTATCAATTTTGTCGCCCTTCTCTGAACCCTTTCTCGTTCCAAATTATCTTTTTTATAGAGTGGTGCCCAGAACTGTACTGCATATTCAAGATGAGGTCTTACTAACAATTTATACAGTGGCAAAATCACACTGTCTTCCCTTGCATCTATACCCATTTTTATGCATGCCAACACTTTATTTGCGCTTGCAGCTGCTGCTTGACATTGAGCACTATTGCTAAGTCTACTGTCTACTGCCTACGAGCACTCCCAAATCTGTTTCCATTATAGATTCTCCTAAATTAATTCCATTTAATTTATAGATTGCGTTCTTGTTTTTGATCCCTAAATGCATAACCTTACATTTATCTATGTTAAACCTCATATTCCATTTAGCAGCCCAATCCTCCAGTTTATTGAAGTCCATCTGTAGAGAAGCTACATCTTGCTCTAATTTTATTACCTTACAGAGTTTAGTGTCATCTTCAAAAAAAGAAACTTTACCCTCTACACCTTCACCAAGTTCATTAATAAATATATTAAAAAGAAGTGGCCCCAACACGGAACCTTGAGGTACTCCACTTAAAACATTTGACCAATTAGAAAATGTTCCATTTATCCCATCTCTCTGTTCCCTATTCTCCAACCAGTTTTTGATCCATGTACAAATTTTGTTTCCTAGACCCAGTTTCCATATTTTGTAAACCAACCTCTTGTGTGGCACTGTATCAAAGGCCTTTGCAAAATCTAAGTAGACCACATCTACTGTGCTGCCCTGGTCTAAGTTCCCACTAACTTCCTCGTAGCAACTAATTAGATTAGTTTGACATGACCTATCCCTCACAAATCCATGCTGATTCCCACTAATAATCTTATTGTGCACCAAGTAATCCTGAATACTATCCCTTAATATACCTTCCAGTAGTTTCCCCGCTATTGATGTCAGGCTTACAGGTCTATAATTCCCTGGTTGTGATCTTTTCCCCTTTTTAAACAACGGCACCACATCTGCTATTCGCCAATCCCTTGGTACTGAGCTTGATGAGATTTCTTTGTCTGTTTTACCAAGTTTCTTTATTTGTTTACTGTGTTTTGTCCCCAATTGTAAAGCGCTACAGAATATGTTGGCGCTATATAAATAAATGGTGATGATGATGATGATGATCTATGAAAATTAACAATAGCAGTCTAGCTATTTCTGAGTTTAGCTCCATAAGAACCCTTGGGTGTATGCCATCTGGACCTGGAACTTTATTTATCTTTATATTCTTCAGTCGCCTTTTGACTTCTTCCTCTGTCAACCAAGTATTAATTAATGGCACGGTTTCATTTCCATTTTTATGTATTAATCCTACCATTTGTTTCTCTCTAGTAAGAACCGAAGAAAGCAAAATGTTTAATGCCTCGGCTTTTTCCTTAGTATTATTCATCAATTCACCCATCTCACTTCTTAGGGGTCCTATATTATCTTTTTTAATCCTTTTGCCATTTATATACTTAAAAAATCAAATTTTATCTAATTACCTTTTTGCATGTTTTATTACATTCCTTGTACCTACGGAAGGACTCCTCAGACCCTTCAGACTTAAACAATTTAAATGCACACTTTTTACTTAGCATTTCTTTCCTTACCTGTTTATTTAGCCACATTGGTTTAGACTTAATTATTTTACATTTAATTCGCATAGAAATGAACTTTTACGTGTTTGTTTATAACAAAATTTTAAAGACAGCGTACTTTTCTTCCGTATTTTTTCCTTCAAAAACTTTGTCCCAGTCTATACACTCTATAGACTCCTTTAGCATATTAAAATTTGCCTTTCTAAAGTTTAAAGTCCTAGTTGATCCCTTTTACTGTTGCTTCTGGAAACTAATTTCAAATGAAACCATATTATGATCACTATTTCCCAAGTGTTCCCTTACTTGATTATTTGATATTATGTCTACATTATTTGTTATTACTAGGTACAGTAAAGCCTGGTTCCTAGTTGGTTCCTCAACTAATTGGGACATGTAATGGTCTTTTAGCGTGCTCAGAAACCTATTTCCCCTAGCTGTACCACAGGTCTCAGTGCTCCAATCAATGTCTGGATAATTAAAATCCCCCATAATTAATACCTGACCTAGTTGTGTAGCCTTTTCAATTTGCTGTAGAAGTTGGTCTTCCTCACTCATACTAATATCTGGCGGTTTATAGCATATCCCTATCAGCAACTTCCCTGAACTTTTTCCTCCACTGGATATTTCCACCCACAATGCCTCTATATTATCTCCAATATTCTTGTAAATAACTTCCTGAATACTTGGTTTTAGTTCTGGCTTAATATAAGGACATAATCCTCCTCCCTTTATTTTTACCCTATCCCTCCTGAAGAGAGTATAGCCTTCCAAGTTGACTGCCGAGTGTATCATCCCACCAGGTCTCCGTAATACCTATAATATCATACTGTTCATTCATTGCTACTAGTTCTAACTCCCCCGTTTTACTTGTCAGGCTTCTTGCATTTGCAAGCATACACTTAAGTCTATTGCCTCCCTTAGGTATTTCTTTTTGCTTTAAAAAGGGCCTCTCCTTATTGGCTATGCTTCCCTTTCCCCCCTCTCCATCCCCTTGACTCTTGTTAAATTCCTCCTTACTACTCTCAATGTCTATCCCATAAATACTTGCTTGCCCCCTCCCGAAGCCTAGTTTAAAATCTCCTCCAACCTTCTAACCATCCTCTTCCCTAGCACAGCAGCCCCCTCCTCATTCAGGTGCAATCCATCTTGATAATAAAGATGGCAACTGACCGAGAAATCAGCCCAGTGCTCTAAGAATCCCAAACCCTCCTTCCTATACCAATCTTTTAGCCACGCACTAACCTCCCTAATCTCCCGCTGCCTCCCTGGACTAGCGTGTGGCGCAGGTAGTATTTCTGAAAATATTACCTTGGATGTCCTTGCCTTAAGTTTGCGACCTATGTCCCTGAAATCATTCTTTAGGACACCCCTACTTCCTCTAACTTGGTCATTGGTGCCAACATGCACCAAAACCGTCGGGTCATTCCCAGCCCCTCCCAACAATCTGTCCATCTGATCTGCAATAGGCCAAGCCCAAGCACCTGGGAGACAACACACTGTTCGGCATGCACGGTCCTGATAACAGATTGCCATATATACCTTCCTAATAATTGAATCCCCTACCACCATGATCTGCTTGGGTCCCTGAGTAACTTTGGTCCCCTCTATGCTGGAGAGGATTCCCCTGGTTGCTAGAGGCAGCACTCTCACCCAACTCTACCAATTCTGAACTGCCTTCCACAGTATCTTCATCCAATCTAGCAAATCTGCTAGGATTGCATAGCTCAGAGCTGGCCTGCCTCTTTCTCCCTCTGCTACCCCTAGTAACTGTTATGCAGCTGCCTACCTGTACATCCTCCTCTGTCTCTGCTCCACCCTCCTCAGCTAACGCATCAACAGTGAGCTGTAAACTCTGCTCCAGGTTGGCAATCTCTCTCAATGTTGCAATGCTCTGCTTTAGATCACTTACCTGGGCTTCCATAGAGACCAATTGCTCACATTTCTCACAGAGGTATAAACCTTGGAACAATTGCTCCAAGTGCACTGAGTGAGATCATCAAGCCTGCTACCACTCATCTTATTATGGCTAACCTAACTTCTTATAGCCTACAGTGAACTTGTGAGTACTAACCTTTGCTAGCCACTTACCAGATTAAACCCCTTCCTGTATTCAACTCCTTACTGGATCAAACTCCACACTTTAAACAAACAGCAACTAAATTCACACAGCAGTGGAAATCACAAGCTTAATGAAATTGCTTACCATCACCTGTTAAATAGAGCTTGCACTAACCAGCTGTATCCACTAATGCAATTAAAACACACCCACTAGCTCTAACAGAAAAAATAAAAATAAAATAGAAAATAAAAAAGACGCTTAATAAACACATAGAAAAACAAATCCCCTTCAATAAACACTCAGAATAATCCCCCAATTTATATCGCTCTCTCAACACAGCACAGCAATCCTTACTGGATCTAACTCCACACTTTAAACAAACAGCATTTGAAATCAAACAGCAGTGGAAATCACAAGCTCCTGCAGAACTGACTTCTATTGGCCAGTCCCAGATGATTGCAAAGAGCAAACACATACTTCCTTACCACTATAAATAGTGCAGTGTCACCATAACCAAGGCAGTGTCACCATAACCAGGCAGTGTCACTATAAGCAGGGGAATGTCACATTAATCAGGGCAATGTCATAGATAGAGCTGCCAATCTGTGCTCCGGCACTGACTCAATTCACGTCGTTATCACCTCCAATCTATTGGCAGGTGACTAGCGCTTTACATAAATCAAATCATGGATATTGTAACTAAGACACATTACAATATCTGACCATGAAGACTCACATTGAGCCTATTAAATTGCAAAGAATAGTTTTGTTAAAAAAACAACTTGACAATATCCTTTCCCTCCCAGACAATAACATTAAAATAATATTACTCTCCAGCAATTTAAAAATGAAGATATTAGTTTGTTTTTTCTTGCTGCCTTCCTATTTGTAAGTAACTGCATAACAGTCCACTGGTGTGAATAGTGGGAGATGACAACTGCCCTCTTGTAAAAAAATATTGTCTAAAAGATGTAAGAACAAAACAAGAAAACTGCTGTGTTTTGTTTTGAATTGGACACAGGAGAGGTGGAGTAGACAGCTAAATAGCTTTGCATCATTTAATATGTTTTATATTATTTATTATACCAATGACCATTTGGACCGGACACCTATAGTGAGCAGCTCCAATGTGGAATCTCTGTGCCTGAAATGTGTTTGGACAGATTTGTTGCACAAGTTCTACATAAGGCAAGATAAGTAGTAGAGTCCTTTTCAAGCCTTAAATCTTTCATTCCCATTATTAATTTTATCATAACATTTTTGGTTTCTGTC